>NC_064623.1:10950764-11256076 GCF_023898315.1 Schistocerca nitens | reverse complement strand
AAGTGTGAGGGTGCTCAACCCGGTATCTATAGATCACTTCAGAGAAAGTTTAGGAAATGTAAACTGGGAAGATGTATATAATGAGCCAAATGCTAATGATAAATGCAGCATATTTCTTGCTAAATTTATATCCCTTTTTGAACATAGTTTTCCAAAGAAAATCACCAAATGTAACATCACAAACTTTTCAAAGAAATCTTGGATTACTAGAGGTATTAAAGTGTCTTCAGAAAGAAAAAGAAAACTGTATGAGACAGCAAGAACTAGTAAAGATCCAGAAGTATTTTTACACTATAAAAATTATTGTAGCATACTGAGAAAAGTTGTAAGGAAATCAAGAAATATATATGTTAGAGAAGAAATTAACAACTCCAGCAATAAAATCAAATAAATATGGAATGTTGTTAGAAGGGAGAGAAGAAAAGTAACCACTGCGGTAGGTAGTATTACTGTTAAAGAGAATGAGACCATCTTAACTAACAGTACATAGGTAGCCAATGTATTTAACAATCACTTCTTAAGTGTAGGAGAAAAAATTGGTGATAATAGTTCAAAAGAAAAAGCCAGGCACTACATGGAAGAGTCTGTTATGAAAAAATTTAGTCAGATTAAGTTTCATGTAACAACCCCTTGTGAAATAAGGAAAATTATTACATCTCTGAAAAATAAATGTTCTGTTGGAGTAGATGCCATATCTAACAAGTTATTAAAACAATGTGGAGTGATTACAGCTGATGTTTTGAGTCACATATGTAATGCATCACTGACTCAGGGTATTTTTCCAGAGAGGTTAAAATATGCCATTGTCAGGCCTCTCTACAAAAAGGGGGAAACCACAGATGTCAATTACTGGCCAGTATCCTTGCTTTCAGCATTTTCAAAAAATTTTGAGAAAGTATTGTACTCAAGAGTGGTTAGCCATCTCAGCAGTAATGGGATACTTAGTAAATCACAGTTCGGATTTCAGAAATGCTGTTCCACTGAGACAGTAATATACAATTTCACTGTTCACATAATAGAGTCTTTAAATAGTAAAATGTCACCAGTGGGAATATTCTGTGACTTATCCAAAGCATTTAATTGTGTGAACCATGACATTATGTTAGAGAAATTACAATTCTATGTTATAAATGGAACAGCATATTAGTGGTTTAAGTCATATCTACAGAACAGGAAGCAAAAAGTCTCTCTATATGGTTCAAGTGATTCAAAGGAGTTTGCCACTTCATCTAACTGGGGTGAAATTACATTATGTATTCCACAAGGTTTGATCATGGGTCCCCTCCTAAATAATATATCTCTTTTTCCAACAAACAGCTCAGTTCATACATACAATACCAGGAACAAAAATGATCTGCGCAAGTACTTAAAAGCTCTTAATTTAGTTCAAAAAGGGGTCCACTACTCAGGAACACTTATCTTCAATAATTTGCCAGCAAACATAAAAAATTTAGTTACAAATAAAGATCAGTTTATAAGAAGCCTGAAAGACTTACTAGTGGCCAACTCCTTCTACTCCATTGACGAATTTTTTAATAGAAACAAATGATGTATATATTCATACTATTAGTACTGTTATTTCAGCTTAAAAAAAATTGACGTGTTCCACATCTACGATGATCTCCTCAGCACGGATCTATGGAACGAAAAACTAATCCAATCTAATCTTGAGAGATGTGAATGACCTGCCTTCTTATGTGGAACAAGATGCTGAACTGACACTGTTTGCTGATGATACAAGCATAATTATTAATCCCATAAGAGAAAGTCCGATAGGAAATGATACAAATAAGGTCTTTTGGAAAGTTATTAATTGGTTTTCTGCGATTGGGCTTGCTCTGAACTTTGAAAAAACGCAGTACATCCCATTTTCTGCTGGAAAAAGTACAATTCCTTCAATAAACATAACACATCAAAAGAAGTCAGTAGCCAGGGTAGAGCATACTAAGGTTTTGGGTATACATATAGATGAGAATCTTAATTGGAAAAGTCATATTTTGGATCTCCTAAAGCGACTAGGTTCAGCAACTTTTGCCATCAGAATAATTGCCAATTTTGAGGATGTAGAAATTAGTAAGCTAACATACCTTGCATACTTCCACACTCTGATGTCATACGGAATAATATTATGGGGCAACTCTACACTTCAAAAGGTATTCACTGGTCAAAAGAAAGTAGTTGGAATAATGTGTGAGGTTCATAGTCGCACATCTTGTAGGCATCTGTTTAAAAGATTAGGAATTCTTAAAACTGCTTCACCGTACATTTACTCAGTAATGAAATTTTTTCTCAACAACATGGACCAGTTTAAAATCAACAGCGACATTCATGATTACAATACCAGAAAAAAGAAAGACCTACACTATCCTTTACTTAACCTATCTTTTGCACAGAAAGGGGTAAAATATACTGCTATAAAACTTTTTGATAAATTACCAGATGAAATAAAATGTCTGACAGACAGCAGTAATAGATTCAGAAAAAAAAAAAATAAAAAGAAAAAGAAAAAACTGAAATCATACCTCCTTGACAACTCCTTCTATACCATAGATGAATTATTGAATATGAGTAAATAAATCTGGAGATATAATATATGCATTTTGTGCTATTTAAGGGAATGGGATAGGTAATAGAAATATTTGGGTATAACGCTACAATGAAGGAAAAAAAAAAAAAAAAAAAAAAAAAAACCTTGTTTCCTGTCCGCATTTCTTGTGCATTTGACATGTTCCACATCATAACAGTTTTCCATGCTATTCATCAATGCAACTCGAAACTAACTAACTAACTCTTTAAGAAAGGTGATCAGAGACATGTCAATAACTCCTGACCTGTTTCATTGCAGACATCATTTTTCAAAATTTTTGAGAAAGTAACATATTCTGGAATAGTACCTCACATTAGCGACATTAACATCCTCAACAAATCATAGTTTGGGTTTCAGAAGGGGTGGCTCTACTGAGAATGCCATTTATGTGTTCACTCACCAAATTTTACAAGCATTGTATAATAAAATAACACAGGCTGGAATTTTTTATGACCTCTCAAAGACATTTGACTGTGAATCACAGCATTCTCCTAGATGAATTGAAGGTTTATAGGATTGATGATATAGTCAACCAATAGACAATGTCATATATAACCAAAAGAATGCAGGAGGTTGTACTTAGAAATTCAACCAATATAGTCTTCTCCTTCTTCTTCTTCTCCTTCTTCTTCTTCTCCTTCTTCTTCTTCTTCTTCTTCTTCTTCTTTCTGGAATGTTTGTGCCTATGCAGGTCAATGCCTCTTCCAAGCTTCTCTTTCCTCCCACAGTCTAGAATTTCGCATCTCCTTCCTTTGCAGTCCTCTTTGATTCACATCATCCTGCATGTGGTATCTCTGTGGAGAACGACAGTGATTTCGAGTGGTCGCGCTAAAAGTAGAGACGTCCATCGCAGTGGAGTATGACAGCACACGGAACCCCTTTGGTTCCGTGATTATTCTTATTTTTTGTAATTGACCGCTTCATGTTGGTTTCTGGAATTATTTTATGAGTTTCTGTGTGATTGCTAATTTTATTGTGTTTTGTGGATGAAGTCAAACAATAAAAGCTAAGTAACACTCTCAAGACGTTCTGCGATATTTCAGCAATATCTATTAGTAACTTCAGTGGTGACCCCGATATTACGAGCACGAAAATTAGGTTACAAGAAAAAGTGAATCACAAGAATGGAAGGGACTCGTTCACTTACAGAAATTCCATGGCAGGAAGCCGAAAGCAGCAGAGATCAAGCAGCTCCAATTGAAAATTAATCCGCGCCGTTTCGTAACAGCGGCGAATCTGATACAGGTTTAATGTCACGGGTGGCTTTACGTTTACCGCTGATTTGGCCACTGAGCCCGAAAATTTGGTTTGCACAGGCAGAAGCAAATTCCGTGTATAGTGGAATAACCAACGAGAAAATGAAGTTCGCCTATGTGGTAAGCCAGTTGGACCAAAACTACACATCTGTGGTGGAAGATGTAATTGTCAGCCCACCATCTGAAAACTGTTACCAACACCTGAAGTCAGCGTTAATACAACGGGTTTCCAAGTCGGTTGAGCAACAAATCCTACATTTATTGCATCATGAAGAGGTGGGAGTCAAGATGCCTTTGCAATTTATCCGACACCTGAGAAGCCTCGAAGGCGGACACGGAAATGCCAGACTCTGTTCAAAATGGTTCAAATGGCTCTGAGCACTATGGGACTTAACATCTATGGTCATCAGTCCCCTAGAACTTAGAACTACTTAAACCTAACTAACCTAAGGACATCACACAACACCCAGTCATCACGAGGCAGAGAAAATCCCTGACCCCGCCGGGGATCCAGACTCTGTGCTGCGAGTGCTGTGGACAAGTCGCCTACCTGTATCAATGCAAACCGTTGTACATTCACGCGTGGAATTGAATTTAGATAAGCTGGCAGAGATGGCTGATCGAGTACAGGAAACAATTTCACTTCCGCTGCCACCAATCGCAGAGCTTCCACAACACTATACAGCAGCGTCAACAGAGATGGCCGCAGCAACACAGCGGAAGTACCATACAGATGTACAGGGCAGGTTTCAGCAGTGCAGCATGAGCAGACGGAAGTTGACGATAAAGAGAAAAATATTCAGAGACGTCGGAAAACGTTTTCTCAATCACCAGCTAGGAGCAACAGCCCGAGCCCACATCAACGTCAGTTTTGTTGGTATCATGAGCGTTTTGGTGAACGTGCAACACGATGCCACCACCGTTCAATTACCCAGACTTCTCAAGCAGCAGGCAATGGGCGCGACGGGCCGTGAGTTACTTACAGCTCCAACAAAACAATTCATTCTCGCACAGACTCTCTGTGGCAAACTTTTCGCGGTGCAAGTTCCTCATAGACAGAGGGTCGGATGCTTCCTTACACCCGCACAAGATGTTACGTGTTCGTGTGAAGCCCATGCCCTTACAGCTTTCTGCAGCAAACGATTCAGTGATTAAGACATTTGGTGAAATAACTCTGCCGTTAGATTTCGGACTGGGGAAGAGAAATCAGTGGTAGTTTATTGCAGCTAATGTAGCAGAACCGATAATAGGAGCAGACTTCCTGGCGAATTTCAGCTTGCTGCCTGATGTCAGGAATGGCTGTCTAATCGACAATACTTCCGGTTGCAGTACAAGAGGCACCCAGGCACGTCATCCCATGAAACAAGTGCGAGGAGCATTCGTCACAAATGAGTTTACGCAGCTGTTTCAACACATTTCCCACAATACGAGAAGAAAGACGTGAAACATAATACGCAACATTTCATCAAAACCGCACCAGTCCACGTGTCTCCACGGCCACAGAAATTGCCACCTGACGGCCTTGTAACGGCAAAACAAGAATTTTAGAAATTGTTGAAGGAAAACATTATCCGTCCGTCTGACAGCCCGTTGGCTTTGCCGTTACATTTAGTTCCCAAGAAAGATTAAATGTGGAGACCTTGTGGCGATTTCTGGGCACTAAATGCAAGGACAGTACCAGATAAGTACCGGGTTCTGAATTTACAGGAGTTTAACAATTTGCTAGCAGGATCACATGTGTTCAGTGTAGTGGATTGTGCGAGATCTTATATGCAAATTCCAGTGGCGGCAGAAGACGTCCCAAAGACAGCTGTAACTCCCCCGTTTGGCCTTTTTGAACACGTGTATGCCTTTTGGACTTAAAAATGCCGCCCAGAAATGGCAAAGGCTTATCGACAAGGTTATGCGATGCCTTCATTTTTGTTTCGCTTACATTGACGACATTCTAGTATTTTCTAAAACTACAACCGAGAATAAGGATCACCTGACACAGGTTTTTCAGCGTCTCAGTGATTATGGTGTGACTATTAAAATCAAGAAGTGTGTCCTACCAAGAATTACAATGATTCCTTTCACTGGTAAATTTCTACAGGCGCACTTACCAGGGACGGCGTTGACAGGAGCCGTTGACAGCAGCACTCGCGTACCAACGCTACAGGTAAGCGCAGAATTTAGTGGTCTACGGAAATGCAACGGTCGTTCGAGGCAGTGAAACCAAGTCTAGTTGACGCAACGCTTCTAGCACACCCTGATCCGACCGCATCTTTGGCAATTGTTGTCGATACAAGTCAGGCAGCCATAGGCGCAGTCCTGCAACAATATCTTACTTTTGCATGGCAGCCTTTGGCATTTTTTTTCCAAAAAATTAAATGCGCGGCAAAGAAATTGGAGCGCATATGATCGTGAGTTGCTGGCGGCCTTTGAAGCAATAAAATATTTCAGAACGTCAGTACAGGCCAAAGACTTCAACATTTTTACGGACCATAAACCCTTAACGTTTGTTTTCAAACAGTAAGGCAAACACAGTTCTCTGAGGCAACACAAACAAGTTGAATTATACCTCAATTCACAACTGACATACGGCATATAGCAGGGGCAGACAATTTTGCAGCAGATTATATTTCCCGAATAAATGGCATATCCCAAACTATTAACTTTCACGAGTTGGCAGAGGCACAAGAGAAGGATGCAGAGTTGCAGCATTTCCTCTTGAACGAGAATACGGGCCCCCATATAGTGCAAATTAGATTACCGAACTTGAGTGTCAAAAGTTTGGTGCGACGTCTCTACAGATAGAAAGCGCCCATTTGTGCCAGCAGACGAGCATTTCATAGTGTTCACGACGTGGCCCATCCTAGTGTCAGGAGCATGGTCCGCCTGGTGACAGAGCGTTTCATGTGGCCCGGGGTAAGCAAAGAATGCAGGAGATGGGCGCAAGAATGTTTGGCCTGCCAAAGAAGCAAAGTGGGTCGTCACGCCCATCCTCCGTTAGGGACTTTTCCTGACAGTTGCGGAAGATTTGCTCATGTCTATCTTGACTTGGTGGGACGATTACCGCCCTCAGATGGTTTCCGCTACCTTCTTACGGTAACTGATCGATATACCCATTGGGCGGAAGCCGTTCCGATAGCGGACATTTCAGCAGAAACGACAGCAAAGACCTTCATGAGCGTGTGGATAGCGCGTTTTGGATGTCCCGTACATGTAACCGCGGATAGAGGGGGACAGTTTGAGACAACTTCATTTCAACAGTTAGCCAAGCTGTGTGGAATGAACTACCAGTTATCATCCCAAGAGTATCGGTATGGTTGAAAGACTGCATCGGACTTTAAAAGCAGCTCTTACGTGTCATGCCTTTGGTATTACTTGGTTTGCACACTGCTTACAAGCCTGACTTAGGCATATCTACCACAGATATGGTGTATGGCCAGAATATCCACGTCCCAGCAGACTTCAGTCCTAAGACAGGAGAATTTGATACATCAACTACGTTCATAGCGCAGTTACGAGAACAAGTGTCATGTCTGGGCACAATTCCAGGCACTGGGCATGGACATCAACCAACTGTCAGTCATAAAGACTTGAGCAGTTGTACCCACATTATGTTGAGATCAGACACCATCAAACCACCATTGCAACAACGGTATTTGGGGCCTTACGAAGTTTTGTTCTGAAAGACGCACACGACGGAAATCTCCTACAATGGTATCAACAGTGATGTCAGTAGAAAGACTCGAGCCAGCTTACATCTGCTAATGGTAATGAAGAACCTCACCTAGCAAACGAGCCAGCACTGAGGATATTGGGAGCAAACAATTTCTCTTGTGCCTCCATTGTCCAGTCGGCAGACATCGCCCGAGCAAGTACCGCTTAGACGTACACGACCAGGTCAGCGGGTACACTCCACGTACCCGTACGTCCCGGGTGCTCCGAACTGTCAGCAGGGAGGCTGTGTGGCCAATGACAGCGATTTCGAGTGGTCGCGCTAAAAGCGGAGATGTTCCAATGCAGTGGAGTATGACTGTGCACAGAACCCCTTTGGTTCCTTGATTATTCTTAGTTTTTGTGTTTGACCACTTCATGGTGGTTTCTGGAATTATTTTGTGAGTTTTTGTGTGATTGTGGATTTGATTGTGTTTTATGAATCTAGTCAAACAATAAAAGCCAATTAACACTCTCAAGAAGTTCTGCATTATTTCAGCAATATATATTAGGAACTTCATCTCCATCTTGTTTGTGGGAAATCTATCTGATCCCATTCCTTTAATGTGGCCAAACCATTTAAGCCTACTACCCTCATTCCTTATCCAGTCCCTTCTTGTCTTGCTGAGGTTCCCTTGTAGAGAGTGCATTTCTGTTGCTTGTACTCTGCTCAGATCTTTCTTTTGGCAGTTATTTTCCAATTTCTAATTATGTCTAATGCACGATAATTAAATTTTGAGCAATTTTCTGTTCTCTCAGAAATTTCATCCTTAATGCTTCTTTTCTTGGTTAATATACTTCCTAGCGACTTGAAAGCATCTACTTCTTTAATAATTTTTCCTTTACAAGTTACAGCCTTCATTTTTTTAAAATTTTTCCTGCTGATTTTCATTATTTTACTTTTTGTTAAGCTTGCTTGTTTCCATGCTTGTTTCTTCTTTTCCCAGGTGTTGTTGTTCTGATTTATGCTCATATTCTTTACAAGTCATCACATCATTTTCATATGCTATGATTTTTAGATTGTCTACTGTTGGCCTTTTGTAAACTTTTCTTGTGAAGTTGCCCTTGACTATATTAAAAAGCCCTGATTAGACACCACACTTCCCTGCTGGAGCCCTCTGTCTGTTGTAAACAATTCTGATTTTTTTCCATCTGTTATAATTCAGACAATTTTGTACATGTATATGATTCTCAGCTGTATTCCTTTTCATGGTTCTAGTGTATTCGAATCTTGACTTATCTCTTCCTTACTAGCAGTGTCATAAGCTGTTTTTATATCTATGAATGCAACTACAGTGTCTTCCCCAAATTCCCATTTCTTTTCTACAACTTGTCTGGTTGTAAATATGGCATCTGGAGTTGACCTTACAAATAGAAATCCTTGTTGTTCCTCTATTAATTAATTAGTTATATTTAATTAATTATCCTTTCATAAATCTTCATGCAGTGGCACAGTAGTGCTATTCCTCTGTAACTCTCACAGAGTGCCTTAATACTTTTCTTAAAGATAGGTCCAGTAATTACCTTTGTCCAGTCACCAGGAAGCTTTCCATATGTCCATACTGTCCTCATTATTCTGTACAGTACCTGTGGCTTAGATCATTTCCACTGTGACATCATCTATTCCAGGAGTTTTGCCATTTTTCATTTCTAATACAGCTTTTTCCATATCCAACATCTGTAAGTCTTCTCTTTCTATTTCCACTGTAACTGTGATATATCTTTCATCTCCCTCTTTGTCATCATGGGTATGTGTTTCATCCTCCCCTTCATGTAGTTTGTGGAAGTGCTCTTGCCATTCTTTCAAAACTTCTTTTTGCCCCATAGAGGTTTTCTGGCAATTATACATTAAAAACTGTGATGCCAGCCACATTTGACTCCAACACACCACTGGTGTGAAATTATGAATGTTCAGGAATTTTTTGAACAGACCTCGTAAACATCGCAACGTTGTTGAAACAATACCTGAGTACTAAATAATGCCTCCCAAGTTCTCAAACCTCTTCTGAATCCAAACTGAGAGGCTCCAATGCTGTCTTCACACTTACAGTATAGTCTCAAATGCTATATTTTAAAGAATAATTTGAGGACACAACTCATTAAATGGTCGTTCTGAAGCCACTTTAGCACTTTGCATTGGGCCCTTTGAGAAGTGGCACAAGTGTTTATTTGAGCCGGTGCTATGGAATGATTCTGCTTTGAGAGATACTGTTGAACAAAGCAAATGAGCAAGAAAGAGATCATTAAACATTAAGCAGCTTTAGTACTTCAGTGTACATTTTGTCACGACCTGGAGCCTCCTCACTCGTTGACACTGTTATGGCATGCTCTGCTACTGCTCTTGTGATATCCAAACCATTACTTCTGTTGTCTCTGAAGTGATTTTCAACAAATTCCTTCCACTCACTCAGTTTGTCTTCAGTACCATGGTGGGTCCTGCCTCCCTCATTTATGAGGAGCAGTGACAGTAGCTGCTTAAAATGTTTTGTCCTGTTGCTTCTCATTGGTGCTTCTGTATCAAGTACTAACTTCTACAGATTTCTTAATGCATAACCCATGTCCGTATTAAATTAATGCAGTTTATAATTTGCAAATCTTTCTTGATGTCAGAGCACCACTCAATAAGAAACACGATGAGGACCAGTAGCAAATGTTCACCAAGTCCGTTACTCAAAGCACACCCATTAACAGCTGAACTTGAGACATACATGTAGTACTTAAAAATTCACATCTGTGCTGACCTGCTTGTGGGACTGGTAGCATATCATCTGTGACACAATATCCTGGGAAAATGTTCATAACCAAATGTCTTGCAGAAGCTTCTTTTGTGATGTTAGATCTACATATCATTATATGTGCCTCCTGATGGTATTTAGGTTGGTAGTAAAAGTGAAGTTAGGATGAAGTATGAAATTCACAAAGACGATACTAAAGGTAGGAACAATTTCCATGCAAAATATGCCCATGTAGGATTCAGAAAGAATTTTTATATTCTGCTGCAAAATATTCAGAGCCAAAGTAGGAATACCAGTCCCTTATTACCCACCCCTACTGCAGTTTATCAGAGTATCTGGATTCAGGGATGTAAATTCCAATTAATACTAATGTTCACATTAAACAGTCTATAAATTTACCAGCATAGAGACAACAGATTGTATTCCATATAAAGTTATATTTATATTGAGTCAATGTGTAACTTAATGCAGTTTTCATCACACTCTGGTTTTATTTTGTTAGTGTAAAGTACACTACATTATGTCACAATACAATAAACAATGACAAGACTGGCACACTGCTCAGTAATATGATCACAATCATCATTGGTGACTGCTTGCCAATTTTCAGGTAGCAGTCCTATGCCTTTCCTGTGGAATTTTTATGGTTTTGAGTTGAAGAAATCTGTTAGCCATTTGCTAGAGGAGATCTTCATCACGGAACACTTCTCCCTAAATGTTGCTAGAGAGAGACCAGAAAAGATGATAATGAGAAGGGACTAAGTCTGGTGGATATGGAAGTGAGGAAGTGGTTTCCAGAAAAGTTCAGCACTTGCATATGTGGTGATTCTTGCTGTATGTGGGTGTGCATTATCATAGGCTAACAAGACTGTTCCACCTGGTGTTTTGTTTTCAATAAATACAAGGAGTCATCTTAGCTGTTCAGTATATGCAGCAGCCATTGTCATTTCATTCCTGGGTATCAATGCATGGTGAAGAATGCCAGTTTGGTTCTACCGAACAAACCACATGATTTTTTAAAGATTTTGCTATTTTTGATGGGCCGAATCATACACACAAAATTTCTTGTCACATTTAACAGTGTTCCCAAGGAATGGCTTGTTCCTACAACAAGCCTTTTCCATCCTGCTGTGCACATGTAGAAAACAGTTTACGATCATTTGGTTGGATGGTAGTGCAAATACTGGCAGAATGAAATGGGCGGTTCCTGAGGTCACTGACAGTAGAGTTCAAATAATGAATGGATAACCGGAACGAGTCTAGAGTGTAGCAAAGTGGTCTCAAGCATATACAATGGTCCAAGGAGTGATCCATATCACAAACATAAATCAGTTAAAAGTCTGTTATTCTATGAGGTGTAACTAAAGGCTTCAGAGACTATTGAGAGACTGGCTAGCCGAGCTGGGCCTCAGTATTTAGCAGTTCACACTCGCCAGAGGGTGGCACCACGTAACGTGCTCACAGTGGTGGATGCTCCAAGTGTGGGCACCATCTGCAGCAGTAGGCTGGAGCCCGAGTATCTTTCATGTGTTTTGCACATCAGTTCTCAGGCAAGCAGGGAATCTGAATTGCTGCTGGATACTAAAATGCCAAAAGTAATGGTGCAGCAAAGATGAGCAAAAAGTAATTCGCTGCCTTTTGTTAGTGTGACTTATCACGTGGTACCCACGTGCCCAATTTTAGCTTTTTATCCAATGAACACACAAAAGGAACAAAGGTTATGCAATAGCATTCCGTATTTTGTGCCAATTCTGATGATGTCTGTCGAGAGCTGTTGTGAAACAATTTCTGTAGGTGAATTTCGTTAAAAAGAGAACATCTTCCAGAATGTGGTTCATCACACAACTTGAATTTTCCTTCTCATAAATGAGAAAACAATTTCTGTGCCATCCTTTCAGCAAATGCTTCCCTTTGGTACACACTAGCAACCCTGCTTGTAGCTGCTTCAGTGCTGGATTATTGAAACACTCAAAGAGTTACACAGCTTGGAGGAGTTCTACTTGAAATTCCTGACTGATTAGGTCTGTAAATGGCCAAATGAGCTGTTAACAAAATACAAGCTCCTGTTTGCAGCAATCGAACTCCAAACTGAAGCAAAGCAGTTGAATATCAGAAACATAGGCTTCACCATGCAGTGGTGCTACCCTTATGAAGAATAGCACAGACATATGCATTGACCCAATAGTTACTGTCAGTATGAGTTTTAAAAAAAGAGGGTCTGATACCATCCAGGGGACGTTTTTGAAATTTAGACTTCTTAAAACATCACTTTCACACTTTTCTGAGCCAATAGTCTTTTATTACATGCAAGCAATGTCTTTAATAACTTTGGACCAAGTACTTGTGTCAACTATACAGGCTGAATTGATCAAAACAGTATCTTCCCACGCTCAACATTCCCTTTTCAGTCACTTGTGGAAGGTTGTTTTAAAAGTCAGCAGGAGTAATTGGCAGTTCCTTAGTTCATCCAGAAAAAGTACAGTCTAGTCTCATACCAAGAGACATAGTTTTACATGGCTTCAACCAAAGCAAAAGATCTATCATGCTGCATCTCAAAATCTGCATTTCTGATGTGTGTGTCAGAGGTGATACCATTGTGAATGATCACAAATCAAATACTTGTTACTGTGTAGTTGACATTTAGTTACATATATAATTAGTATATATTACATTTATAAAACTCCTTGCATGAATGTGCAATGTACAGTCCATGTCTCCTTCTAAATCACTGAATCAATTTCAACCAATCTTGGTGCGGTATCACTTACTATCTGGAAGAATCACTGTGAGTGTAGGAACCAACTATCTTCCATAATGATGAGGGTTGAAGGGCAATAACATGGAAGAATAAGTCGGGAATGCTTGGAGCAATTTCACCCAAACTTTATATTCACATGAATCATTATCTGCATAAAAATACTGTGGGAGTGATACACCCCTACTACCTATAGTGGTAGGGATAGGAATGAGGAGAGTTGACTTGTGAAAAGCTTTAAAGTAACTTCTTGGTATTTCATTGCTGTCTTTAGTTGTCTTGGGATACTTTAAAAGTATGAAGTACATTTTGTCTCTCATTCATGTTTGTCAGTATGTCAACCAGGTTGCAAAAATTATTACAGCAGCATTTTCTCAGGGTTTCAGATCCAAAGCTCATAAGTGTGTGATTTGTGTGACTTGTGTATGCAGGAGAACATGCAGACAAAAAGCTAGTACCTGTATTGACTGCAAAAATATCAACTGAGAAGTGTAAGAGAAAGAGCAGTAATTTTTTCAAAGTAGCTATTTTTCTGTTCATTCATACTTCTGTACCCATACTAATATTATAAATGTGAAAGAGTGTTCGTCTGCTACTTTTTCGTGACTAAACCACTGAACTGACTTTGACGAAGTTTGGTACTGAGATATACTTTAGAAAGTGTGTAGTACAACTGTTTGTTGATTTTAACAATATTACATGAATTAGGGAAAAATATTTACTCTCTTAAAAAGCTATTTACTCTTTGACTTTTGAAATTTATCATACGTGTGAAAATGCTTTTATTGGTTGATATGTTCTACATAATGTTAAAATTATAAAATTTGTTGCACAATGTACACACTGTACAATTTATGGCTCCTCAAATAGTTTGACACACTGATGCACCCTCCTGCCAGCGTCCCTCCACACACACAGCTCGGCAGTGACACGGCACGAGCTGCCCTGTCGTGTGCTGGGGCAGCTGGGTGTGCGCAGGGGCACATCTCACTCAGTCACACACGTGAGGACAGCTGATTTTATCACATGTACAACAGCTTACTTTCTCACAATCAACTATCACAACAAAACTACTGCTATGTGAGCACAGCCATGTGTAAAAGCTAGTATTCACTATAAAGTAATTTTCAAACTGTGCACATAGAGGTAAATTATAAGTGCGAGTAGATTAGTACATTATCTTATTTACACGTACAGCTACAATTACTTAATTCATTAGACAATAATTAATTACTGCATCCTTTCAAATGCATTTCACAGTGTAGATCAGTGTCCTTTTAAGTAAATAGCAATATTATGGTGCAACATGAAATGCTGCAAAACAGTTCAAATCCTACCTCTCAGAAAGGAAAGAATGGATGTCAGTAGGAAAGAGTCCCGTGTTAAGCTATCGCACATCATTCAACATGTAACGAAGTACATGTCATGTCCCAAAAGGTTCCATCTTAGGGCCCTTACTCTGTGTGTGTGTGTGTGTGTGTGTGTGTGTGTGTGTGTGTGTGTGTGTGTGTGTGTGTGTGTGTGTGTGTCCATGACCTTTCATGGGTAATGTTACAACATGCAAACTACTCCCTCCCCCCTCCCCCCCCCCCACACACACACACACTGGTATATTCATTACAATAAATCCATACGTATATAAGAATATGTGCAGTGAGGTGTGAGAAAACCTTGCCTCATCATGCATAGTGTTTAAATTTATTACTTCTGGGATACTAATTTTATTTGAAATAAATTTGACTGACAGTATCTACATATTTTGCTAAATGAACCTAAAAAATTACATTACAAGACAAAACATAGTTAAGGAGATATGATGTCACAAACACTGTGATGCTTGAAGAGCTTCCGCTTTGTGTATGACATCTAAATTTGTCATTTCTTTGCTACTAACTCTGTTCAATGGGATCAGTGTATTCACTATATAGTAAAGACGCTGAGTCGCTGACAAGCACAACAAAACACTTGCTACAGAAGTAAGCTTTCAGCCAAAAGGCCTCTTTCCGAATTAGGAAAAACACACACACACACACACACACACACACACACACACACACACACACACACACACACACACACACACACACACACATCAAAAAGTCAGTATAAATTTGAAAACTGAATAAAATTTGAAAACTGAATAACGTAGATAGAGAGGTACAAATTGACACACATGCTTGGAATGACATGGGGTTTTATTAGAACCGAAAAAATAAAACATTCAAATAATGTCCGACAGATGGCACTTCATCTGATCAGAATAGCAATAATTACAATAACAAAGTAAGCAAAGATAATGTTCTTTACAGGAAATGCTCAATATATCCGCCATCATTCCTCAACAATAGCTGTAGTCGAGGAATAATGTTGTGAACAGCACTGTAAAGCATGTCCGTAGTTATGGTGAGGCATTGGTGTCGGATGTTGTCTTTCAGCATCCCTAGAGATGTCGGTCGATCACGATACACTTGCGACTTCAGGTAACCCCAAAGCCAATAATCGCACGGACTGAGGTCTGGGGACCTGGGAGGCCAAGCATGACAAAAGTTGTGGCTGAGCACACGATCATCACCAAACGACGCGGGCAATAGATCTTTCATGCGTCTATGGGTTTTTTTTTTTTTTTTTTGCTTCTAATAAAACCCCATGTCTTTCCCAGCATGTGTGTCAATTTTTACCTTTTTAGCTACATTATTCCATGGTTTTTAAGGTTGCTTCATCAGGAAAGAGGGAAGGAGAGGGAAAAACGAAAGGATGTGGGTTTTAAGGGAGAGGCTAAGGAGTCATTCCAATCCCGGGAGTGGAAAGACTTACCTTAGGGGGAAAAAGGACAGGTATACACTCGCTCACACACACACATATCCATCCGAACATACACAGACACAGGCAGAAATATGTAAATTCAGAGAAGTTGGGCAGAGATTCCAGTCGAGGCGGAGGTACAGAGGCAAAGATGTTGTTGAGTGACAAGTGATGTACGAGGGGCGGCAACTTGAAATTAGTGGAGGTTGGGGCCTGGTGGGTAACGGGAGGAGAGGATATATTGAAGGGCAAGTTCCCATCTCCGGAGTTCTGATAGGTTGGTGTCAGTGGGAAGTATCCAGATAACCCGGATGGTGTAACACTGTGCCAAGATGTGCTGGCCATGCACCAAGGCATGTTTAGCCACAGGGTGATCCTCATTACCAACAAATACTGTCTACCTGTGTCTGTTGATGTGAATGGACAGTTTGTTGCTGGTCATTCCCACATAGAAGGCTTCACAGTGTAGGCAGGTCAGTTGGTAAATCATGTGGGTGCTTTCACACGTGGCTCTGCCTTTGATCGTGTACACCTTCCAGATTACAGGACTGGAGTAGGTGGTGGTGGGAGGGTGCATGGGACAGGTTTTACACTAGGGGCGGTTACAAGGGTAGGAGCCAGAGGGTAGGGATGGTGGTTTGGGGATTTCATAGGGATGAACCAAGAGGTTACGAAGGTTAGGTGGATGGCGGAAAGACACTCTTGGTGGAGTGGAGAGGATTTCATGAATGATGGATCTCATTTCAGGGCAGGATTTGAGGAAGTTGTATCCCTGCTGGAGAGCCACATTCAGATTGGTTGGTTGTTTTCGGGGAAGGAGACCAGACAGCGAGGTCATCGGTCTCATCGGATTAGGGAAGGACGGGGAAGGAAGTCGGCCGTGCCCTTTCAAAGGAACCATCCCGGCATTTGCCTGGAGCGATTTAGGGAAATCACGGAAAACCTAAATCAGGATGGCCGGACGCGGGATTGAACCGTCGTCACATTCAGAGTCTGATCCAGTCCTGGAAAGTATCCTGTCACAAGTGGGGCACTTTTGGGGTTCTTTTGTGGGAGGTTCTGGGTTTGAGGGGATGAGGAAGTGGCTCTGGTTATTTGCTTCTGTACCAGCTCTGAGTTCATTACTTTATAGCTCAAGCCTACAATCCCTTTTTCAGGATAGAAATTTCTCTGATACATCTTTATTCTTCCAAACAGATATTCTCATATCGTGTAGATCAGTCAGCCATGGTGTTGAATGGGGTCCCAAAATCTTGCTCCTCAACATTGTGATGTTTTCTTTTACTATTTGCAGACTTGGCTGACACCATGGGGTTATGTGTTTACCTGCCAGCATGGACCGACTGAATGTCAAGGAAACAAGATCCACGCATGTGCAGCTGTGATAGTTCAGGACAAAGAGCAGCAGCTTAGGTTTGTGGAGTGTATGATCAGAAATGACACAGTCCCAGAGGCAGCTGGACAAGAAGTGAGTCAATACAAAGATCTTAAAACTCATGGAGATTGATGTTATGCCTAAAAAGAAGTCACTTTCTGAATCAATAATACTATGAAAAGGAAAGTTGCTACTCTCCATATAGCGGAGATGCTGAATCACAGATAGGCACAACAAAAAGACTGTCACAAAAGGGGCAGTCTTTTTGTTGTGCCTACCTTTCTTTTGTGCCTGTCTGCGACTCAGCATTGCCACTATATGGTGAGTAGCAACTTTACTTTTCATAATATTGTCACATTCCGCTCAACATTACCACACATTTTGTCTCCTGAAGGACATTGTCATTATGATATAATTTCTGTCCCATATATTATTAGTTTTTGCAACTGAATTTTCCCATGATACACAATGTGATAATATACTTTAAATGATCAGTGCATAGTATTATTGTTGAAAAGCAGTTTAACTTGTTACCCAGTTGAGTCACATGGAAATTTTTAAATTCTTATTTCATTCAGCACATTAGTGTCTACTTCTGGTCCTTTTTCTGTTTGTTTGAAATTGTGTGATATGTTTTTATGAGGTTAAGACTTAAACTGTTTGCTATAAAGCAGTCATATGTCTGTTCAGGTTTCATTTGGATTGTGTTATGTATGGTTGTTTTGACCCTCAATTAGTGTACTTGTCGCCAGCAAGTATTACATTTATTGAACAGTATGTTAAAGTGATTGAGATGTAATTATGTAGTCCGGGAACAGGAGGAGAGCCAGTATCAAACCTTGTGGAATTACATATCCTGAGTTTCAATATTTTAACTCTTTCTAGTGTGTTGTCAGTGTGGCCTTTCACTTACCATTGTGTTCCATCCTGAGTCCATACAAGAGGAATCCCAGTAATACAATATCATTTTAGATACCCAAGTCGTCTTTGGCAGCATCTAAAATATAAAAATGATAGTTTTGGCTGTTTAACTGTTGTATGACTTTGTTTTCAAGCTGATGTGTGGTTGCTTTGGGGAGAATCTTTTATAAAAGAAAAACTGAGAAACAGTTGAGCAGTGATGTTGTGGAAAATAGACCAGTGCTGTACAATGAATGAAAGAATCTCCTTGGCCATATACTTTACCTTTCCTTGCTGCTAATTTCTGTGTTATGTGAGCTTGTATTCTCTGATCTTCTTTGTCTCTGACTAACTGAGCACACTCAGAACTTCTCTCTGATTAAAAAATATCTACTATTACCTCCAAAGACTTGAGGTCTTAGTTGAGTGACTTACCTGATCCATGAACATCCCTGAACTGTCCTGTTTTCCCCTGTGCTCTCCCCCCCCCCCTCCCCCCCCCCCCAATTTATTTTCTATTTCCACATGAAGGTACATCAGCTACCAAAATCAAGTATTTACATGAATATTTTATCTGATTTTTGACTGCTGTCTGTTGACAAGAAAACAATCTTCATAGTGAATTTGATCTTTCCTGATGAACTTTCAGGGGCTAATCAGGGTTGTTTGTCTATTGATCTGATTTGATTTTTATTGGGTATGTTCTAGGATTGAAACAATAAACAAAAACAAAGAAGGGACACCACTCTTGTATGGATGATTGCATAAACACACACACACACACACACACACACACACACACACACACACACACACACACACACACACACACACACACACACACACACACACACACACACACACACATCAATATTAGGACCGCATTTGTTCTTTGTATAAATAAATAACTTCCCTGAAAATACTGATGTAAAGACATGTGCAAATGGTACAACTTCTCTTTTTTTTGGATCACTGCATCAAAGGACATTATAAACAATATGAATTTGGTGAAAGAGAGTCCAGTATCTTAGTTTGATGCAAATGGTTTGCTGTTAAATGAGAAAAGACCTGAAATATATGGTTCAGTCTAGCAAAGATTGCCAATATAGACAAAGTAAATGTAAAATATTGTGGAACTATACATGATAAGAAACTAACTTGGAACTCTCAAGTTGAGCAGAGTGACATCTGCTGAAGAGACAGATAGCCTGTGAAACTTAACTAGGAAGAATACCACATTAGGCATTTTTAAATTTGTTTAAAGTGTGGATTATTATTCTGGGGGGAGGAGGGGGGGGCGGAGAGCAAAAAGTTGATGATATTCTTGTAATGCAGGAAAAGGTAAACAGAATAATGTCGGGGTACATAAGACAACAAGTTGCAAGCCTTTGTCATTAAATATAAGAGCTTAACGGGAATAAATTTAAATGTTGTTGAGAGTATTAATCACATACTATCTGAACTACCTAATACAGTCAAGTGTAATACTAGAACTTGAAGTACATCTCTGGTATTATAATATAACAGAGTAGAGGAATCTCATAATAGCCATGTTTATGGGGAAATCAAAGTGTATACCAAATGTTCTATATACACCCAAAATGTGCCAGTCAAACTGCTTAAGGAAAAACTCGATGACTTATGATCAGTCAATAGAAGAACACTTACAAATGCCCAATATGAACATTACTCTGTAAAAATATGTTTTTCTTTTTAATTTCACATTGGAAGTAATTAATAAGTATACTGATGAAGTCTATTGCTTTTACTGATGTCAAATGATGGATAAAGAATCTGAATCATTTATGATCACGATGACATTTGTAAAGTCAGAAAATACAATTTGAATGTGTATTTTTGAATATGAGATATCTTACATGTCCTTATAGTCTATGTGAAGCAGTTGGAATGCCAGTTTAAAACTTAATTACTGGTACAAAGAATCAATATTGTATGAAAAAATTACGTAAATGATTTAGGAGAGTGACGCAGTTAAAAGCCCTCGTGCCTCTTCAGCCTGAGACTTGGGCTGTGCAGCCCTACTTGTCAGCCTTGTCCCGTGCTCAGCTGGTGGCAGGCCCCTCCTCTCACTGTGTTGAGTCAGAGACTAGGCTGCTCGATTAGCTTGTTGTTGTTGTGGTCTTCAGTCCTGAGACTGGTTTGATGCAGCTCTCCATGCTACTCTATCCTGTGCAAGCTTCTTCATCTCCAAGTACCTACTGCAACCTACATCCTTCTGAATCTCTTTAGTGTATTCATCTCTTGGTCTCCCCCTACGATTTTTACCCTCCACGCTGCCCTCCAATACTAAATTGGTGATCCCTTGATGCTTCAGAACATGTCCTACCAACCGATCCCTTCTTCTAGTCAAGTTGTGCCACAAACTCCTCTTCTCCACAATCCTATTCAATACCTCCTCATTAGATATGTGATCTACCCATCTAATCTTCAGCATTCTTCTGTAGCACCACATTTCGAAAGCTTCTATTCTCTTCTTGTCCAAACTAGTTATCGTCCATGTTTCACTTCCATACATGGCTACGCTCCATACAAATACTTTCAGAAACGACTTCCTGACACTCAAATCACTACTCGATGTTAACAAATTTCTCTTCTTCAGAAATGCTTTCCTTGCCATTGCCAGTCTACATTTTATATCCTCTCTACTTCGACCATCATCAGTTATTTTGCTCGCCAAATAGTAAAACTCCTTTACTACTTTAAGTGTCTCATTTCCTAATCTAATTCCCTCAGCATCACCTGACTTAATTCCACTACATTCCATTATCCTTGTTTTGTTTTTGTTGATGTTCATCTTATATCCTCCTTTCATGACACTGTCCATTCTGTTCAACTGCTCTCGATTAGCTTATCACGCACATTTTCACTGGCTGTTGCCATAAGGAATTATCTTGTAGGGCAGGACACCTAAAGCACATCAAATATTTATTCAGTGGAAGCGAGCATGAAGAAATTCTATGAAGTAGATTGTCATCTTGCAGAAATCTCTTTAATGATCTCTGAATTCTTACTGAATTCCCTCTACCTTTTCACCTTAATGATTTTTGTTTCTGATGATAATTTGTTTTTTGCTTTACATTGTGTTTCTAAATCAGTCCATGACTTTACTTTTGTTATATGTGCACTGCTATTTGTACAAGTGCAATGCAAGGTACAAAAATAATGTTCAAAAAATAAAAAATCTGTGATGGAAAAACACTATGAATCATGATAGATTGCTACTCAACATATAGCCACATAGAAAAGTAGACAGGTGGATAAGCTGTTATGCAAAGTCCCTCAGCATATGGAGAAAAACACACACACACACACACACACACACACACACACACACACACACACACACACACACACACACACTTACAACCTCCTTCATAACCACTGTGAGACTGTGACCAACTATACTGTCACCCCTAATTACTTCTGTTTTTAAACCATCATCTACAAAAATATCTATGGAACGGGCACAGGCACCTGCATGGCACTAACAAGAATAAATAAATAAAACACTATGCCAGCCTATTTGTGGCCAGTCTAAAGCATCCTTCCTAGCTGCGCAGGGTCCCAAATCCTCACCTTGTTGAGATTCATTGATAACCTCTTCGTGGTCTGGATCAAAGTGAGTACACCCACCCTATCCACATTCCCCCAGAACCTCAACACCTTCTCTCACATTCACTTCAGCTGGTCCACCTCAGCCCAGCAAGCCACCTTCCTTGATGCCAACATCAACCTCACACATGGCTACATCTGAAGTCACTGTCCACATGAAACCTACCAACCACCCAAAATACCTCCACTTTGTCAATTGCCACCATTTCACGCTGGAAAGTCCCCTACCTACCTGTGGTCATCACATCTTCAGGGACTGGCAGTCTCCTCTGAACCTGCCTTCACAGGCAGAAATTACCCTCCTCACCTTGTCCGGAAACTGATCTCCTGCAGCTGGTCTCCCCAGTCCCCTACCACCACCTACATACCCACTGACCCATAACAAAGCATTACCCTTTTCATGAGTCACTACCATCCAGGATTGGAGCAACGAAATCATGTTTTCTGACAGAGTTTTGGCTATATCTCATTGTGCTTGGGGATTGAGGAATATCCTACCCACTAACCTCCCCTCCTCACCCCCCCCCCCCCCCCTGCCACTCCTATAGTTGTATTCTGCTGTCCACTTAACTTTTACAATATCATTGTCTGTCCCTACTCCACTCTGCCCCATGGCTTATATCCCTGTATTTTTTTAGCATACACCAATACAGAGGAAATACAGTCAAGAATGCATAAAAGTACATAAATGGATATAAATACAGATGATACATTAAAAACAGATGTTATATCCTAATGTCCAGTCTCCTTTCACAATCAAGGCTTGCTGGTGTTCAATGTCAAAGATATTGATGAAAAGTCTGTACCATACATCCCAGCACCATCACATACTCCAGTCATCTCACAGGCATCTTCTACCCCATCAAAAGCAGAGCCACCTGCGTAAGCAGCCACGGGTCTACCGACTCGACAGTAACCACTGTGGAGCATCCTATGTGTGCATTACCACTGACATCTGTCTGTCCGCACGAATGACCACAACCAAACTGTGACTGAGAGATAACTGCACCATCCAGTTGCCAAGAATGCCACCTGAAAGGGTATGATGACTTCAATGACTGCTTCACAGCCCATGCCATTAGGGCTCTTCCTAGTAACACCAGCTTTTCTGAATTATGCAAGTGGAATTTCTCCTTGCAACATATCCTTCATTGCCATAAGCCACCTCCCATCAGCCTCAACCTTTTCTAGTCCCCCTCCTCCATGTGTCTACCCCTTCCCTGCTACCACTCCACCCTCACACATGCTGGCTATCCTTCCCCCTCCCCCCCCCCCCCCGCCCCTCCTTCTGCCACCAGTGCGCCTGCATAGTCCCTTCTGCTTCTCTGCTTCCCTCCTCTCCCCCATTTCTACCGCCAGTACAGCCTCCCAACTCTGCATCTAACAGCCCATCATCCCTTTCCCACCACATCCCTGCACACTCCCAGAGGTACCACTCAGCATCTTCCCCCACCCAACGTGCTATCATTTCCCCCTCCCACTCTGTCTGACAACTGTCTCGTAGCCCCATTACCTGCCTCAGCCCCCAGCACCTGAAGACAACAACAGCCATTTGTGTGTGTTAGTGTGTTTTTTTTTCTTCATCTGACAAAAGATCTTGGCAGCTTATCCAGAAGTCTGCTTTTTAATGTGCCTGTCTATTGCTCAAAAATAATTTTCTATAGACTTTACCTCATTATCTAGGATTCAGATTCGACTTATGTCTACACCTAAATTAACATATACATGGTAAATCATCTAAAATTTGCACCACAGATATCGTGGGAATGGAAGTTGACAATTGATGTGCAGTTTTCACAGAATGGATTTGTAGTCAGGGGCTCATATTGATAGACAATAAACAGATTGTAGAAATACCATATAAAAGTAGGGTGGAACCAAATAATGAAAAATGCAAGGTGGAATAATGGAAATATTATGAAAAGGTTAGATTGCTACTCACCATAGTGCAGAGATGTTGAGTCACAGACAAGCACTACAAAAAGACTACTAAACACATAAGCTTTTGGCCAGAATACCTTCTTCTGAAATAGATAACATTCACACAAATGCAGCTCATGCACATTTCACCACAATCTCTGGCTACCAAGGCCAGACTGTAAGCAGCTGCGCTTGGTGGGAGACCCAGTCTGTTTGGTGGGGCAGAGCGTGGGAGGGAGAGCAGAGTACAGGTGTGGGACAGTAAAGTGCAGCTTGTGAGAGCATGTAGTGCTGTTTGTGAGAGCTAGATGCAGTTGGATAGTTAGACACAGGATTTGGAGAGTGGGGGGAGGGGGGATGAGAAAAGTAAAGAGACTGTGGGTATGTTGGTGAAATAGAGGGCTGTGTAGTACTGCAGTGGAAACAGGAAAGGGGATAGGTGGGTGTAGGACAGTGACTAATGAAGGCTGAGGCCAGGAAGCGTACAGGAACATAGTATGTATTGTGAGGAGAGTTCCCACCTGTGCAATTCAGAAAAGCTGGCATTGGTAGGAAGGATCCAGATGTCACACACTGTGAACCAGTCATTAAGACGAAGGATATTGTGCTGGACAGTGGGCTCAGCTACTGGGTGGTCCAGTTGTTTCTTGGGCACAGTTTGTCGGTGGCCATTCGTGCAGACAGACAGCTTGTTGGTTGTCATGCTCACATAGAATGCAGCACAGTGGATGCAGCTTAACTTGTGGATCACTTGACTGCTTTCACAGGTAGCCCTGCCTTTGTTGGGATAGGTGAGGCTTAAGAGCGGAGTGTAGTAGGTGGTGGTGGGAGGATGTGTGGAACAGGTGTTGCATCTAGGTCTATTACAGGGATACGAGCCATGAGGTAAGGGATTGGAAGCAGGGGTAGTGAAGGAATGGGAAAGGATAATGTGAAGGTTTCGTGGGTGGTGGGATACCACTGTGTGAGAGATGGGGAGGATAATGTGTAGGGCATTCCTCACTTCAGGCCACAACAAGAAGCAGTCGAAGCCCTGGCGGAGAATGTGATTCAGTTACTCTGGTCCTTGGTGGTAGAGATTTATGAGGGGAAAGCACCTCTGTAGCCAGATGATGGGACTTCGGGAGGTAGTGGGAGACTGAAGGGACAAGGAAGAGGTTTGTTTCCGTACAAATTGAGAGTTTAATTATGGTCTACAAAGGCCTCAGTGAGACCCTTGGTATATTTTGAGAGGGCCTGCTCAATACTACAGATGCAATGGCCGTGGCTGGCTACACTGTATGGAAGGGACGTCTTGGTATGGAACGGGTGGCAGCTTTTGACATGGAAGTATTGCTGGTGGTTGGTAGGTTTATATGGATGGAGGTACTGATGTAGCCTTGTTTGAGGTGAATGCCAACATTGAGTAAGTTGGCTTGTTGGGTTGAGGAGGATCATGTGAAGAGAATGGAAGAGAAGGTGTTGAGGATCTGAAGGAATATGGATGGATAGGGTGTACTGACCCTAAGTCCAGATCATGAAGATGTACTCAGTGAATCTGAACCAGGTGGGAGTTTGTGATTCTGGGTGGCTAGGAAGTATTACTCTACATGGCCTATGAATAGGTTGCCAAAGGATGATGTCATGCTGGTGCCACAATTGTTTGTAGGTGATGACTTCAAAGGAGAAGTAATTATGGGTAGTTTGTTGTGATGACCAGAGGCTGTAGGTTTAGAATCTGTTGGGCATTGGGAATGATGGTTTTTAACAGCAGCTAAGCCATGGGCATTATGGATGTTCATGTAAATGGAGGTGACATCAACTGTGATGAGCAGGGCACCGTGTGGTAAAGGAACAGGAATTGCAAAGAGTCAATGGAGGAAACAGTGTATTTTATACAGGACAGTAGGCTGTGGGTAATAAGCTAAAGGTGTTGGTCTACGAGGGCAGAGATCCTTTCAGTAGGGACACAGTAACCAGGCACAATGGGGAATCCTGGGTGGTTAGGTTTATTGACTTTAGGAAGAATGTAGATGGCAGGAGAGCAAAGTGGTAGAGGTGAGGAGTGCAGTCTCTCGGGTGAGGTTCTGGTATGGATCTAAGGCTTTGGGGAGAGACTGGACATCCTGCTGGATTTCTGGAATGGGGTCACTGAGGCAGGATTTGTAGGTGGATGAACGTGACAGTTGGTGGAGTCCTTCTGCCAGGCGTCCTTGCAGTTCAAAACAACAGTGGTGCAGCCTTTGTCAGCAGGTGTGGTAATAAGGTCAGAATCAGATTTTATGTGGTGGATTGCGGTTCTTTCTGCAGATGTAAAGCTATCTTGCATGTTGAGGGATTTGGAGAATGATGGTGAGGCAAGGTTTGAGGTTAAGAAAAACTGGAAAGTTAAGTAAAGTAGGGTAAATTAGAGTTCCAGTAGTGTTTTCTGAAGGATTCTAGTGCAAGTCATTTACGAGATATTGTGTTTTGAAAAGTTCACACAGTGATACTTGTACAAAATCTGCAGTAGCTTACAGCAGAGAACTGCACAAGAGGATTCACTGGTTCTGTGGATTCTGACCAGAAACTAGACAATTCACCGTCATAGTTTGTGTCCAAAACAACCACCAACAGTGGTAACTCGCGCCGGTGTGGAGAGACTGCTGCACACCTGCTAGCATTACAGTGGAGATGTCCAAGCAGGCTGCAGTAATACGTCATTGCACATTGTCGGATGTAGTCGGTATGTCCTCGTAGACAGTGTCTTTAACTTTTCCCACAGAAAAAAGTCTACTGGCATTAAAGCTGTGGAATGGGCTGCCAAGGTGCAGGTCCTCTGTGTCCAGTCCAACAATTTGGAAACAATTCATGAAGACACAGCTAGTTCTTTGCTTTGTGCACTAGGAACTGGACAGCCATCATGTTTGTACCACAGGTTCCTCCTAGTCTGCAGAGGAATGACTTCTAGCATCTGTGGAAAATGATCCGTTAGGAGGCTGCGATACTTTTGTCCGTTCAGTGTTCCGTCTATGAAAAACAGGCCTATGAGTTGATGGTACACTATCCCACACCAGACATTTAGACTCCACGGGTGCTGACATTACACATGCCAAAGCCAACGGGTATTTTAAGCAGACTAATAGTGCATATTTTGGTGGTTTACCTTGTAAGTAGGCTGTTTAGGTTTGTTTATTGGTAACGCCACCTCTGTATGAAAATCACTGGCTGTGCTGTGTGCAGTCTGTGGCTGCTTTTCATTGTTGTAATACTCGCCATTGTAGTGTTAGGCAGCTGGCTGTGAACAGCGTGTAGCGTTGCGCAGTTGGAGGTGAGCCGCCAGCAGTGGTGGATGTGGGGAGAGAGATGGCGGAGTTTTGTAATTTGTCATGACTATTAAGGTAAATACAGTGTTTGTTCTCTACTAATATCTTTCATCTGCTAACTATCCCTATCAGTAGTTAGTGCCTTCCATAGTTTGAATCTTTTATTTAGCTGGCAGTAGTGGCGCTCGCTGTATTGCAGTAGTTCGAGTAATCAAGATTTTTGTGAGGTAAGCGATTTGTGAAACGCATAGGTTAATGTTAGTCAGGGCCATTCTTTCGTAGGGATTTTTTGAAAGTCAGATTGCGTTGCGCTAAAAATATTGTGTATCAGTTTAAGCACAGTCATGTAAAATCATTAAAAGGGGATGTTTCATATGTCGACCCTTAGCCTAGGATACCTCACTGCCAGGATACCTCACTGGAATCTTCTGATTTTTTTCTTGTAGTTTGTGTAATTAGTGTAGATTTTGTTTATTGCTAGCGCGTAATTGTAGAGACAATTTCCATTGTAGTTGTAGTTTTTCATTGTTGTACAGTAAAACAGTTGTGGCATGCATGTAGATTTGCACCAAGTATTTCGCAGCTGCAATTAACTAGATATTATTTTCAGTGTTATGTTAATGTGTTCTCTTATTTTTGCTCTTCAAATTGTGCTTTTCTGTGTTGTCGTGTGAAATACTGTGACAATAATGGCGTGTGAAAAACGTAACACTAGACTCCAAAGCAAACTGAGAAATAATAGTGACGACGAGCGTAGCTTGCCAGCACCACTGTGTAATGAATTAACAGACGTTCAAAGTAGTAATTTGGTAACTGTGCATAGGGAAATGGAGCGGGCTGCAAACAATGGTGTAGACAGCGAAACAATTAGAGAACAGGGAAGCATTATCGATCGATCGATCGGTCGGCAATAGCGCGGCTCAGGAATCCGAAATGACACGAGACGATCTCACAAATACTGTAGATTCAGGTTTTGGATCCTCACCGTTTTCTCAAATAAGTCAAGACACATTTTCTGCTTGTCAAAATGTGAATGTTGCCGGTGCAAATGCACTGCCGAAAAGCGTAGAGGAACAGATTCCAGACACTAATGCATTGTTATTACAGCTAATGCAACAAATGGGACAAAATCTTCAAAAGTTAGACACAATTGAGCAAAATCAGAAACAAATGGAACAAAATCTTCAAAAGTTAGACTCATTGGAGCAAACTCTTGAACAAACACGTGAGGATTTAACTACTGAGTTACATCACATTGAATCGAAATGTCAAAAAGTCTGTAACGACGTAAAAACACAAATTTGTGAGCATTTCCAACCTATTTTTTCGCGT
Source organism: Schistocerca nitens (assembly GCF_023898315.1). NCBI lineage: Eukaryota > Metazoa > Arthropoda > Insecta > Orthoptera > Acrididae > Schistocerca > Schistocerca nitens. The sequence continues at coordinate 11,227,795 of NC_064623.1, read as the reverse complement.
CATGAAAATGCACTACAGAATCACGAAGCAGCCATAAAAGAACTGCAAACTACTGTTCATGAAAATCATGAGACCTTGCAAGCTAAATTTGACTCAGTTGCATCTACCGATTCGGTTATGCAACTTGCAAAAACTCAGGAAAACTTGAAGGACACAGTAGATTCGATTTCAACACAAATGGACAATCTGAAACTTGGTTCAGAAAAACACACTGAGGAAATGTGTTCACTATCGGAGAAAGTAGCCGAACTTTCGGATCAGTTCACTAACTTATCTACGAAGGTAGATGATAATCTGAAAGACACAAAACCGGTAGTCTTTAATGACACAGAAGAGAGCGAACAAATTAGGAAACTGAAACAAAATCTGAATCAAATTAATACGCAACACCAAAGAGAAATCCGCGAAGTACAAGATCAGCTGACACAGGTAATACAAGAATTACGTATTTCAGAGGACACTCGCGCTCCAACACGGGAAGAGGGACATAGAAATACAGAAAAGACGCAAAATAATAACACAGGGCACTTCGGAAATTATGAAAGAGGTTGGCGGTGTGCGCCGAATTTTGAGATGAAACCGCCGAAACGACGTAACAATGACCGATATGCTACTCGCCGACACAATGATTTTTATTATAAGCTGTTAAAAAAAAGAAAAAAAAAAAAAAAAAAAGGGAGGCAGTATTACTTCAGACGCAACGGTTCAGCGCGCAGTTACGATTCAGGGAGAAATTCTCCACCTTGTGACCGACAAGAAAGAAACTATGGCATCTACCGACATGATGACAGACGATATGATCGTAACGACAGACCTGAATTACATCAGAACTGGCGGGATTCTAACAGAGCTGGGCCCTCTCGGCAAGGCGAATTTGTAGAAGTTCGGTCTCCTAATCCCAATAACGACGCGCGCCAACATAGAGACAGACAATGACCCGCACCGCAGGTAGCCGCGTGCGCCGGCTGGCTCCGAGAAAAATAACATAGCGCTAACCTTGAAAAAAATTCCAGTATTCTTTAACGACGTATACCGCATGTTAATTGCATTGTTCAAACTCTGCGTACTAGGAAGAGAAAAGGTTTAGACCACATTTCACATGTAAAACCGTTTATTGAAAGATAATCTGCTTTTTTTTTAGGCAACATTTTGGTTTAGTTGAAAATACATTCTGGGTTTAAAGTACTTTCTGTGAGATACCAGATGACACAGAGGTTAGTTTATGTGACAGCTACACGATTTTATCACGACGCTACTAATGAGTGACAATTTACAATGTTGCTTTTGCGGTGTTTCTGTTTTATATTTGCACAGTTTTCTGAATTCTTTTGGAAAGAAAAACATGTTTTAGTAGTAACTTTTGTGGTATAGCAACAATGAGGCAGCCTTTTCCGTAGCACAACAATACGTTACAGTACAGTACTTTCTTCATCACAACAATAAGCGTAATAACTAAGATATCTATACGCAAAGCATTTCACTTTTGTGTATCATCAGGTAAGTACATTGACTTCTGCAGAACTTAGCTTTTGGAGGACGATAACTACGAGACTTCCACAGAGATTATCTTACAACATGACGCACAGTTTAGCGCTATAGGACACGTATTTGAGTGATTAATTTTGTACTTAAAACATTTATTTTTAAAGATTTTTGAATTACAAAGAAAGTTTTCCGAGATACATTTCATTCCATTGATGTAATTTGTAACACCTGAGGGTATAATTACATTTATCCTCAGGGGGGTACACGCCTACTTTGTGTACCATGTGTTTGGCACGCACAAGGAGCCCTAGCTAATATGGTATTTGCTTATACAACTTTACACATCGGTACCATATTTCTCTAACACAGAATTACACAGCTATCTGATTATTTGACAGAGAAACAAACATTCTTTTTACTACGTCAGTGACAGACGTTTACGCAATTACACAGTTGGATAACTTCACACTTATGAAACTGTATTTTGTCTGTACTTTGTAAACTGTTCATATTTTTTCAGAACCATTGTGATACTACGTGAGCTTTGAATGATGTATTTGGTATGGGATCATGATTTTTAAAGTACGTTTGAGGTCGATGACACCATTGAAATGAGCAGAGAATTTTTTTTAGGTTTTGATATTAGCTACGACTATTGAGAGATTTGACTGAGGTGTTATGATGTTATTTTTACGACGACGATGTGTATTATGCTGTTGAGATATGTTTATGATCAATAAGGTGATGCTACCGTATATGAGGAATTTGATTATGCTACGGATTTCTAAGATGAAATATTGAAGACGTGTCGACGAATATGTATATGTGTAATAAAGTAAGGAATAATGAGTAGTGGTTAGGGAAAAAGGATGTTGGAAACCAAGAATTGTACTTTAGAGTTATGAAATGTGTGTAAATGCGTGAATGTATCACAATGCTGACGAATATTTTTTTTTGGACACTTATATTTATAGGATTTTGTTTCTACAGATTGGTAACGCAAATTCTCAACCTGTGAATTTTTTTTTAAGACTGCCACTGTAGCGGAATCTGCTGTCGTAAATATTTCCGTAAGAAAGTTAAGTGACCACCTGCACGTAATGCGTCGTGGGCACACAGCTGTGTCAGACACCTGGAGAACAAGCCATTAGGGTGTGCCTTTCCGGAAGCACAGGTAGAAAAAAAAAAGGGGAAGCCATTAACCTCGCTTCTGACATTCCTTTGTAGAAAGCATCGTAAAAAACGACACGGTCGAACTTGAAAACATATGATTACACTGGATGCCTAATGAAATGACGAGAAATATTTTTATGTCTATACACCTGATTATGACTACTGTCTCTCTAGTTGAGAGATTTTTCTACTAACTTATGAAATACCTCATGACTACTGAATGATATTTTTATGCTTTGCCTTTCATAGTTGCTTATTTCATTTGATATCTAGTTTCTAGCTGCACTGCAGCATTGGTTCAAATAAAATTTTATAGATGTACTAATATAAATATTTTCTGTCTGCAGATCTATTAAATAATAATTTTGTAATCCACATTCTTCGAAAAAGGAGCTCTTGGAATGGAAAGAACAATAAGAAGGGACTAATAACAGGAACTGCATACATAATTTTCTTTTCAACTACTTATTAATTTTTTTTCGTAGAGTAAGTTTTTGTGATGCATCACTCTAGTGTTAAGATGTGACGTAAGTTTTAAACATGGCCATTTTTACTGTAATATTTTTTCTGCTTGAGCTATGTCATGTTTAGGTATAAGTTGCTGCTGTTTGCCAGGCATAGTGTTATTGAATTTGACTTTGTATTATTCTGTTAAGCCAGTTTTACTAATGATTTCTTGTTATTGTTTGTTGCACATTGCCTTAGATTAGTTGTAATATTACAATTGCTTTGCTAATTTCTTAATGCTGCTTGCTTCGCAAATCTGCGTTTTTTTTATTGCTGTTTCTATTAATTGTTTTATGTGATGCTGCATTGCCTCGTCCCTTAGTTTACTATCTGAGCTCAGTAGATTTAAGTTAGCTTAAGAGGGGGTAGACTATATAAGAAACTAACTATGATGAATTGGAAGCAATGCATTGACAAGGTATATAAAAAAAGATTTGGGCCTAAATGAATATTGTACAATGAGCCACATTTATTTTGAAAGAAATATGGTTAGAATACAGAAAAGAGGTACAGATAGGACTTTTTGGGAATATTGATGAATGAAGGGAGATCTCCAAGAACAAAAAAGGTTTTGTTCGCAAAATACTGCAGTACCAAAAGTTACACTGAAAACGAACCCTGTCCTTTCCATTGTGTTATTCCCCTATGTGTTTGTGCACCCTTGTGTATTTGTTTTCTTCCTGTCTCTGTTTACTGTTTCATAGAACTTTTTTCTCTTCTAATACTCAGCTACATGAACTATGATGAGGAATACTGTTATCCTCAAATATAATTTGCATTGATAATATGTTATTTACTTTGTAAAGATGTTTAGACATTTATCTGTTTTGTTTTACTGCTCATATGTGAAGTTGATGTTTCGAAAATTATTCTGATCTTTTATGTATTTACTTATGTCATAATTCCTGTAACACTGATGTATATATTTTTATTCTTTTGTAAAGCCTGTATTACTACAAATGTTATCTGTATTGTTATGTTCTTTAATGATGTATTTTGTACCTTTGTAATTGTATTCTCATGTTATAAAATTGTAATTGACACCAGTTCAGCAAATTAAGTAACTTGTAAGTTACATTTCACTGCACACATTTCTGTTGGTCATAGTATACGGACAATATGTGAGAAGTAGGGACTGTTAGTGTTTGTATGTGTGTTAATAATTCAGCAAGGGACTGGATAACAGCATTGCTGGTTCTAAGGACGATTAAAAAAAAAAAAAAAAAAAAAAAAAAAAAAACAAAAAACTTTGTGAGTGCACAAGTGGTGATTATGGACTTGCTATATTATCCGCAAGACTCTTCAATGGTGATTGTGCACCTGCACAGTCACAACAGATGGCTGCTGGCCATCTCTACAAGGACTGCTGTGGGTCTGCACCTCTGGTGGCCCACCAATACCGTAATCTCTACCAGGACTACAGTGGGTCTGCTCTGTGATGACCTACCCACCAATACTCTTCAAAACTTCGACTGACTCCGCTGTGGGTTTGCTCTGTTGTGGCCCATTACCTGTCAGCATGTCAAGAGTCAGCACTGTCTTTCCGTTGGAAGGACAACGCTACTTCTTCAAGACTGCATGGAAATCCACTACTTCCGTGTGCATTTTCTTTTACTGCTCAGACATTGAGAAAAACACTGCAATGTGATGAATGATCAGGACTGTCTTTATGGACTGTGAGAAAATTTTAGCTTTTGACCAACATTGTATCAATCAGTGTGTGCATTTGATTTCTTTGTTATTGTAATTACGATTATGAAAAATTTTATCAAATATGTATTGCCCACTGCCCAACCCAATTTGTAAAATTTTTTGTGGGGAGCATGGGGGCTATGTAAGTAGGCTGTTTAGGTTTGTTTATTGGTAACGCCACCTCTGTATGAAAATCACTGGCTGTGCTGTGTGCAGTCTGTGGCTGCTTTTCATTGTTGTAATACTCGCCATTGTAGTGTTAGGCAGCTGGCTGTGAACAGCGCGTAGTGTTGCGCAGTTGGAGGTGAGCCGCCAGCAGTGGTGGATGTGGGGAGAGAGATGGCGGAGTTTTGTAATTTGTCATGACTATTAAGGTAAATACAGTGTTTGTTCTCTACTAATATCTTTCATTTGCTAACTATCCCTATCAGTAGTTAGTGCCTTCCATAGTTTGAATCTTTTATTTAGCTGGCAGTAGTGGCGCTCGCTGTATTGCAGTAGTTCGAGTAATCAAGATTTTTGTGAGGTAAGCGATTTGTGAAACGCATAGGTTAATGTTAGTCAGGGCCATTCTTTCGTAGGGATTTTTTGAAAGTCAGATTGCGTTGCGCTAAAAATATTGTGTATCAGTTTAAGCACAGTCATGTAAAATCATTAAAAGGGGATGTTTCAACCTGTCTGTAATTGATAAATGTGGCTTCCTCACTAACCGAGGTACACGATAGATCTGGATTATCTGTCTAAATGCCAGTGTGCAAAAGTTAACACGATTCTCATAATCCTTTACGTGCAGCTCTTGATGGAGAGAGATGTGATAAGGATGGACCCTATGTCACCGGAGAATTCATGGGACGCTTGCCTGACTCGTGCCCCTTCCTTGTGCTGTTGCACGGGAGCTAACATGTGGGTTAAGTGCAACAGCAAGAAGAATAGTAATTTTTCCTTCTTCTGTCACCACTTGTTTCCTTCTGTCATGTTGTCTATGTGTTACACTGCCATTTCTATCACATACCTGGTTGAAGAGATCGATAAATAACTGCCGAGATGGGTGATGTCTGGTGGGATATCCTGCCGCATGCACCGTACGAGGACGAATTGAATTCTTCCTAGACTCTCCATACACCGTGAGCAAGTTGGCCTTATTTGCATCGGTGAATCCCGTCGTCCACTCGTGACCTACTGCTTGGAATGTCATACGCTAACTGACTATTAAGTTGTAATGTACTCAAGGAACACACACGCACACTGTAAACAAACTTAACAACATTGAGCCGAGTAACTAGGTGGGTTGAATGGCACAAGCAAGTGTTGGTGTGAAAACTTTAAAAAATAGGACATCTCATTAATGAGTCACACTAGAATCCTCCAACAAACACCACTGACATTTTTATTTACCCTACCTTAGTTTTTTTCCATTTAAAAATTGCAGAAAAAATACACTTTCTCAGTATTATTAAAATCTGTTGATTTGTTAACAATATGAGTCCCTGACTACCAAACCATTCTATAAGAACTGCACAGCGATAGCTCTTTTCATTTCCACATTATCTGCATTGAAAGTTTTAGGTGATTCACCCTGTATACCCTGCATACCACCGTGAAATGCATGGCAGGGAGTACATCCCAAAGTACCAGTTAGTAGGGTTTCTTCCTGTTCCGTTCATGTATGGAGTGTGGGAAGAATGATTGTTTATATGTTTCTGTGCATGCTGTGGTGAATCTAATCTTGTCTTCACCATCCCTATCTGAGTGACATGTAGGAGATTGTAGTATATTCCTACAGTCATAATTGAAAGCCAGTACTTGAAACTTTGTAAGCAGGCCTTCTCAGGGCAGTTTACATCTATCTTCAAGGGTTACATACTCAGTGCAAATGTCTTCAACCAGTTCCCATCTAGCACAATGCAAGATATTGCTGGCAGGAAAAAAAAGAAACTTCAGCAGCCACTACAGCACTACTACAAATTATCTGTTACATATATTTGCAGACTAAAATTATTGTTAACTACATGCAATGAAGCATTGTGCATTGCAAAACTTCATGATGACTTAGTTCTATTTTGTGAATAGGCCCCAGATGAAGGTTACACTTTTGTTTGAAAATGGCCAGTGTGTGTGTGTGTGTGTGTGTGTGTGTGTAAATGTTAAGGAAAATAACTGAGAAACCAGAAGTTTTTTCTTAGTAGTGGCTTTCATACTAATTTAATAGGCTACATTTAGCCAGCAAAATCATAAATAATATGAATTGGTGCAATGGCAGTTTATTGTCAGTGTAATGAACAGATGAAGTTTGTACAAGTTTCTTGTAATTTCTCAATGTTCATCTTGACTAGTTTCATATCTCTGAAGCCTCTTCGGAACATCATGAATGAATGACCAAAGTTGACTTTCTGTTCCTAAATTAAGATGCTGGATATTTTGAAGGGGAAAAAGACCCATATGCCACTGACTGTAGTTCAATTGTTCAACTACAAAATCAAAATTCTGGTTTGCTTCTTCACGTCAAAACATTCGGCAAATGATTTTGATCACTCTCTGAACCTCCGTTGGGAAAGTTTTGTCTTCCCCTGTGTATTTGGTTGCAGTCTATTTTTATTTTGAAATTATTTTTCTAGGCACTAAACACCAAGAAAGTAGAAGTATGAAAAATTGTACAGTAAAAAGTCATAAAATAAATGTGTAACCCAAACACAACAAAACTAACATTAAAGAAACTGGCACACCAAAGGAGACAAAGAAACCATAATGGTAATGCTAGAGTAATCAGCTGTGAAAATATTTTACAGCTCGTCTTAATCAATGTTTGGACTTGATGTATGCTTCACTGTGTTGCAGAACTGACAGATGCATTTCCATGTCTCTGAAACCATGAAATGCTATGTCAAACATGGGAACTATTGCGGATGTTCAAATGTATCTCTTAAGTTTTTAAAGCAAGGTCTTTTGAATCTGTTTAGTCCCTAATTCTACTTTTCATGCTCAGATAATCTCTTCTCCTCACTGTGAGATTATATCGGTACTTGTTTCAGTGTGCCAGTAAGCTCAACATTACATGGAGACCAATCCTGCAGTGTTCTAGAGGACTGGAAGGAACAGGGCTGCTGAAAAGATGTGGAGATGCTACCCATTCATTGGATCCTAGTTTAACATTCGTACCAACAGTGACATTAAATGGGGTATGTATTTTAAGACTTAGATACATGAACACACTATTATTTAAGATGAAATGCTGTAGACTCAGTTATGTTCACACAGCGAAAGATCAATTGGACACATTTTTGTGGGAGACAACCTTGCACTCAGTTTAGTTTTTACTTGAGCTGTATATTGTGACATATCACTTTGTTAAAGTGATGTGTTGCACAGTGTATTTAGCACTGATGAGTGATGGTCATTGACTGCTGAAGAAAATTTATTTAATGTTGATTGGAATGTGGAGAACGTGCATCGAGCATGGGGTTTCTCGGAATGTGCGCATTGATTGAATAGTAATGGAGACAATGTTGTTACTGAACAGGCCAATGCTGGCAGCGGCTAATGTTTGGTGATATTTGTTCTTAGTGTTTCCTTCAGCTAACGGGTCATCAAAGTTGCACTGGCCTATGTGGAGGAAGATGGCCATGACATTGCGTAAGGAAGTCACGGAACAAAAATAAGTTCGACATAAGAGGGTCTGCTGTGAATTGTGGCTCTGTTTATTGTGAATGTGTTTGAACTGTACTTGTCAAGCAGATAGGGTACTGTGTGAAGTTGTTTTCTGAGTGTAAAAAGTTTTTTATGTGGTTTACAAAAGAAGAGAAACATGTCATTTAGTAGCGTGCAGAGAAGGAGTATGTTGTCAGATTTTCAGCAATCAGCAGCTTGCTGAAAAGCATAAGAAGTCAACGATTTGAGGCATGCACGGTATAGGTGGATACTGATTTGGGGAGAAATAGAGAGGGGGGGGGGGGGGGGGGGGGAGAGAAAGAGAAAGAGAAAGAGAGAGAGAGAGAGAGAGAGAGAGAGATTTTCAACTTAAGACATAGGTAACAAGAGGCATTTTGACATTAGCAGCTGAAGCATCCCCAACTCTCTTGTGGTTCCCTTTTTAGGTACTCCACGTTGACGTCTGCTCGTAGATACGTATCGTTGGTAGGTTTTCTGGCTTTACTTCCCAACGTGACAGCGATGACTCTCCGATGAGGTGCGGGCCTTGTGTTTTGCTATTACTGTGAGTCTTGTAAATATCGCTTTTATTTAGTAATTTGCCCGGCTAAAACTCTCCCCTTTTATGATTAAGGCAGCCTGCGCCACCTTTTGGAGGGAGTGGGGATGTCAAAGAGTCACAAAAGTTCATATTAAGCAGTTTGTAGAACACATAAACATTCACTTCAGTTACTGTGTTAGTTAATGCCTACGCTTTCCGCTAGATGGTGGTGACTTACTGCTGAATAGCTTTGGTTCCGTAAAACCTTCACTGATTAGTACTAGGTAAATGAAATAAGTACAACACTCTTGTATTTCACTTTCACTCTATATTCAAGGATTAAGATGGTGATGAATGATGGTCTATTTAAAAGGTTCCTAGCCTGGAGGAATCTAAATAGTCTGCAAATGCCAATATGCATGCACTCTACATCCAGATTTGCAACTAACGGCACACGACACTTTCACATGTTAATATCTGAATACCGGTACCTCTGAATTCACTTGTATCAGCAGATAATTTGAGTTTCTGTCATCTATATGTTCGTAAAGTTCCAATCTGGCACTATAGTCCTAAAATCCCCTTAATACTCCGTTGCTACCAACAGTCAGAGATCATACACTACATCACTTTTAATCTCCGTAATATTCTTACAGTTTATCATGAATCTTAACACGATAAAGTCCAATCTAATTATTGTCTCACTGACTGAGATGGGTTCCCCACCCTTTAACGAAACAATCGAGGAAAAAAGGCGGCAATACTGATGATCAGGCCTTTTTATAGGTTTTTCATCACAAGAGTTTAACGTCACTGCCTTCTCCATGACGGAGCTTCTGTGGCTTTGCTGTACTGAGATGTTAAACTACTTGCTGATATACTATAATTTTGATCTGCAATTACCAAACTCTGATTCTACACTATTTTCCCCTCTAAAAATTGTATTCTTAATTTTAAATTATTCTTTCTATAGCTTTTATCACTGTAAACTGAACCGAGGTGTTACATTCCTACCTTCCAGCTAATGTATTGCATTACTCAGCCAAAAACTGTCAGAGAGATATCCAGGAAACATTTCAATTGGTGACTTATTACATTAATTGGACTACTACTTCCATACTTTCAGCATATCACATTTTAAATTTTCCTTGGACTCTAGGCTTGTTATGCATCAATAAGAGAGATGATAAGACATACTTATAGCATTCTCCAAGGACCCTAATAATTTTAGTATGAATAATTTCATCAGTGGTTGCTAGAACTAATGCTTTCTTCCCAATGCACTGCAATTTGCTATGCAAACAGTGGAAAGTCCTGGATGGAAAAAGGCAATATTATTAAAATGGTAGATTGCTTCTCTTGGAACATGGCAATAAAACATAAGGAAGAAGAGAAGGAATACTGTTTCATAGATCTGTAGTGATCACCAGCTACTGTTGGCTGCTGTGTTTATGTAAGCTGTTTAAGAGTTCTCACTCCAGCTGCCAGAGGTACTGGGTTTTGGTTTGTTCTCTGTGTGCAGCGCAGTGTTCCATGTCTGTTACAAAGGACAGTAGTTTCTTCGCAGTGGTAAACAGCTCCTGTCAGACTCTTCTCTAACACTAACTAGTCTCAAATATTATCATGTACCTTCTGTGTTTATTGGTGAATAAATTTTATTCATTCCTGGAATACTGGAGGATCATGTTTCATACAGCTGGGAGTATGTTGAACACAAAATTATAGTTGTTCAGACAGCTCATACCTACTTGGACCAACATTGGTGACCCTGATGTGATCAACCTGCATGTTCAGTCTATGTAACCAGAAGGAGCAAGGCTAACTTTTAAAAACCAATACAGTATTTTCATGAAATGCAACACGTACCAGCTGTTGAAGTACCCTCATTATTGTGACTCACTGTGGGACTGCCTCCATGTTGGCCTCGTAATCCTGTATTGTGGTTCAGATATGCAGAAGTGTGCTTTCAATTCACTGGAATAACTGGAATTCACCTAAATTTGCCTTAGTGATGAGCCAGCTGGATCATCATTATGTGGCTAAAGTCAAATATGGAATAGCTGCACCTCCTGAGTGACATTCCTAAGACAAACTCAAGGCCGAATTACTTCGGAGTGGTTTCTGCCTAAGAAGAAGAGTGCATGCGGCATGTCATACCGTAAGAAGATATATGTGACACAAAAGCAGCACAATATCATAGGTACTTGCACAGAAAAGTCTACGCAGACACTGTAGCTGACACCGTGCTGTGTACTGTGTGCTGTAGCCAACTTCCAGCCCACCTAAATGAACATTTGTACACATGCTGGTCGATATGAGTCTCCCTACTGGATTACTTTGTTACTGAGTTGTATTTATTTATTTTTTTAATAGAAATTTTAGGATCAGAAAAAGTGTAATTTATTATATTTTGTTAAATGCACACATTAGGTTCATGTTCATGAATATAATAGAAAACATAACAGCAAACCTACATTACTATCATCATTATTATTAATGAAATAATGCAATAGTGCTGAAAATGTAATATTGGTTTACATCTTTGCAAATTCGAAATTAATACCACTGCTCCGGATATTTACAGCAAATTTTAAAACTCCCCATTTCTCCAGAGGGACAGGAGCACTTAGTTTTCTTTCTATTTGATCATTGTTCATGTAATTCCATACTTTTTTGCAAAATTTCTAGCTGTAATGGATTTGACTTTATATCTTCAATAACTTTAGCAAAAGGTGGGTATTTAGGAGAGATGTCCATCACCTACTGCACTACGAGCAGACTGACAATGAAAATAAAGATAGCACAGCAAGACAGCAGTGGTTTTTGTAGCAGAATGAAATCGCACCATAACCAGTGCAGCTGTTGTGCCTTGTCAGATGCCTTGTTGACTCTGTAATTGAATACTATTTCAACTTGCGACATGTTTCAGTAACTTGGAAAAAATATTTTTGTTGTAATATTTTGTTAGAATGGAAATCATGATTACAGAAATACTGTTATTTTATATTACAGCACAGCTTAAAAGGGCCAAGACACAAAGGAATTACAGATATTGGTTACAATTGAGCACTGATTACATGGAAGGAGAAAGTTGAACTGGACTGGAATTGAAACCATTGATTTAATCAGTACCTGGTCACAGCCAATGTCTGTAATTCCTTTGTGTCTTAATTCATAGTGGCTGCTGCATCAAAATGATGTCTGTTCTTTTGGACATGTCAGAAAGTATGAACACCACATATATTTAAAAGGGTTAAATTGATAAAGGGCTTCTGGCATAGGAAGTCACCCTCATTCTGCCAATGACCTTGTCAAAGAGAGCACAGGATCAGGCAGAGGTTCAGGATACTCTCTTGTCTTTGTGGGTGGGGAAACTGCCCCTAAAGATCGAAGAAACAGCAATGATTAATAGCATGAGGATTCAGAAGGCAATGGAAATCACGGCATTAAAGACCCATAATGTGTATCCACAGGACATATGGCCTGTAATTGAAGAAGTGTCATGAAGATCTCTCCATTGGCAAAAGAGTCAGAAATACTCCCCCATTTCTGGGAGATCTCTGGGAGGGTAATCTCAAGGGGAGATGGCCATGAGAAAAAGATTGAATAACCAATGAAAGTATAACATTCTACAAGTCAGGGCAATGCAATGTCAGAAGTTTGAACGTGGTAGGGAAGCTAGAAAATCTGCAAAGGGAAATGCAAAGCCTCATTCTAAATATAGTAGGGGCCATTGAAGTGAAATGGAAAGAAGACATGGAAAGAAGACAAGGATTCCTGATCAGATGCTTATACGATAATATCAACAGCAGCAGAGAATTGTATAATGGGAGTAGGATTTGTTATGAATAGGAAGGTAGGACAGAGAGCATGTTTTTGTGAGCTGTTCAGTGACAGGGTTATTCTTATTGGAATTTACAGCAACCAACACAGATGATGATGATAGTTCAAATACATGTCAATGTAGCAAGCTGAAGATGAAGCAATAGAGCAAGTATATGAGGATATTGAAAGGGTTATACAGTATGTAAAGGGAGATGAAAACGAAATAGTCATGGAGGACTGGAATGAAGTTGTAGGGGGAAAAGTAGAAGAAAAGGTATAGGAGAATATGGGCTTGGGACAAGGAATGAGGGAGAATAAAGACTAATTGAGTTCTCTAATAAATTTCAGGTAGTAATTGTGAATACCCTATTCAAGAATCACAAGAGGAGGCGGTATACTTGAAAAACGATGGGTGATACAGGAATATTTCTGTTACATTGCATCATGATCAGACAGAGATTCCGAAATCAGATACTGGATTGTAAAGCATACCCAGGAGCAGATATAGACTCAGATCATGATGTAGTAGTGATGAAGAGTAGGCTGAAGTTTAAGAGATTAGTCAGGAAGAATCAATACGCAAAGAAGTGGGATACAGAAGGACTAAGGAATGATGAGGTATGCTTGAAGTTCTCTGTGGCTATATATTCAGCAATAAGGAACAGCACAGTAGGCAGTACAATTTAGGAGGGATGGACATCTCTAAGAATGATAACCATGGAAGTTAGAAAGAAAAACATGGGTGCAGGGGAGGGAACTGCAAAGAAACCATGGGTAGCAGAAGAAATACGAAAGAAGGAAGTACAAAAACGACCAGGGACACTAAGGAATAGAGACATACAAGTCATTAAGTCGTGTGGAGTGGCTGCGCAGTTAGAGGCACCACGTCACAAATTGCGCAGCCCCTCCTGCTGGAGGTTAGAGTCCTCCCTCGAGCATGGGAGTGTGTGTTGTCCTTAGTGTAAGTTAGTTTAAGTAGTGTGTAAGTCTAGGGACTGATGACCTTAGCAGTTTGGTCCCTTAGGAATTCACACACATCTGAACAAGTCATTTAGGAATGAAATAAACAGGAAGTGCATGGAAGCTAAGGGGAAAGTGCTGCATGTAAAATGTGAACAAAATCGAAAAAGAAGTGATAGTCGGAAGGACAAGTAATGGTGGTAACATTAAGAGCGCAATGGGAATTCCACTGTTAAATGAAGTGGAGAGAGTGGATAGGTGGGAAGAGTACATTGAAGGCCTCTATGAGGGGGAAGATTTGTCTGATGTGATGGAAGAAGAAGAAGAAGGAGTCCATTTAGAAGAGAAAGGGGATCCAGTATTAGAATCAGAATTTAAAAGAGCTTTATGGAGGACTTAAGATCAAATACGGCCGAAGGGATAGCTAACATTCCATCAGAATTTTTAAAATCATTGGGGAACGTGGCAACAAAACTACTATTAATGTTGGTATGTAGAATGTATGAGTCTGGCGACATACCGTCTGACTTTCAGAAAAAAATGTCATTCACACAGTTCCGAAGACTGCAAGAGCTGACAAGTGTAAGAATTATCACATGATGAGCTTAACAGCTCATGCATCCAAGTTACTGAAAAGAATAATACACAGAAAATGAAAAGAAAACTGAGGATGTGTTAGATGTCGATCAGTTTGGCTTTAGGAAAGCTAAAGTCACCAGAGAGGGAATTCTGCCATTGCAATAGATAATAGAAGCAAGACTAAAGAAAAATCAGGACACCTTCATAGGATTTGTCCAACTGGAAGAAGCATTTGATAATGTTAAATGGTGCAAGATGTTTTAAATTCTGAGAAAAATAGTGGTAAGTTATAGGGAGAGATGGTTAATATACAGTACTTACAAGAGCTAAGAGAGAATAACAAGAGTGGACAACCAAGAATGAAGTCCTCAGATTAAAAATGGTTGTAAGACAGGGATGTAGTCTTTTACCCCTACTGTTCAATCTATACATTGAAGAAGCAATGATGGAAACAAAAGAAAGTTTCAGGAGTGGGATTAAAATTCGAGGTGAAAGGATATCACTGATACGATTCACTGATGACATTGCTACCCTGTGTGAAAATGAAAAAGGATTATAAGATCTGCTGGATCAAATGAACAATCTAATGAGTACAGAATATGGATTGAGAGTAAAATGAAGGAAGACAAAAGTAGTGAGAAGTAGCAAAAATGAGAACAGCAAGGAACTTAACATTAGGATTGATGGTCACACAGTAGACATAGTTAAGGAACTCTACTACCTAGGTTTCAAAATAACCAGTGACAGATGGAGCGAGGAGGATATCAAAAGCAGACTAGGAAAAAGGGCGTGCCTGGTCAGGAGAAGTTTAGTAGTAACAAACATAGGCCTTAATTTGAGGAAGAAATTTCTGAGAATATATGTTTGGAGCACAGCATTGCATTGTATTGTAGTGAAACATGGACTGGGGAAATTGGAACAGAAGAGAATTGAAGCATTTGAGATGTGGTTGCTACAGAAGAATGTTGGAAAATTTGGTGAACTGATAAGGTAAGCAATGAGGAGGTTCTGCGCAGGATTGGAGAGAAACTGTGGAGGACAACAGAGTTTGGAATACATTCAGCAAATAATTGAAGATGTAGTTTGCAAGTGCTACTCTGAGATGAAAAGGTTGGCATAGGGGAGGGATTTGCAGCGGGCTGCATCAAACCAGTCAGAAGACTGATGAATAAAAAAAAAAAAAAAAAAAAAAAAAAAAAAAAAAAAAAAAAAAAAAAAAAAAAAAGTTTAACACATTATTTCTTTTACTACTTCTGCTTTTGGCAACAACAACTCATAGATCATCATTTACACACAAATTGTTTCGCATACCCTTGTGAGGTCAACGGAGAAATTTTATCAGTCAGCTAGAAGCCAGCAGAGATGTCTAGTAACTAATTACATTGGCATAAACACACACATTTAGAAAGAGTCCATAGTGATTGAATCGAGACCCCCAGATCAGCCTAGATGATTCTAAAGTAATGGAAAAGTTAAAATCTGCTTCATATGACCATCTGTGTTAACTGAAATTTACATACCTTAGATATATTCTGATATATTGTAATTGTAGCTAATTAAGCATGTGGATTATGTAACTTTCATAATAAGTACTCCAACTACCTTTGTTGTTCAAAAAATAATATTGAAACCCTGTTAGTAGTTTGTAAAAGAACTGAAAATGATCTATAAGAGAAGTATGAGTACAGAAATGCTCTTCCCTCACATCCTGATGATTTTGTGCACATATGGGTACCGAAGCTGTTATGTAAATAGGATAGTAAATTTTAGTGGTGTCAAGAGCTTTAAATATTTCTCTGTGGCAGTCAGTTTGCTCTCAGGATTTTTACCATTTGTGTATACAAAAAACTTAATATCTAAGATACTGCTTGAGAGATGCCACATTTTAAGGTTATGACATACAGAATGAAGGTATCACTGTATCTTTAAAGCTAGTCAAACAGTGAAAAATCCATGATAAAATCACAGTATGAATGTTAGTGAACTAATAAATATTTGAAATTATAATATAATTGGATAGACAGGAAATCGAGAGAAAACAGATATAAAATATATAGAAATGCAAAAATCAGACAATGGAAACTCCAGGTAGCAATTTCCACAATATTAGGAAATGGATAAATTGCTACTCACTGTAAATATGAGACTTTCAGTTGCAGCTACACACAATGAAATGGCTTGAGCCACATGACCAGCATCACTGCTGGTCATGTGGGTATGAGACATGATTGTTTGTGTGAATATGTGTGTGTGTTTTCTTTTCTAAAGAAGGTTTATGCCAAAAGTTAAATGTGTAACAATCTTTCCGTTGTGCCTGTCTGCAACTCAACACATTATGAGCAGCAATCTGTCCTTTTCCTAATATAGTAGATATGGAAATGTGCTAGCCTCCAGAGTCAGTGGCTCCTTCTTCTCACCTAAGGGTTGAAGGGAAAGAAACAGGGATGAAAGCAAAGGACTGATGAGGTTTAGGAAATGGTGATACTTACGGAAGAGTCACACAGCACCTCGGGCGACCAAAACTTACCAGATGGGATGAGACGGAAAGACATTGATACATGCACAACGTAAATGCACACACGGCCACTGTGGCCACACGGGGGAGAGTAGTAACCGTGCTTGGGATGGTTGTTGGAGTTACAGAAGAGGTGTGGAAGACAGGTAGGGGTGGAGGAAGGTAGTGCTGCCTGTCAGAATGTGGAGGGTCACTGCAGGGTGGGACGGTGACCTGCTAGGTGCTGCGTCAGGAGGCTACGGTGGGGGTAAAGGGGAGAGGAGAGAAGCAGAAGGGAGTGTGGAGGTGTGCTGGGGGGACAGGAGGCTTGTGTGAGGCTGGAGTGGGAGCAGGGGAGATGATAGGTGAATGAAGGACGGGGACTAGTGAAGGCTGAGGCTACGAGGGTTAAGGGAATGAATCGTGTCATGTAGAACTGGTCTACATCTGACAGTAAATTTCACTTGTTAGCTCCATGAGCAACACTGTTTGTCCACCATATGTCTGGGCCTGGAGACTAGCAGGTTTGGTAGGGGTCTGTTGAAGTACAATGGAGAAGCCTCTATAGCAGTACGTCCAGCAAGCTAGCAGGAGCATCTCTGCATCCAATAGCAAAAGTAAAAGGAGCCCCAAAAAGCCCTGTAGCATTCCTCCTAATCGTCCTTCAGGTTGAGGACACCTTTACCCTTTCACCTTACTGAAGAGTATTAACTGGCTTGGAAGCTGAGAGTAGTGAACAGTAACACACTGAGATATTAGTAAGGTAGTACACAGCACATAGATGGTATGTGATAGTTATTTCATTTGACAATTTACAGAGCCTGATTATATATTATCCTTCCCTATATGCTCCTCCCCCCCCCCCCTAATTTCCTGGCCCAAATCCTGTTCCCTCCCCCCATCCCCAGCTCCTTACGTGTGTGTGTGTGTGTGTGTGTGTGTGTGTGTGTGTGTGTGTGTGTGTGTGTGTGTGTGTGTGTCTCCTTAAGTGTTGTTTCTTAAAGAAAAATGATGATATATGTTGTCTTCCAGAGCCAAGGTAACCAGACTGCCATACTTAATGATTTTTGGAGGGAAGTCTGTGCAATTTTTCCAGTAAGTATAATGTTTGTTGTTAATTATGTTTATTATAAAATCTTTTTTCATACTTTTTCCTTTACTCAGTGAAAGACAAACTATGTCAGAATTACAGCCTCACTGGAAACTAAGCTTTTAGGCATTTTACTGCAGATGAAAAGCATACAAGAGATTAAAAAAAAAAAAAAAAAAAAAAAAAAAAAACCTCACAACTCTTTCAAAAGATGTTGCTCATCTCACTTCTCTGCATTTATATATTACCAGCAGAAATTTGAAAACATGAAAGCACTTAAATAAAAAACATGATGTCCTTGTATATAATACAAGATATAAAGTGAAGAAATTTTGTACAGCCTGTATGGACACAAATATTTTAAAAAATGTGTACTACAACTTGTCCTATGGAGATAGCCAAACCATCTACAAAAAATGTGATTTCTGCACCTTGATCATTTGTTAACAATATAAATTCATTCTAATTAGCTTATTACTTCTACTCAAACTCAGAATTTTAATAGCATTTAAAATACAAGCCACTCAGAAAGCATAAAGTTAAAAAAAACTACTACCACTGCAATTGGAGTGTAATATATTGTATTTTATTTATTTCTTTAGTTAAATATCAGTCATCAGTACTTTATTTCTCAGGTAACTTGAAGAGGGTTCTCTCTCTCTCTCTCTCTCTCTCTCTCTCTCTCTCTCTCTCTGTGTGTGTGTGTGTGTGTGTGTGTGTGTGTGTGTGGGGGGGGGGGGGGGGGGGGGGCACGCGCGCACAATTTTTAAAGATATTTTGAGTGTTGTGCTGAAATACTTGACATAGAAAGATACAAATTGCTGGTGCTCATTTTCATTCAATCACCTCCAGAGATATGCATGAGTAGAGGTATGCATTAAAAAATTAAAACACATCAAAACAAAGCAAGTCACAGAAATCTAATCTGGACACAGTATTGTAAATGAACTACCACTACACTCACTGAATGTAACTTATTAAAATTAGTTGTACTTTACTATGACTGTAACCTACATTGAATGATACAAGTTAACTGTTACCAGTCACTGTTCATTTATTTTGGCAATGTATTTCAAAGGTTTGAAATGCCATCTTGAGGTGGTTTTACATTGATAGTAAAAGGAAATTTAGAGGGTGAGATGTGTTTTCTGCAGCGATGCTTGCGCACAACACTCTGTATGTGTTCAACAGTTGATGCAGGTGGTGTTTGATGAAGGTTGATGTGGAGCTGATTAGTGAGACATTTCATGTGGTATGGCAACATGTCTGCAAGACATCATTTCAGTGTGTGATCGTGGATGAGCAGTTGGATGGCTTGAAGCCAGTGAAGTTGTCACTACTATGGCCACAGTAAAGGATGTGTCTAAAAGTGTCATCTTGCAATTAAAAAATGCTGCTGAAGGTGGAAATACTATGTGAAAGCCTATTGTTTGTCATAAATGGACCACCACACTGCAAGAGGATCAATAAGTAGCCCAAGTGGCAAAGAGAAACAGATATCTCACTTCTAGGCAGATCGCTGCAGACCTCGCATCTGCTACCAGTACATTTGTCTCTGCCAGAACTGTTTCACAGTTATAAAATCAGGCTGCTTTTATGCTCAGAAGCCTGTTGAATTCATCCAACTTCAACCACATCATTGTCAAGAAAGAATTTATTGGCGCAGAGACATGTTGGTTGGGGTCAGCAACAGTGGTCCAGAGTGACGTTCTCCAGTGAATGCTACCTCACTTTAGGGTAGGAAGGACAAAAAGAAATCAAGTTTTAAGAGAGGTTAGGATTGAAACAAACCTTCAGTTTGAGAAAGAAACAAAACAAACATAATTCTAGCTTATTACATCAGCAGAAACAGCTGTTGGTTAAGAATTTTAAAATCAGCAGAAATTTCAACTATACCCAATTTTAAATCACTTAATGTGAAATGTCAGCTATCATTATTGCATCAAAATATTCGAGGACTGAGAAATAAAATTAATCAATTAATTATCTGCATAGATGAATTAGAATCCTCAAACCCAGCTGACATAATCTGCCTCTCTGAACCTCACGTGACCACTGGTATAGAACTTTTAAGTGTTACAGGATTTAGGTTGGCATCTCACTTTTGTAGAGCAGAAATAGAGAAGTTACCACATTCATCAGGAACCATCATAAATTTAAGAAGATAGACATTCATAAATTTTGCCTAGAACAGCATATAGAAGCATGTGCAACAAAAGTAGAATTTCACAAAAAATCCTTCATAATATTAAGTGTATATTGAGTACCTGCAGGTAACTTTAATCTGTTCATCAACCACGTTGAAGCTGTACTGGCCCATTTAACAACCAAAAACAAAAAAATAGTAGTTGCTGATAACTTCAATGTAGATTTCCTTTAAGACTCTCCCAATAAGAACTTATTTGAGTTAGTAGCACTATCATTCAACTTAATTCCCACTGTAAAGTTCCCCACTAGGGTAGCAAATTGTTCACAAACAGCCATTGATAACATCTTATAGAAAAGTCCAATGAACAAAATTATATTACAAAATCAATAGTCAATGGCCTCTCAGACCATTACATGCAGTTCCTTCCGTTAAATGTTAATACTGAACAGGATATAAAATCTGTTAAATCTAAGCTCAAGAGGGTAATCAATAAGCCAAAAACTGATTATTTTAGGACACTCCTCCGAGAAATTCACTGGAGTGATGTTTACAATGCTCATGGCATGAATGAAAAATATAACACTTTTGCTAATAAAGTGATTACCTTATTTGACCACTGTTTGACCCTACAACTAACCAAGGTTAGAGCAAAGTCTGCAACGAAACTGTGGATTACTCAACGAATAGGGGTATCTTGTAAAACAAAAAGAAAACTGTATCTGTCAGTCCGAAACAGTTTTGGTGTTGATGCTATAGCACGTTACAAGAAATACTGCAAAATATTAAAGACTGGAATACGAACATCAAAGCAAATATATTACAAGGAAAAGATAGTCATATCAGATAACAAAATAAAGACAATGTGGGATATAGTGAAGGAGGAGACCAGTAGAACCAGAAATCAAGAGGGAAAATAGCATTAAGAGTAAATGATACATTGGTGACAAATGTATATAGCGTTGCAGAACTTTTTAACAAACATTTTATAACTGTTGCTGAAAAGATAGGATTGTCAGGTTCTGTAGATGCTGCTATGGAATATCTCAGACCAGACATTTCAAGTGACTTCAATAATATGAATTTGACCCTCACTGCCCTAGCAGAAATATTGTCCATCATAAAATCTTTGGCCGCGCGGTTAGAGATGCCATGTCACCGATGTCACTGACTGCACAGCCCGTCCTGCCAGAGGTTTGAGTCGTGTGTGTGTGTGTGTTGTTCTTAGTATAAGTTAGTTTAAATAATGTGTAAGTTTAGGGACCAATGATCTCAGCAGTTTGGTCCCTTAGAAATTCACACACATTTGAACATTTTGAACATAAAATCTTCAAAATCGAAAACATCTAGTGGGTATGATGAAATATCAACAAAGTCAATTAAAGAATGTGATTCTGAGCTAAGTAACATATTAAGCTATCTGTGTAACCAGTCGTTTATCAGTGGAATATTTCCTGAATGGTTGAAATATGCTGAAGTTAGGCCACTGTTTAAGAAGGGAGACAAAGAAATTGTATCAAATTTCTGTCCAATTTCACTCTTGCCAGAATTCTCAAAAATTTTATGACAGGTAATGTACAATCGGCTTTACAACCATCATATCACAAATAACATACTGTCAAAGCGGCAGTTCGAATTTCTAAAGGGTTCTGATATTGAGAAGGCTATCTACACTTACAGTGAAAATGTACTTAACTCATTAGACAAAAAATTGCTGGCATCTGGCATATTTTGTGATCTGTCAAGGATATTTGACTGTCTAAATCACAATAACTTTTTAAGTAAATTAGAATATTATGGTGTAACAGGAAATGTTGCAAAATGGTTCAAATCTTATATCTCTGGCAGGAAACAAAGGGTGTTACTAGGAAAGAGACATGTATCAAGCTATCACGCATTATCCAACTGGGAACTAACTACATGTGGGGGTCCCACAGCATTCCATTTTGGGCCCCTTACTTTTTCTCATGTTTATCAATGACCTTTCATCAGTAACATTACCAGATGCCCAGTTTGTTTTGTTTGTCAATGATACAAACATTGCAATAACTAGCAAATCAAGTGTAGTCTTAGAAAGATCTTCTAATAAAATATTTGTGGACATTAATCACTGATTCCTAGCCAATTCTTTGTCACTAAACTTTGGAAAAACATACTACGTGCAGTTCAGAACTTGTAAGGGGTGTCTCATGAGCAGTTTGCGATTTGCAGGGGGGGGGGGGGATTTCCCCCCCTCTGCATCAGACCATCCCCTCCTCTGGTTTTAGTTAATTCGTCCCAACCTGGGATGTTTATTTCCCAAGCACTGGAGTAAAACTTTACATATAATTTAAAGTTGTGGATCCGAACACTGAAAGTTTTTAATAAGTCGTACTATTAACACTATTAATATGTTTGAGTTTTCTATCATCAAAATAAGTACAGCTTTTCACAAATGTGCCTCTACTTTTTGAATTCCCCTTGTATACCTGTATGTAGAGGATTTTGTAAATAAGCTTTACCTATAATGTACTTTTAAAGATATAACAAGTGATGGCTTTTCTGATAGTGCATACGCGTGAATAGTGAGTTTCAGCATTAACATCTATTTATAAATAGCTGTTTAACCATGCATAATGCCACAGTCCAAGCTAGTAACATATATAATTCTAATAACCCCGAAGACATCCCCCCCCACTGGTAAAAGCACAAATCGCACCCTGCTCACAAGTATATGCCTAACATACCATGACAAGCAGATAGGAGAAGTGGACAGCGTTAAATTCTTGGAATTATAGCCTGATAATAAATTCAACTGGGAGGAGCACATCACAGAACTGCTGAAGCATCTTAACAAATCTCTATTTGCAATGCAAATTGTGTCAGACATAGGGGATATAAAAGTGAAAAAGCTGGCATACTATGCTTACTTTCATTCCTTAATGTCATAGGGGATTATTTTTTGGGGTAATTCATCAAGCCAATGTAAAGTTTCCCAGGCACAAAAACATGCAATAAGAATTATATGTGGTGTGAATTCAAATACATCCTGCAGAAGCCTGTTTAGAGAACTAGGGATACTAACTACTACTTCCAATATATTTATTCCTTAATGAAATTTGTCATTAAAAATATATCACTTATTCAAACTAACAGCTCAATTCATGGAATCAGTACTAGAAATAAGAATATTCTTCACAAGGGTTTAAAGTCACTTACTCTAGTACAAAAAGATGTGCATTATTCAGCAACACACATTTTTAATAACTTGGCAGCAGCCATAAAAAGCTTAACACCCAATGAAATTCAGTGGAATCCAGGTACTGCTGTGCAATACTCACACTCCCCCCTTGGCTGTCGAACTTACTTGGAGTTGCTTATATATGTTGTTGTTGTTGTGGTCTTCAGTCCTGAGACTGGTTTGATGCAGCTCTCCATTCTACTCTATCCTGTGCAAGTTTCTTCATCTCCCAGTACCTACCTGCAGCCTACATCCTTCTGAATCTGCTTAGTGTATTCATCTCTTGGTCTCCCTCTAAGATTTTTACCCTCCATGTTGCCCTCCAATACTAAATTGGTAATCCCTTGATGCCTCAGAACATGTCCTACCAACCGATCCCTTCTTCTGGTCAAGCTGTGCCACAAGCTCCTCTTCTCCCCAATTCTATTCAGTACCTCCTCATTAGTTATGTGATCTACCCATCTAATCTTTGGCACTCTTCTGTAGCACCACATTTCGAAAGCTTTTATTCTCTTCTTGTCCAAACTATTTATTGGCCATGTTTCATTTCCATAAATGGCTACACTCCATACAAATACTTTCAGAAACGACTTCCTGGCACTTAAATCTATACTCGATGTTAGCAAATTTCTCTTCTTCAGAAATGCTTTCCTTGCCATTGCCAGTCTACATTTTATATCCTCTCTACTTCGACCATCATCAGTTACTTTGCTCCCCAAATAGCAAAACTCCTTTACTACTTTAAGTGTCTCATTTCCTAATCTAATTCCCTCAGCATCACCCGCCTTAATTCGACTACATTCCGTTACCCTCATTTTGCTTTTGTTGATGTTCATCTTATATCCTTCTTTCAAGACACTGTCCATTCCGTTCAAGTGCTCTTCCAAGTCCTTTGCTGTCTCTGACAGAATTACAATATCATCGGCGAACCTCAAAGTTTTTATTTCTTCTCCATGGATTTTAATACCTACTCCGAATTTTTCTTTTGTTTCCTTTACTGCTTGCTCAATATACAGATTGAATAACATCGGGGAGAGGCTACAACCCTGTCTCACTCCCTTCCCAACCACTGCTTCCCTTTCACACCCCTCGATTCTTATGACTGCCATCTGGTTTCTGTACAAATTGTAAATAGCTGTTCACTCCCTGTATTTTATCCCTGCCACCTTCAGAATTTGAAAGAGAGCATTCTAGTCAACATTGTCAAAAGCTTTCTCTAAGTCTACAAACACTGGAAACGTAGGTTTGCCTTTCCTTAATCTATGTTCGAAGATAAGTCGTAGGGTCAGTATTGCCTCACATGTTCCAATATTTCTACAGAATCCAAACTGATCTTCCCTGAGGTCAGCTTCTACCAGTTTTTCCATTTGTCTGTAAAGAATTCATGTTAGTATTTTGCAGCCATGACTTATTAAACTGATATTTCAGTAATTTTCACATTTGTGAATACCTGCTTTCTTTGAGATTGGAATTATTATATTCTTCTTGAAGTGTGAGGGTATTTTGCATGTCTCATACATCTTGCTCACCAGATGGTAGAGTTTTGTCATGACTGGCTCTCCCAAGGCTGTCAGTAGTTCTAATGGAATGTTGTCTACTCCCGGGGCCTTGTTTCATCTAAGGTGTATCAGTGCTCTATCAAACTCTTCACGCAGTATCTTATCTCCCATTTTATATTCATCTTCATCCTCTTCCATTTTCATAATATTGTCCTCAAGTACATCGTCCTTTCATAAACCCTTTATATACTCCTTCCACCTTTCTGCTTTCACTTATTTGCTTAGAACTGGGTTTCCATCTGAGCTCTTGATATTCATACAAGTGTTTCTCTTTTCGCCAAAGGTCTCTTTAATTTTCCTGTAGGAAGTATCTATCTTACCCCTAGTGAGATAAACCTCTACATCCTTACATTTGCCCTCTAGCCATCCCTGCTTAACCATTTTGCACTTCCTGTCAATCTCATTCTTGAGACGTTTGTATTCCTTTTTGCCTGCTTCATTTACTGCATTTTTATATTTTCTCCTTTCATCAATTAAATTCAATATTTCTCCTGTTACCCAAGGATTTGTACTAGCCCTCGTCTTTTTAGCTACTTGATCCTCTGCTGCCTTCACTACTTCATCCCTCTGAGCTACCCATTCTTCTTCTACTGTACTTCTTTCCCCCATTCCTGTCAATTGTTCCCTTATGCTCTCCCTGAAACTCTGTACAACCTCTGGTTCTTTCAGTTTATCCAGGTCCCATCTCCTTAAATTCCCACCTTTTTGCAGTTTCTTCAGTTTTAATCTACAGTTCATAACCAAGAGATTGTGGTCAGAATCCATATCTGCCCCTGGAAATGTCTTACAATTTAAAACCTGGTTCCTAAATCTCTGTCTTACCATTATATAATCTGTCTGAGACCTCGCAGTATCTCCAGGCTTCTTCCATGTATACAACCTTCTTTCATGATTCTTGAACCAAGTGTTAGCTATGATTAAGTTATGCTCTGTGCAAAACTCTACCAGGCGGCTTCCTATTTCATTTCTTAGCCCCAACCTATATTCACCTACTATGTTTCCTTCTCTCCCTTTTCCTACTCTTGAATTCCAGTCACCCATGACTATTAAATTGTTGTCTCCCTTCACTACCTGAATAATTTCTTTTATCTCATCATACATTTCATCAATTTCTTCATCATCTGCAGAGCTAGTTGGCGTATAAACTTGTACTACTGTAGTAGGTGTGGGCTTCATGTCTATCTTGGCCACAACAATGTGTTCACTGCCATCTGTAGTAGCTTACCCGCACTCCTATTTTTTTATTCATTATTAAACCTACTCCTGCATTACCCCTATTTAATTTTGTATTTATAACCCAGTATTCACCTGACCAAAAGTCTTGTTGCTCCTGCCACCGAACTTCACTAATTCCCACTATATCTAACTTTAACCTATCCATTTCCCCTTTTAAATTTTCTAACCTACCTGCCCGATTAAGGGATCTGACATTCCTCGCTCCGATACGTAGAACGCCAGTTTTCATTCTCCTGATAACGACATCCTCTTGAGTAGTCCCTGCCCGGAGATCCACATGGGGGACTATTTTACCTCCGGAATATTTTACCCAAGAGGACGCCATCATCATTTAACCATACAGAAAAGCTGCATGCCCTCGGGAAAAATTACGGCTGTAGTTTCCCCTTGCTTTCAACCATTCACAGTACCAGCACAGCAAGGCCATTTTGGTTAGTGTTAGAAGGCCAGATCAGTCAATCATCCAGACTGTTGCCCCTGAAACTACTGAAAAGGCTGCTGCCCCTGTTCAGGAACCACACGTTTCTCTGGCCTCTCAACAGATACCCCTCTGTTGTGGTTGCACCTATGGTATGGCCATCTGTATCGCTGAGGCACGCAAGCCTCCCCACCAACTGCAAGGTCCATGGTTCATGGGATGGAGGAATATACTACAATCTCCTAAATGTCACTCACACAGGGGTCATAAAGATCAGATGCACAGACACATTCAGTCATTCTTCTCACACTCCATATGTGAATGAATTGGGAAGAAACCCTAATGACTGGTGCAATTAGTCATACCCTCTGCCAAGCCCTTCACGTTGGTTTGGTGAGCATTGATGTAGATGTAGTTGTAGTTGTAGATGTGAACATAGATGTGGTTGTAGGTGTAGGTGGTATATGAGGCCTGTCTAAAAAATATCCAACCTTTGATTTTCCCATGCAAAATAGAGACGATAGCACAGCGCCACTGTACACAGTAAAGGAAGAGACCTTTATGTGCATACGTGAATTTTGTCCCCTCCTTCCAGCACGCCAGTCACTGCCTGTCGGTCTGAGTAAGGTGCTACACAACATGTTTGTCGGATTATTTATTCTCTCAAGATGACTGAATGTGTTGAGCGAAGATACTGCATCAAATTTTGTCAGCAGTTTGGCGATTCTCAGAGTGAAACAATTCATAAGATAACAGCAGATGTTTGGAGAAGACACAATGTGTGTAACACAAATTACAAAGTGGTTCAACCAATTCAGAAGTGGCCACTCATCAGTGGAGAGTGACCAGCATTCTGGCAGGCCCCAATATGCTCAGAGTGCAGCTGTTGTTGAGAGGGTGCAAAATTTGGTGACGGCAGATCGTCATTTGACTGTGTGGGAGATTGCCCAACAGGTTGGAGTGAGTAAAGATTCTGCACATTCAATTTTGTGTGACGATTTGAACACGCACTGAGTGGCTGCGAAATTCGTGCCCGATTTGTTGTCGCCGGAACAAAAAGACCTCTGTTTTGATGTTGCACAGGATCTTCTGGACACCACCGACACTGATCATGAGTTTCTGAACACCATGATAACTGGATATGAGTCATGGGTGTACAGGTATGACCCAGAAACAAAAAGACAGTCATCGCAATGAAAGTATCCCTAGTCTCCGAGGCCAAAGAAAGTGTGACAGGTGTGGAGCAAAGTCAAGATGGTGCTGACTGTCTTCTTTGATGTCCATGGAATTGTGCATCATGAATACACACTGGAATGGCAAACAGTGACAAAGGAGTACTATCAAGATGTTCTCCGGTGACTCCGTGCTGCAGTTCGGTGCAAAAGGTCAGGCATGGGGACAGCAAAAAACTGACAACTGCATCATAACAATGCCCCCACACATTCATCCCACTTGACCCAAAATTTCTAGGCCAAACATGGAAATGCAGCCGTTCAGCAACCTCCCTACTCTCCAGACATGGCTCCTTGCGACTTCTGGTTGTTTAGGATCCTGTTTTGAGAGGATGACAGAGCTGAACGCCATGCCAAAATAAGGCTTCCAGAGGTGTTCTCGCAGCGGAAGGACTGGTGGGCTAAGTTTTTGCAAGCACAAGGGGCCTACTTTGAAGGGGATTAGGGTCCCAATCCTGTCAGATACTCAAAATATATTTTCTGGCCAAAGGTCAGATACTTTTTAGACAGGCCTCATATGTGATTTAACGGGATAAGGAAAGGATGCTGCGACTGCTGGAAACAGCACCACAGTTTACCCCACACCTCATAGCACAACACGTGCACTCCGTATTAATCCACATATACCCACCTGATGGAAGTTTAAACATTTAAAATGTATTGTGGAAATAAATAAGCAGTGACTGGCAACAGTAAACTTGTTGTTTCTATAATGCATAACACTGGCTATTCTGTATTCACTTCTAGGTAACTTTATTCCTTTACCTGATTAAAAATCATTGTTTTTGAGTGCTAATGGCGATATTAGATTAGATGTAGTTTTCATTCCAGTTGATCCATAGTGAAGAGATCTTCTAGGATGTAGTATGTATCAGAAAAACAAGAATAGGTAATAAATATTTTCAATGAAAATCAAATGTGCTAATCCCACTGCCAGTGGGAATGGTCAGCATGGATTTCAAATGAATCCAAATAATTGTAACATATTTTCATTTTTGAAGTAATAAACACTAAATAGAAAAATCATTTTACAACACTTATTTACAACTGTCACATTACTGCACTGAATTTGTACAGAAGTCAGATTGTACCAATTGAGTAGAATGACTTGACCACCTATAAATCCTTTAGGCTCCACATAAACTGAACATTATTGCTAGTTAAACTTTTTATGGATGATGGCAAATTATTGAAAATATGTGTTCCTGAGTAATGGACACCTTTTTGGATCAAAGTAAGGGACTTTAAATCTTTGTGAAGATTATCCTTCTTTGTAGTATTGATTCCATGAAGTGAGTCGTTGGTTTGGAAAAGAGATATATTTTATTGAGCATTAAGGAATAAACACACTGATAGAAAAAAAGTTGTTAAGCGTATTTCTACATCTGAAAGCTGATGTGTATTCATATTTCATGCCAGTCACATAAGAGTGGCACTAGCAGCACCACTATGAGAATGCAAATCAGGTTTGCTTCAAATACACACTGTAACGATCGTGAGCATCAGTTACCTTTGAGATTGGATGTGATGTGATGATGTTAGTAGAGAATTCCTTTAAGGTGACAAAGACGCCTTTATCAGCACTTCGAGGAGTTTGAACAATGTCGTGTAATAGGGCTACTCGAAGCTGGATGTTCCTTCTGTGATATTGCAGAAAAACTTGGCAGGAATTTAGGTTCTGTAGATGATTGCTGGAAGCAGTAGTCACGAGAATGTACGGTCACGAGAAGACCGGGCTCTGGACGGGCACACGGCACTAGCGAGAGAGACGACCATCACGTTTGGCGTGGGGCTCTGGTGCACCGTACTGCATCTGCAGCAGCAATTTGAGCAGCACTTGGCATCACAGTCACACAGTGAACCATTGCAAATTGGTTACTTCGAGGACAGCTCTGAGCCAGACGCCCTGTAGTGTGAACTGCACTGAGGTCACACTACCAGCACATGTGACTTCAGTGGTGTCGAGTGAGAGCTTGTTGGTAGGCGGGGTGGTGGTCTGTCTGTGTTCTCTGATGAAAGCTGGTTTTCCCTCAGTTCCAGTGACGGTTGTACGTTGGTTAGTAGAAGGGCAGTTTGGGCCTGCAACCAACCTGTCTGCACGCTAATCACACTGGACCTACACCAGGAGTGACGGCCCCAGGTGAGATTTCGTATGATAGCACCCCAACACATTTGTGGTTGTCCCATGCACCCTGACTACGAATTTGTATGCCTGTCTGTTGATGCAACCTGTTGTGCTGCTGCTCATAAACAACATTCCACAGGGTGTTTTGCAACAGGATACTGATCAATATACGCAGTATACATAATCATTGTATATTGGGAAGCTGTAGTTAATATCCCTAGTTCTCTAAACACATCTACGAAGGATGTTTTGAGTTCAAATCACGAATAATTCTTATTACACATTTCTGGACCCAGAAAATTTCAGCTCGGTTTGATGAATAACTCAAAAAAGTCCCACAAGACATTATGGAATGAAACAAAGCATAGTATTCCAGCTTTTTCATTTTTATCTCCTCTGTGTCTGACATCACCCACATTGTAAATAGAAATTTGTTTAGGTGTGTCAGCAGTTCTGTGGTGTGCTCCTCCCAGATGCATTTATTATCAAATTGTGATCCCAAGAATTTAACGCTGTTTAATTTTTCTACCTGTTTGTCATCCTATTGTGGGGGTACACTGGTGTGAAACCTCTTAAATATTCTGAACTGCATGTAGTGTGTTTTTCCAAAGTTTGCTGACAAAGAATTGGCTGGGAACCATTTATTAATCTCCATGAAAATTTCATTAACTCATCTTCCTACAAGAACACTTGATTTGCTATTTATTGTAATGTTTCTATCAGCTGCAAACAAAACAAACTTTGTATTTGGTAATGTTACTGACAAGAGGTCATTGATATACACAAGAAAAGTAATGGCTCTGAGATGGAACCTTGGTACACCATACATAATTAGTTCACAGTTGGACGATATCTGATAGTTTAATAAATATCTCTTTCCTAATGACAACATTTGTTTCCTGTCAGTGATACGGGATTTCAATCACTTTGCATTCATTTATTGTACATCACAGAGACTATCAAAAAGGAGAACCTCCAGAGATGGAGAGCAAGTTAAGGTAACATTAACAAAGGAGAAGCTTATCTTAAAAACTTCCCCTGTTTATTTTGGTAACGATAAACTTCACTATACTGCTTGAAACTATTTGTCCTTATGTTAGCTGAATAAATCTGTCCAGATGGATTAGTAATTCTATTTCTCTGAACAATATTTTGACTTGATGAATGATGTAGAGATCTTAGTCAAGCACTCTGGATGATTAGCTTTCTCTCATCTCTCTCTCTCTCTCCCTCTCCCTCTCTCTCTCTCTCTCTCTCTCTCTCTCTCTCTCTCTCTCTCTCTCTCTCTCTCCCCCCCTCTCTCCCCCCCCCCTTTCCTTTCTTTCTCTCTCTTTCTGTTCTACACTCATTCTGGATGGACAAGAGTAGAATTTTCATTCCAGCTAGACGCCTGGAAGCGTTAGTAGTTACTAACAAATTTTTTCCAAATAATATCATTCAGATTCCCTTACATTAAAATTTTCAGTTCTCATTAGAAAATAATGTGCACTTCACAGGAACCCAAGCCAACAGAGTGTACAAATGGAAGGGCGAGTACTGATGCAGTGAGGTGAATAAGAAGCAACATGCAGTTAACTGACATGTGACACTGTATCGACACTCCAGTGGAAACAGAGAAGACCCTTCTCTGCAGTCTGCAGTGACGGCTGAGAGCATTGGGAACTGAGGTTTGAAATTGTAGAGCTAAGTATTGTTCTGATGGACAGAAAAATGGAAAAATAAAAAGTTTTGTAAGATATAATACCAGACCCACAAAGAGAACTATCCGATAATAAAATAATCAAAATACAGGGTGATTCAAAAAGAATACCACAACTTTAAAAATGTGTATTTAATGAAAGAAACATAATATAACCTTCTGTTATACATCATTACAAAGACTATTTAAAAAGGTTTTTTTTTCACTCAAAAACAAGTTCAGAGATGTTCAATATGGCCCCCTCCAGATACACGAGCAATATCAACCCGATACTCCAACTCGTTCCACACTCTCTGTAGCATATCAGGCGTAACAGTTTCGATAGCTGCTATTATTTCTCATTTCAAATCATCAATGGTGGCTGGGAGAGGTGGCCGAAACACCATATCCTTAACATACCCCCATAAGAAAAAATCGCAGGGGGTAAGATCAGGGCTTCTTGGAGGCCAGTGATGAAGCGCTCTATCACGGGCTGCCTGGCGGCCGATCCATCGCCTCGGGTAGTTGATGTTCAGGTAGTTACGGACAGATAAGTGCCAATGTGGTGGCGTTCCATCCTACTGAAATATGAATTGTTGTGCTTCTTGTGAACAAATGCTTGCTGGATGCGTGCTACATTTTCATCACTCGTTCTCGGCCATCCAGAACTTTTCCCTTTGCACAAACACCCATTCTCTGTAAACTGTTTATACCAACGTTTAATACACCACCTATCAGGAGGTTTAACACCATACTTCGTTCGAAATGCACGCTGAACAACTGTCGTCGATTCACTTCTGCCATACTCAATAACACAAAAAGCTTTCTGTTGAGCGGTCGCCATCTTAGCCTCAACTGACGCTGACGCCTAGTCAACAGTGCCTCAAGTGAACAAATGTACAACTAAATGAAACTTTATAGCTCCCTTAATTCGCCGACAGATAGTGCTTAGCTCTGCCTTTTGTCGTTGCAGAGTTTTAAATTCCTAAAGTTGTGGTATTCTTTTTGAATCACCCTGTATTATTTTCAATTGAAAAATTTGAATTTTGCTGTGTGAGAGAAAATTTTGAAGGAAATATTGTAAGTTGCTGTTGCAGGCACAGGTTCGTTTTGAAATGCTGAAGCATTTACTAATAAATTGATGCAGAATTTCTGATCAGCACTTAATCTTTAGGACATAAAATGTGTAGTACTGCTGATAGAACCACATCAGAGTAAAAATTGTTGACATTGGCCTAGCCTTCACAACTAATAGTTCCTTCTTCAGTAAGGAGAGGGGTGTGGGTAGGGGCAGGTTAAAAAGGAGGCCAGATCACTGAAAGCCCAGGATGAGGAAGACCCACCTGCAGTGAGGGTGGAGACAGACAAAGATGATGGAGGGAGGTGTCAGAGACAGGAGTAGATGGTACTCTGGTAAGCAGTATCACAGCGCCAGTCCTGAGATGGTAAGGATGAAGTGCACAAGAGTACAAATTTCAATGGTATGCACTGTATGGCCTGTTTCCATTCACTCACAGCAACTGTTGGTGACAAGAGTAATGCGTGCTTTAACTCGTTACTCAGAAGTTTGCCTTCAGTGCTGCTCAGTTCTCTCTCTCCCAGACTTCTTGAATGTGTAAAGTAATGGATGGTGTATTGCTGTACTTTCTAATGTGATCATGTTGCTCAAAATTGTGAACAATACCTGTAAGAGAACAGTTATGCACTTGTTATGTGCCATATTGTAAGCTGACAGAACAGTTTGAACACACTGCAATAAGTGTATGTGTTTTCTGTGGAGGTTTGTGACATTCCCGTTACCTGTATTGTCCTTGGTACCCAGATTCTTGAAGTCTCATATGTTGCTTGCTGAATTATGCTGAAAACTGGATTTAAGAAGAAAAGGTTCTTGCGAAATGATGTACATGTCGCCAGTGGCATATTTTAAGGTGTGGGGGAGCCTTCAGGGCTTAATACTCCACCCCCCCCCCCCCCTTTACCCCAAAATTTGAAACTGTAGAAATGTTTTTTCTTACATACCTACACACAATGTGATAATAGTAGGGGTAGAAAAGAAGGCTTAACAAGACCTCTGATTTCAGTATGTGAAGAAATGGGATGTATGCTGCTACAATATGCCAACAACAGACTGTTCTGAACGAATCTCCACAGAAAAGAGAATTGCTGATAGCTGATATGGTTGTATGTTGTGATTGGTTTACTAACAAATATTTTTTTAAGGATTAAAGCTTATTTGTGCTCCATTGTGTAGTGACATTGCATGTCTTAAATTATGTTTTAGTAACACATATCAATTTAACATTGATGGTGAATTGAATACAAAGTTTATGAGCTCATTCTCAACATTTTACAGTATCTGTAATAGAACATTAATGAATACAGAGACATTGCACATTATGGAGGTGGTGGACACATTGCCAGAACATGCGTTGACCGAGAGATGCTGCAGTTTGTTTTGTACGTGATTCTCTGTGTTACCAGCTGTTAAATTGTTAATATGACTATGTTGTGAAAACCGGTGTTATTGATGCTAGTATAGTAAAATCATGATTTTGAGTGCTTAGACAATGCATCATAAAACAAAACATGGGAAGATTTTTAAAACTTCTCCAAACGCACAATGTCTAGAATGGTTCAGGAAAATGGATGATCCACTGCAGTTGCCACTGCTGCTGTTTCAAACAGTAGAAGCATTATTAATAACACAAAATCACGTTTGTTGGGCCTTGATCAAAATCAGTATCTTTCATTGACACATCAAACTCTTGAAAGTCCACCACCAGGCAGTAAGTATCATACTTTTGATTGTTTGCTATCAAACAACAAAAGATGACCGCATGAAGCTGCATCATTTGGAAAATCTTTTTGTGCTGGACACAACTTACAAATTTACCCTCACTTTGCAAAGTGGCCAGTATCATAAATGCAATGAAGATGGATGGAGAAATATTTTTGCTTAGTATACTCTCCCAAAGATTGCAGAGCTGTCGGTAAGTACTGTGCATATTTTGCTAAGCCAATTTCAGGTACAGGTAGTTACTGAAATATTGGAGCTGTGGTAACCTCCAGGTTTTTGAAGTGGAAGCATGCTCTTGAATATTTCAACATCTGTGCAAGCAGTGCTTGCCATAGGGCTGCTGTAATCAATTGTGACAACTTTTTTCACATAGTGATGAACAAAACAAATAATGTAAAACATTGTCTGGACCAGGACTTGGTGCAGCTGTTGGAAAAAAAAAAAAAAGGAAATGCATGGTCCCTATAATTGAGATGGTGATTGTCTGTGGATATCAAGAGACTGCATTAAGAGACCACGTGGCCTACTGAACTTGGATAAGTTTAGCAGTGTTGTAAAATACCACACAGAAGGTGACTAAAACCTATGAGGAAGTAGGGAAGTAGTGGGTAAATGGGACAAGTAAGTTAGTACGTCAGTTCAAAATCAGATTATCAGTTGCATCAATAACCAACTATTGGGAAGGATTGTTCAGCACATCAATGTTGCCAAACATTTAATTACTCTTGCTAGAATAGAAAAACTCTGTCTTTGTGCCCATTATATTTCCCTGGATCTCAAGATTTGTGAAGATTTCCTGCAATTTGTTCCAGAGTTTGATGTGACTGACAAAGGATTAGCTTTATGTGTAATTGAAAACTTGATAAAAAAAGTTTCAAATCAGTCATTGTCATTGTTAGATCAGCGACTAATGGATCTGAAGCAAAAAAGGAATGGAGTTTTATAACTGCATCAATTATACCTATGTCTCCAGTTTTTTGTGGTAGAAGACAATAAAGCTATTAAGGGGTGCATAATGTGTCAAGAACCGATCCTTCGGTGAATTAATCAAGACATCCAGAAAGACACTTTGTACTCATAGTAACCCTCAACATCATTACCAGTATTCTGATTTATATGATGTGCTTGCTTGGTAGAGATGCACAGCTGCTTGATTTCATTGGCTGGAGCTAATTCTTTGACTTCTAAGAAAATACAGCTGAAAGTATCATCCATATTTTCTCTCATTGCCAGCAGTTGCCTTTTGAGATGCCTGGAAATGTTAATTAACTCTGCAAAATGTATATCTCAACACTGGACCTGACTACAGATGGACTCATCCAGTATAAACGTATCAGAAAGTACAACCAAGCATGTGACAAAATCTCCCTTGTTTGTTGCTGCTAACAGAGTTGTGGCAGCATGAGATGTGGTATTGACAAATTTTTTGTATTTTCCCCAGAGCTTAAACATCTTTATACTTTCTTGAAGTCTTGTGCACTGTGAAGACACTCAGTCCATTTAGTGAGAGTAGTAAATTACAAACTGCTGACTTGAACATCAGTTTATGATTCAAGGGCATCATTTAATATTTGCCTATGTTTTGGTTGTCCAAAGAAATTATGCACAATTTCCAGTGTTCCTAGTGAATTCCTGGTAAGTGTAATGTTGCAAGTGTCGCTAACTACCAACTTGAAATTATGAGCTGCACAATGAGAATACGTAACTAAAGGATAGTCCTTTTGTATGAATGCATGAGCCCCACAGGCTTTTCCTGACATGGATGCAGCACCATCATAGCCCGGTCCTCATAAAAATGACACATTAAGGCCAAATTATACCACATCTAAATCAACTGGAGCAGTTGCCTTAAAAGTAGAAGCTTTGTGTGTGGCAGTCAAATTTATCCTAGTGTGTATCAGTTTCTGTAGCTCTTGGCAACTCTCCCAGTGACAACAGTTACAAATGAGGCAGTTTTGTCACCCTCGAGAGAATCAAGACACAGTTAAGGAATACAACTAACGAGGCATGTCTGAATGGGCTCACCGTGATGACAATTCATTGAGAAGAAATGATTAATGTCCAAACTGTGGTAAGTGGTATGGCAAAATAAAAATGCTGCTGTCTCCCTTTTGTATCTTACATTTCTAGTAAATTATTTAATCATTTGTTCTAGTTGTATGTACTAAGGCATATGAATAAAGCAGATTTTATACACTTCAAAGTATATAAACACAGGCCTACATTGTAAAAATATGTAATTCATACCTGTAGAATCAGTGCAGAAAATTCTCTTAGCAAAAAGGATTATCTTCTAATAAAATTATTCAAACTTCATAATGTTATAAAACTGATTACAAGATATGAATATAATAGAGGGAAACATTCCATGTGGGGAAAACATATCTAAAAACAAAGATGATGTAACTTACCAAACAAAAGTGTTGGTATGTTGATAGAGAAAATAACAAACACAAACACACACAAACTTTCCACATAGCATTACATGAATACTGAGACTGGGCTCTTACTTGAGCCGACATAGAAGTGTTAACACCATGACTGGACACCACAGACTGGTGATTTAGGTGGTGGGGTGGGCTATTTAAAGACTGGCATAAGAACATACTGTGATCTCAGAAACAATGCAAAGTTTAAAAATGGCTAGATTAGACTTTCATATTTTGAATGTACTATGAGTCTTAAATATTACTTGTTATATCAGATATATTGAGGTTTAGTAAATTATAAAAGCATGTAGAACCATATTATGCTTTCACATTGCAAATACCCTACTTCTTAGTAGGATTGCCATTCAGATTCTTACTTAGTGGATTAATCAGTTAATGCTGTATTTTTTTTTTCACAGTATAACAAACAGAGAACTGGAGAAACCAGTGTTTCAGTCACAGTTACAGTGGCCTTTTTTTGGACTCAAAGTTAACAATGTAACAAGCTCATAAGCAAAACTGGCTACAGAAAATTGTGAATGTCCAAACTTTCAATGTCAGTTATCCCATAAGTTGTTTCCAGTAATTCAAGGTATAGTACTGTAAAACTGGGATGCTCACTTTTTAATGATATATGCCACTTTATCCAAGTACACAAGTTACCTCACTAGATATTGTACCTTATGAACTGTAGTATTAACTTCTATTAGCCATATTTTCTAGTTAACAAGATTCTAGTAAAACTAATTGTCTCATTGGAATCAGCATGTTTAATATAACCAACCCAATAATAAATTTAAGTGGAATGGGTTTGTATTATAATTTGACATACTCAAGTATATATGACCCCTTATGTAGATAATTGTATTAAAAATGTGATAAAATCAGGAAAAGATTTACTGGTAGTTATTGACGGTAGTAGAAAACATAACGGGTGGTGAGTATCCCTCTTGTTGCTTTACTTTTATGTTGTATACTGTACATTTTGGCTATTGCATTTTATAGGTTTCTTCACTGTTGTGAAGGTGTTTTTGTAGAAATAAGGATGATAGTGATAACAAACCCACATCCTTTCGTCTTTCCCTCTCCTTCCCTCTTTCTTGATGAAGCAACCGTGGGTTGCGGAAGTTTGAGATTTGTGTGTGTGCTTGTGTTTGTTATTGTCTCTATCAACGTACCGACACTTTCGTATTTTGGCTTGCTCAATCACCAGAATTGTCAATGTTATACTGGCTACATATTGAAAATTGAACATCCTCAAATATTTAAACACACATTCCATTAGCCACTCCTCCTACAATTTCTCACAATAATTGTACTTATGGACTTTAAATTATGCCAAACTCAATTTTTTGGATTGGAGAGGCTGTGATTTTGACAATACAGGAAGCTGGTAGTGGTCTGTGTAAAGTTACGTAAATGCTTTGTTTGAAAGAATCAGGTAATAACAGCAGGTGGGCTGTGCAGGAGGAGGAGCAGTGGCTGTTTTTCTCACAGCAGCATATATAAAGTAATCTAAAAGTAATTACCATAACCATCATCTTGATCAGATTTGCACTAAACATGATTTGTTGTTAGTATACTTTTCACAAGTAGCTGTCAGTAGATGTTCCTGCTTGTCAGTGTATTAGTTCCCAGTTTATGGAACACATAAATAGAGTTCATAGGAAGCATGAGCTACCTGGTATACTTACCACATCTGAAGCAGAATATAATAATGACAGCAAGGAGTTGTTCGAGGTGGTATAAATAGCTAATATAGAAGGAGGTAAAACAAATGCTATGGATAAAATGTTTCACATTGCAAGATCAACTTCACATGACCCTGCAGCCACCAGCAGCGACTGTGATGTCACTATTGGTTATATTTTAACTAACATACTGGCAGATAACTGTACAGTAACAGTAACTGGAAATTCCCCATCTTATGACAGAGACCAAGTAATATCTGTAGAACAAAATTTGAAGTGCAAGAAGCTC
The DNA here is from genome assembly GCF_023898315.1 of Schistocerca nitens. Classification (NCBI taxonomy): domain Eukaryota; kingdom Metazoa; phylum Arthropoda; class Insecta; order Orthoptera; family Acrididae; genus Schistocerca; species Schistocerca nitens. The sequence continues at coordinate 11,188,984 of NC_064623.1, read as the reverse complement.
TGTATGAAATACCAAGAAATGCCTGACAACATAAGTGCCTTCAATCAGAATCTAGCTAGTGAAGGCTGCACTGAAATCCAAAGTGACAAACACAGTGGAAACAGCTTTATCTTATACATAACCATTATGAATATATTAAGAAGGCATTTCCCACCAAGAATAGATGTCTAACAAGTAAAGAAAGACAAAACAATTGCATTGTAAATGGCATTATTGATTCATGTGAAAGGCAAAAAGTACTGCAGAAAAATGTTAAATGTAAAACTAGCTGCTCACATTTTAAATGCTTGTACAAGAAAAAAAGAACGTGCACCAAAGTCATAAAATGAGCAAAGGAAATGGCTGTTTAAATGGTCATTATCAACTCACAAGGGGATCAAACTTACTTCTCTTCACCGAATTCATCCAGATTTATGGTGCTGTAAGGCATAGCCAAAAACCAAAGTGACAAAAGTGGGAATTTCAGATGGCCAAGCACTTGCTAAAAATAGCATTTTTGTTAGTGTAGCAGTTGGTGCAGAGGAAGGAGTAGAGAATAGTAACTCGATGGTTGTATGGTTGAATCTCTATGCGGAATTTTTTTTTCCTTTATTTTTAATTGATATGTTACTTTCACTACAAATAAACTGAAATGATGCTCAGAATGTTGCATTTTTCATAAAAGTCATGAAAAGAAAAAGCAAAGGAAAATACAGGATTGCAAATAAATTTCCGAGGAATACTGCATCTATAACATCCACAAGGACTCTGCAGATACCTTTCCAAGAAAGGACTGTAGTTAAAATGTACAGACTAATAACTTTGAGATGTCTTGACCACACTGTTATTATTTCCAAAACCACCTTATGCATTTTGTCATTCTGTCATTTTTCAAAATACAATAAAAAGGTGGTATCAAAAAATATGGAAGTAAGTTACATTTCACCAATGATTAGAGACGTAGTACAATGAGTAGAAAATGGTTTTTAGCTCACAAAGGTTATGTCAACCATAGAAAATTGTGCAATACATACATTATATCATGCAGTAGTGGTTGCTGTATAAGAGCACAAAAGCATGTGAACGCCCTAACATTCAACACATTGTGGATTTATTGGTTATTTTTGTTTGAATGCTGTTAAACATAGCATAAATGCTGCCATCTTAAAGATGGCGGCACTTAAGTCTTCTCACTACCGCTCCTGTAGACTCCGTGAAACTTGGCATCAGGGTAGTGTGGACACCTTCGGTTGTGCATGTTTTAAGGAGCTCTTGTGCATGCACAACTGGGGTGACATAATTACCTTATGGGCAAAATACGTATGGACTTGATAAACAAAGTACAAAGTGCATGGTTCAACTACAAGTTTACAGCAGTGCCACCAAGTAGTAGCAAACTGTGGCAGACTTTTTTCCCCCATTTTATCAGCATAAATCCCACTAGATGATAGCAGCCTCCTCAGATATGCAAATTCACTCACTTCACAATAAAATTAGATCAGCTGTCAGTATATGTTATAGTTATACTGACAGAAAAACCTTTTGTGTGGGTTTCTGAATGAGTTAAATTTTGAATTTTATCATAGATTAATTCACGTGAGGTGCTGAGAATCATAAGGGCCTAAAGCACATCACCATTGATTGTGAGATTGTAGCATTTATTCATGTTTCTGGAATCTGTTGATCTTATGGTGAGTCAGGTTTATCTGTGCTGTAGGCCCACATTGTGTGTGTGAAAATTCATGAAAAGCTGTATCACTGGTTTCTCTGATATTTATTTACATATGGAATTCAGACGACAGTGTGCTTTACACCCTTATAAAGGGATATCAGTGCCTCACTTCTATTCTAGTCAAGTGACTGTGTTTGTAGGCAGTACTACTTGAGTTCAATCATTTTCATGAATGACAGTTTGTGTTTGAAGTTGGTTGCTTACTGTGTGGGAATTGGCTTTTGTGTGCAGTGTAAGCATGAATTATGTCGAATCTGTTTTAAATGTAAACAGAAAAGTATAGCTGTGAGGATGGGTAGCTCAGTCAGTAGAGCACTTGCCCACTGAAAGGCAAAGGTCCCGAGTTCAAGTCCGTCTGGCACACAATTTTAATCTGCCAGGAAGTGTCATATCAATGCACACTCTGCTGCAGGGTTAAAATCTCATTCTGGGACCTGAGAAGCAAATTATCATGAAAAGTTAGCCAGAAAGGAAATAGGGTCTCTGAGACAAGATCCATTATTTGAGAGAGTGACAAAATCAAATAAGTGTGGCTACAAGCAAACATTTAATAAGGAAATGTACAGTTAGCATGATTTGTTGTGGGCGCAACATGAGAAATTTTTGGACTAATACATCTGTTGAAGATCATGTACATTTTCCTGAAAAAATGGAAAAGCTCAAAAACTCCCACTTACGCAGAAATGCAAAATGGAGAGTTGCGAAAGGTTATGCATTATTTCATATAAAACAACAAAGTTCCACAAAACCAATTCTTCCTTTTGTCAGATAAGTTTTGCACATTATTATTATTATTGTTAATATTATTATTATTATCTTTACTTTCTCAGACGTTAAGTCTGGTTAAGAATGGAGTGACGCGGACCTTTATCAAGCGTCACTTCCTTTTTGCTGTACGGTACATGTTATATTGCATTTAGGAACTTTCGGGTAATTGAACATGTATCAATAATTACGGATTTCTGTAATTGTATATATATGTTTGGATGTAGCTGTATTGCATTGATGTATTGGTGGATATTGTGTGGTATGACTCCTGTAGTTGATAGTATAATTGGTATGATGTCAACTTTATCCTGATGCCACATGTCTTTGACTTCCTCAGCCAGTTGGATGTATTTTTCAATTTTTTCTCCTGTTTTCTTTTGTATATTTGTTGTATTGGGTATGGATATTTCGATTAGTTGTGTTAATTTTTTCTTTTTATTGGTGAGTATGATGTCAGGTTTGTTATGTGGCGTTGTTTTATCCGTTATAATGGTTCTGTTCCAGTATAATTTGTATTCATCATTCTCCAGTACATTTTGTGGTGCATACTTGTATGTAGGAACGTGTTGTTTTGTAAGTTTATGTTGTAAGGCAAGCTGTTGATGTATTATTTTTGCGACATTGTCATGTCTTCTGGGGTATTCTGTATTTGCTAGTATTGTACATCCACCTGTGATGTGATCTACTGTTTCTATTTGTTGTTTACAAAGTCTGCATTTATCTGTTGTGGTATTGGGATCTTTAATAATATGCTTGCTGAAATACCTGGTGTTTATTGTTTGATCCTGTATTGCAATCATGAATCCTTCTGTCTCACTGTATATATTACCTTTTCTTAGCCATGTGTTGGATGCGTCTTGATCAATGTGTGGCTGTGTTAGATGATACGGGTGCTTGCCATGAAGTGTTTTCTTTTTCCAATTTACTTTCTTCGTATCTGTTGATGTTATGTGATCTAAAGGGTTGTAGAAGTGGTTATGAAATTGCAGTGGTGTGGCCGATGTATTTATATGAGTGATTGCCTTGTGTATTTTGCTAGTTTCTGCTCGTTCTAGAAAGAATTTTCTTAAATTGTCTACCTGTCCATAATGTAGGTTTTTTATGTCGATTAATCCCCTTCCTCCTTCCTTTCTGCTTAATGTGAATCTTTCTGTTGCTGAATGTATGTGATGTATTCTATATTTGTGGCATTGTGATCGTGTAAGTGTATTGAGTGCTTCTAGGTCTGTGTTACTCCATTTCACTACTCCAAATGAGTAGGTCAATATTGGTATGGCATAAGTATTTATAGCTTTTGTCTTGTTTCTTGCTGTCAATGCTGTTTTCAGTATTTTTGTTAGTCTTTGTCTATATTTTTCTTTTAGTTCTTCTTTAATATTTGTATTATCTATTCCTATTTTTTGCCTGTATCCGAGATATTTATAGGCATCTGTTTTTTCCATCGCTTCTATGCAGTCGCTGTTATCCAATATGTAATCTTCTTGTTTAGTGTGTTTTCCCTTCACTATGCTATTTTTCTTACATTTGTCTGTTCCAAAAGCCATACTTATATCATTGCTGAATCCTTCTGTTATCTTTAGTAATTGGTTGAGTTGTTGATTGGTTGCTGCCAGTAGTTTTAGATCATCCATGTATAGCAAATGTGTGATTTTGTGTGGGTATGTTCCAGTAATATTGTATCCATAATTTGTATTGTTTAGCATGTTGGATAGTGGGTTCAGAGCAAGGCAGAACCAGAAAGGACTTAATGAGTCTCCTTGGTATATTCCACGCTTAATCTGTATTGGCTGTGATGTGATATTATTAGAGTTTGTTTGGATATTAAGTGTGGTTTTCCAGTTTTTCATAACTATGTTTAGGAACTGTATCAATTTAGGATCTACTTTGTATATTTCCAATATCTGTAGTAACCATGAGTGGGGTACACTATCAAAAGCTTTTTGGTAATCAATGTATGCGTAGTGTAGTGACCTTTGTTTAGTTTTAGCTTGATATGTCACCTCTGCATCTATTATCAGTTGCTCTTTACATCCTCGTGCTCCTTTGCAACAGCCTTTTTGTTCTTCATTTATAATTTTGTTCTCTGTTGTATGTGTCATTAATTTCTGTGTAATGACTGAAGTTAATATTTTATAGATTGTTGGTAGGCATGTTATGGGACGATATTTAGCTGGGTTTGCTGTGTCTGCTTGATCTTTAGGTTTCAGATAGGTTATTCCATGTGTAAGTGTATCAGGGAATGTGTATGGGTCTGCAATGTAACTGTTAAATAATTTAGTTAGATGTGAATGTGTTGAGGTGAACTTCTTTAGCCAGAAATTTGCTATTTTATCATTTCCAGGGGCTTTCCAATTGTGCGTAGAATTAATTGCTCGGGTGACTTCATGTTGCAAAATTATCACTTCAGGCATTTGTGGTATCATCTTGTATGAGTCTGTTTCTGCTTGTATCCACCGTGCATGCCTGTTATGTTGTACCGGGTTTGACCATATGTTGCTCCAGAAGTGTTCCATGTCTGTTATGTTTGGTGGATTGCCTATTTTAATGTGTGTGTTATCTATTGTCTGGTAAAATTTCTTTTGGTTTGTGTTGAATGTTTGGTTTTGTTTCCTTCTATTTTCACTTTTTTTGTATCTTCTAAGTCGTTTGGCCAACGCTTGTAACTTCTGCTTCTTTTCATCTAATTGCTCTATTGCTTCTTGTTGTGAGATTTTACCTAACCTTTTTCGTTTTTTGTCTGATATTTCATTTCTTATAAATTGTGTTAGCTGTCCGATGTCTTTTCTCAGTTTTTCTATTCTGATCTGTAGCCTGTGTTGCCATGCTGGTTTTGTGGGTTTCTTCTGTGTGTTGGTTGGTTCTGATCTCTGCCTAGTGTGTATATTTAGTGTAGTGAGTGCTCCTACATAAACCAGTAGTTGTAACTCTTCCATTGTTGTATTTTCATTTATTTTGTTGTGTATGATTGTGTTGATAGTTGTTATTGTTGTTTGGACTTGTGGGTTATTTGGTGGTCTATGCAAGAATGGTCTAATGTCTGTATTTGTGTCTTTGTATTCTATATATGTCAGCTGAAATTTTTCTTCTATATCTAACATGTGTGTGACTTCGTGTTCTATTTGTGCTTGTTCTGGTGGCTGTCTTAAGATGTCGTTTTCCTCTGATTGTTTAATTGATGTGTGTTGTTCTTTGTTTGTTTGCTCTGGGATGTTTGAGTCCATTACTGTATTTTCTTCTTCTTCTGATTGCACATTATTTTGTTCTAGTATTTGTTGTACTTGTTGTTTTTATTATTATTATTATTATTATCATTATTATTATTATTATTATTATTATTGGCGGTGGCTGTAGTTGTATAAACCTGTTGATAAACGTAACTGTTATACAGCAGATGCCATTAATCGAGAATGTACACTCATGAGCTGCCACTGGTAACACGTCAACATACTCAACCAAGAGGCATGTGCAAACTACTTCCAGTGAACAAATTAGTAGAAACCAAGTGGACTAAACAGCTGGGTGACACTAGTTACATGGCACATTATGCATTTGTTTGTTCACAACTAGCTTTTTTCATCATTACTTTATATAAAACAGTTTCATCAGTGAAGAGTTAATGAAAATAACTTGACAATGTTTTACAAAAAGGTACTACATTTACAAAACAACATGTAACAGTTCTTTTTCTGAATGGTCAGGAATAGTACAGTGGAAGAGGCCACTGGGCAGTGCTAAGGTAAACGTGGCAAATTATCTGTCCATCAGCATAATTCTTGATAACTTACACTTAGTTAAATAATAGCATCAGTAAAAGTTCATAAATATCATTGTTAAACTTTTACAAGCATTGTTTAGCATTTACAAAATACAGAAATGTCAGTTGAAGCATGTGGAATTCACTTTTAAAGAACAAGCAGCATCTGTGCATTGCACACACACACACACACACACATCCATCTGCACATATACAGACACAAGCAGACATTTGTAAAAGGCCTTTACAAATGTCTGCTTGTGTCTGTATATGTGCGGATGGTTATGTGTGTGTGTGCAAGTGTATACCTGTCCTTTTTTCCCCCCTAAGGTAAGTCTTTCCGCTCTCGGGATTGAATTGACTCCTTACCCTCTCCCTTAAAACCCACATCCTTTCGTCTTTACCTCTCCTTCCCTCTTTCCTGATGAAGCAACCATTGGTTGCGAAATCTTGAATTTTGTGTGTGTGTTTGTGTGTCTATCAACATGCCAACACTTTTGTTTGGTAAGTTACATCATCTTTGTTTTTAGATATATTTTTCCCATGTGGAATGTTTCCCTCTATTATATTCGAATAATTTTCTATGATTTATGTAGCACTGGTAAGATAGGAAAACCAAAATACTCTACTCACTGTTTTATTTTGGAAATGAATATCTCAAAATGTGTGAGGAAATTTAACAAGAAGTGTGATGAAGACATCTGAAAGTTTTTCAGGAGCATCAATCTCTGTCTTCCCTTACAGTTTTTGCCTTCTACAGCTCCCTCTGGTACCCTGCAAGTCATTCCCTTATGTCTTATCAGATTTCCTATCATCCTGTCCCTTCTGCTTATCAGTGTTTTCCACATATTCCTTTCCTCTCTGATTCTGCACAGAACCTCCTCATTCCTTACCTTATTAGTCCACCTAATTTTCAACTTTCATCTGTAGCACCACATCTCAAATGCTTCGATTCTCTTCTGTTCCGATTTTCCCACAGACTATGTTTCACTACCATACAATGCTGTACTCCAGACATACATTCTCAGAAATTTCTTCCTCAAATTAAGGCTGATATTTGATATTAGTAGACTTCTCTTGGCCAGGAATGCCCTTTTTGCCATTCCTAGTCTGCTTTGGATGTCCTTCCTGCTCCGACTGTCACTCATTGTTTTACTGCCTAGGTGGCAGAATTCCTTAACCTCATCTACTTCATGACCATCAATCCTGATATAAAGTTTCTCGCTGTTCTCATTTCGACTACTTCTCATTATCTTCGTCTTTCTTCCATTTACTCTCAGTCTATACTCTGTACTCATTAGACTGTTCATTTCATTCAGCAGATCATGTAATTCTTCTTCGCTTAGGATAGCAATGTCATCAGCAAATTGTATCATTGATATCCTTTCACCTTGAATTTTAATTCCTCTCCTGAACCTTCCTTTTAATTCCATCACTGCTTCCTCGATGAACAGATTGAACAGTAGGGGCAAAAGACTACATCCTTGTCGTATACCCTTTTTAATATGAGCTCTTCATTCTTGGTCGCCCATTCTTATTATTCCCTCTTGGCTGTTATACATATTGTATATGAGCTGTCCCTGCTTGTAGCTTACCCCTATTTTTCTCAGAATTTTGAACATCTAGCACCATTTTACATTGTGGAACGCTTTTTCTGGGTCGACAAATCCTATGTATGTGTCTGGATTTTTCTTTAATCTTGTTTCCATTATTAACTGCAACATCATTGCCTCTCTCTCATGCCTTTACCTTTCCTAAAGCCAAACTGATTGTCATCTAGCATATCCTCAATTTTCCTTTCCATTCTTCTGTATATTATTCTTGTCAGCAATTTGAATGCATGAGCTGTTAAGCTGATTGTGCGATAATTCTCACACTTGTCAGCTCTTGCCATCTTTGGAATTGTGTGGATGATGTTTTTCCAATAGTCAGATGGTATGTCGCCAGACTCATACATTCTACACACCAACGTGAATAGTCATTTAGTTGCCACTTCCCGAACGATTTCAGAAATTCTGATGGAATGTTATCTATCCCTTCTGCCTCATTTGATCTTAAGTCCTCCAAAGCTCATTTAAATTCTGATTCTAATAGCGGGTCCCATATCTCTTCTAAATCGGCTCCTGTTTCTTCTTCTATCACATCAGACAAATCTTCCCCCTCATAGAGGCTTTCAATGTGGTCTTTCCACCTATCTGCTCTCTCGTCTGCATTTAACAGTGGAATTTCCATTGCACTCTTAATGTTATCATCCTTGCTTTTAATGTCACTGCAGGTTGTTTTGGCTTTCCTGTATGCTGAGTCTGTCCTACCGACAATCATTTCTTTTTCTATTTCTTCACATTTTTCACACAGCCATTTCATCTTATCTTCACTGCACTTCCTATTTATTTCATTCCTCAGTGACTTGTATTTCTGTATTCCTGAGTCTCCCAGAACATTTTTGTACTTCCTCCTTTCATCAATCAATTGAAGTATTTCTTCTGTTACCCATGGTTTCTTTGCAGTTACTTTCTTTGTACGTATGTTTTCCTTCTCAGCTTCTTTTATCATCCTCTTTAGGGACGTCCATTCCTCTTCAACTGTATTGCTTACTGAGCTATTCCCTATAGCTGTATCAACAGGCTTAGAGAACTTCAAGTGTATCTCGACATTCCTTAGTACTTCTGTATCCCACTTCTTTGCGTATTGATTCTTCCTGACTAATGTCTTGAACTTCAGCCTACTCTGAGTCTATATCTGCTCCTGGGTACGTCTTACAGTTCAGTATCTGATTTCAGAATCTGTGTCTGACCATGATGTAATCTAACTGAAATCTTCCCGTATCACCCAGCCTTTTCCAAGTATACCTTCTCCTCTTGTGCTTCTTGAACAGAGTACTTGTTACAAGCTGAAATTTATTACAGAACTAAATTAGTGTTTCTCCCCTCTCATTCCTTTTCCCAAGCCCATATTCTCGTGCAACCTTTTCTTCTACCCCTTCCCCTACAACTACATTCCAGTCCCCCAAGACTAATAGATTTTCATTTCCCTTTATGTATTGTATTACCCTTTCAGTATCCTCATATACTTTCCCAATCTTTTCATCTTCAGTTTGCGATGTCGGCATGTATACCTGAACTATCGCTGTCAATGTTGGTTTGCTATCGATTCTGATGAGTACAACCATATCACTGAACTGTTTACACTAACACACGCTGTGCCCTACCTCCCTATTCATAATGAATCCTACTCCTGTTCTACCATTTTCTGCTGCTGTTGATATTACCCTATACTCATCTGACCAGAAATCCTTGTCTTCTTTCCACTTCACTTCACTGACCCCTACTATGTCTAGATCGAACCTTTACATTTCCCTTTCCAGATTTTCTAGTTTCCCTAGCATGTTCAAGCTTCTGACATTCCATGCCCCAACTCGTAGAATGTTATTATTTCATTGATTATTCAATCTTTTTCTCATGGTAACCTTCCGTTTGGCAGTCCCTTCCCAGAGATCCAAATGGGGGACTATGCCAGAATCTTTTCCTAAAGGAGAGATCGTCATGACACTTCTTCAATTACAGGCCACTCGCCCTGTGAATATACATTACATGTCTTCCGCATCCTCATGCCGTTGATCTTTGTTGATCCTGCCACAGTTTCCCACCCCTAGGACAAGAAAGTGCCCTGAACCTCTGTCCATTCCTCCATCCTCTTTTAAAATGCTGTTGGCAGAATGAGGGTGACTTCTTGTGCCAGAAATCTTCAGCCGCCAATGCTTTATTATTAATCAAAATTTAAGCAGTGCAGGATTTGAACACAGAACCAAAGATGTTTTGATTATGAATCAGAGATGCTACCCCAAGCCTATAGCTATGGTTACAGATTGCATTCCTTGCTGGCTCAAATCTGAGTAACATGAATTATTTGAGAATATTGTGTTTTCAGGCATATATTACAATCCCTTCCTGGAAATTTATTTGCAGTCCAAAATTTTCTGTTGCTTTCCCCTTTCTTGCCCTTTATGAAAATATTAATAAATATGATGTATTCAGCATTATTTCAGTTTATTTGTAGTGTAAGTAACATAAAAACTGAAAACAAAAAAGACAAAAAAGATTTCCGTGTTGGGATTTGACCGCATGTCCCTTGGATTACTGTTTTGTATTCTTTCCACAGTGCTAATCACTGCCTGAAATTATTCTAACATAAATGTCTCTTGCTTTGCCCAGTCCATGCCAAATATGCTACTCTGGCCGAGCCCTGAACGTATCACAAATTTGGATGACTTTGCTGACGAGGAGTAGCTGCAGTTCCCTTGCCAGACAACTGGTAATAAACAGTATGTGCGATAATTAATTCAGAAACAGGTTAGATAATTAGTTCAGAAAAGCTTAGGCAACATGTAAAAATAATAGCCTCAAGGAAATCAGATGGAACGATTGTTTATAAAGAAGCCCCGAAACTATAGACCAAGCATTTAATGACTACTTCAAGAATGTATGAAAAAGTATAACAAGGGATAGATCCACTCCAAGAAGTGCTATGAATGATTTGCTAGACAAAAGATGTCTATTAAGGAATTCCACATAAAACTTCCTGGCAGATTAAAACTGTAACTCGAACTCAGGACCTCCATCTTTCATGAGGAAGTGCTCGGGTTGTGAGTCGTGCTTGGAGAACTCAGTCGGTAGAGCACTTTCCCGTGAAAGGCAAAGGTCCCGAGTTCGAGTGTCGGTGCGGCACACAGTTTTAATCTGCCAGGAAGTTTCATATCAGTGCACACTCCGCTGCAGAGTGAAAATTTCATTGTGGAAATTCCATATATCTTGTCTCCAACAACAACTGATTTTGTTCCCCATCCTCATTTATTGTAACTTCTGGTGTCTTATGCCACTATATCATGTGAATTAAGCCTTACTGATTTTGTTCACTGTTTAACTGGTTTGTCCCTTAAGTTAAATATGTCTTATGACAGTATTTCACTGGTGAAGTTTCCCCCAGCCTGGAAAACATCCCCTGAGTTACAGTGTGCATTGCTGAATGTCAGTATGGGCACGACAATCAAACTAAAAATTTAACCCTGGATTCCGCAGTACTGTACCCTTCACCATTATTAGACCCATCGTGTGCAACGAACCGTGTCTGTTTTGTAAACAGCCCGCAGCCTGTGTCAGCGGTGTGCAATGTCTGTCACTCCATGAGACAGTGACCTTGTGCTTGTGCTACTGTAACCCTCTAACTCTCGGGCTCACATTCTTCCAAAGAATCAGCCTGTCACCCTGATCATTAACCTTTCAAATGCACTTCCAGTTTTTCTTTCAGCTTCTGAAGAGGTGGTACTGCCACGGGTACTACCAAATCTGCATTCTTTGGAAATAAATGTGTTTGTACCACTTCTTTATTCTCAATAGCTGTAACACAGTCAGCTTTAGTGATAGCTTCCCGTGGATCCTCCATAGTATCTACAGCAAAATTGCTGTCTGCAGTTCCACACTCCATTAAACAAAACTCTTCAGCACTTGTAATTCTATGTGCATCTGGCCCAGGCTTGACAGCCCCTTAAAGGACACCTGCTATCAGCCAGTAGGGTAGAAACTACTGCACTTAATCCACCTGTGTTGCCATATACGTCCTTATTTACTGCTTTCAGCATTACAGATAATTCACACTTGCATTTTCACAAGATATTGGGGCTCATACACCCACGTTTTCTTCCTTCCAACTTCTCCAGATTCCTCACATTCCTTTCTCCTGGAAGTCTGTTTTTAACCCACCAATTGCAAAACCTTTTCTCTATGTACACTGGAGTAACTCTTCTGTGCAAAGTTCTGTTCCTTTCATCAGCCTTTATTTCCTGAAACACACACACATTCTGTGCTTGCAACTCAGCTACTTCAGCTGCTGTAATTCACAACATTTCTGTCGGGGTAGCCCCCTGTGGCATTGACTGTGACACGATTAACTCTTTACTGATTACACAAATGCAACAAATAATGAGAACAAAACAGAACAACAACAAGATCACTTACATGTAGTAATAATAAAATAGCAACTTAGCTTCTCTCCTAAATGGCTGCTCATAATCACAACTGTCATGCTCGAACATAAGCAGAAAGCAGAAAAAACTAACATTTTCATTTACAAACCCCAGAACACTGAGTTATCGGTCATGTACTGAACCTACAAATACAGCTTCACCTCTGGCAAAATGTATGCTGAGTCACCATGACACTCAAAGTCAAACAAAAAACCACACAAAAAAAAAAAAAAAAAAAAAAGAAATTACACTTCCTCCACTGCATGTTGCTACTTTCAGTTGCAGCTGGATACGATGTTCCTGGTCCAGCTGCAGACATCGATACCACGTATGACACCAAAATGTAGAGGCGTGGGATGGATGTCCTCTATGGTGGCAAGGGTGAGTTGACTCGGTGGGTTGTCATCAGGCTGATGATGTCAGGTGATACTCAAGGAAACACCAGTAATAAAACTATGGCAAATCCAAGATGGAATGACGAAAATGCTGTGAAAGCAAGTCGAACACAAGAAATAAGAGAAACAAAGGAGGATGGACACTGAATACAGTAATGTGTTAGAAATAATAACAGAGGAAAAAAAAGCCACTGGGTTACCTGATGGAAGGAAAACACCCGCTTGGCATTGTTATAGATACTAAGTCCTCAAAAAGAGGCCTCGAAAGTATATTCGGAAATCAGAACAACAAATGTGGGATCCTGTTGCAGCGGCAATGATCACATTGCCCCATAGATATGGAAAAATGGTTACTATGCCAACTTCCAGAATAATGTCTACGGTTCTGTGTGAGATATGCAGAGTCAGAATGTTTAGGCGAGAAGCTTTTATGAATAACCATCATTTTGATGAAAACTTATTGTCCCTTAGCGTGACCACTTTGCACATCTGCCGCTACCTTCCCACGTAATACTTACTTCGATAGGCTCGAGTGCATTAGTACAATCTTCGTAACTAATTGTTGTAAAGTATGTGGTTTTGGCGATTTTTGGCGTCAGGAGCCTTTGGTATTACGATATGCACTTACAGTCTGGTGGCTGTGGTAAGCTATTTAATTAACATGTAAATGAAAGAAATGTATTAATCTTTTTAACTGTTTCACTTCCTTGAAGAGCATGTCACCTAGAGCTGTGGAAGGAACGTTAATGTATCATTTCTGTTGTAGGTTGCTTTACGTGTTTTTTTTTTTTTTTTTCTGCCGTGTTCTATATACTCGCGGGTATCATTGTGGGTCTACGGAATGAGCAGGCAACCCTATCTGCTCCAGGGCATTTGATGTAACTGCGCTCTGTCGCTGTAATTCAGAACGGATAAATAACTTGAACACCTGTGTCCCGCTACCACCTCATCCCATAGTTAGCAGAAAAAAAACGCGGTTAAAAAAATACATAAAACAGAAACAAAAACCCTTGCTGCGCATGTCACACCTCGCCGACGTCAAATCCGAACTGTCACGTCATTACGGTATAATGTTGTTTGTTCATATCTTACGCTGACATTAAAACTTCAGTATTATATTTACTTGTACCGTTTTTGCATATTTATTTACAGTGTCGGCAATAGTGCTGCTACAGATGCAGAATGAAATATGACAAAGGAGGAAATGTTGCTTTTCGAAGATAAATAGCTTAACCACAAATGTTTTAAAGTTATCACGCTATGTGTTGAAAAATTAAAGACAGTGTAATAAAAAGCTAATATCTGAGGCCTAACGGATGTGACTGTTTTGCTACGAATTTATGGGACAAGTGCTACATAAATTCTTTAGTCTGCTTCCAGTCAACTGATTGACTGTATGCAATTCCCACCTGTAGATAAGACTCGTATATCGTAGACTGATTGCTTTGACAATCTCCAGATTGTAAAAAACCGAGCTCGTTTTGAAATGGTTGCAATAGCAAACAGTAGTTGCAGAAGGCCTACCTATCACGTGAGGAACGAGTATGTGCGATTCTTTCTATAAAGACAAACGAAGATGAAACACACGGCTCCAAAAGACAAAAACGAGTGACCTTCGTTCCTAAATACAGGGTGATTATAATTAAAGTTTCAAACCGCTGTAGAAACAACACCACTGGTCAGAATGACGTCAAATTGCAACGGAATATTATTGGAGAGGGGGAAAACGCATGGCAAAAGAAAAACAAATAGTTACAAAATGAAGCAATAGATGGCGCTGTAAGTATCATAATTTAATAGTGGTCGACTACAAATGATAAACGAGTCATACAACAATGCCTAAGGTGTACGTTTGACGTTAAACAAACTATACTACTCAGTGTGCGTGGGTGTACAGGTGTGACACGGTTAGTTACGTAAGCAGGTCTACGACGACAAGGTCATATCACATCGAAAGGGGAAGAATCGGCTTTTAATTGTCCTGAGGCCAAAAACCGCATAAAAAGCATCAGTCAAAATCAAATCGGATTACTAATTTACGTGTGAGTAGCGCAAAACATGTTCAATATGTTGTCCACCGTTTTCTGCAACAAGCTGAAATCGAGAGACAGTATGTTCCACAACTTAACGAAGTGTTTCCGGGGTCCTTGTTCAGAATGTGTTGCGCAATGCGTGCCTTTAATGGAGCTAAGTTTGCAGTCAGAACATTGAACACAACATCTTTCAGATAGCCCCACAGCCAGAAGTCACACTGATTAAGATCAGGTGACCGGGACGACCAGGCTGGAGGGAAATGGCGCTTCAGCAGCTGCTTAACTGGATTTGCAATGTGCGGAGGTGCGCCATCTTGCATCCACGCTGTTGGAGAACTGGAATGACGTGGTTGTGCAAAAGACACTCAAAGCGCTTACCAGTGACAGTACAGGTAAGAGGACCGGAAGCAGCTGTCTCTTCAATAAAATATGGCTCTACGATAAGTGATGCCATAAACTCGCCCCACACAGAGACCTTTTCAGGATGAAGTGGTACTGGTTGATTTGCGTGTGGATTTTCCGTTGCCCATTTCCGACAATTCTGTGTATTGACTGTCAGACGGAAGTGGGCTTCGTCTGTCCACAAAATCTTCCACGGCCAATCACTGGCCACTTACATGCGGGCAAGAAATTCTAAAGCAAAGGTCTCTCTTGCTGGCAGGTCAACAGGAAGCAACTCGTGCACATGGGTAATTCTGAATGGACAGCAAAGAAGGATGTTTCGTAGGATTTTACGCACTGTGCTCACGGGTATGTCCAATGTTCGGGCAATTAAACGTGCACTACACGTTTTCACACCACCACTCGTCTCCTCCAGCACTGCCGTGGCGTCGAATCAATTCGTTTCTTCCCTCTACCAGGTTACACACCACAAGAACCCGTCTTTTCAAATTCCAAATCATTTTCTCCACACGCACGGCAGTCATCGGACAAACGCCTGTTTTCAAACCCTCAAGTGTCCGGAACTTCTGCAGAGCGACGTGTGCACAGTCGTCATTCTTGTAATACAGCTTTACAAGTATAGCGCGATCCTGCATTGAGACAGTCATGGTGAAAGACGCAGACGCGAAAGGAGGAAAATCCGTGTACCCGCCGTGTTTATACCAACTTCAATGGGTCGTGCGCATGACAGATGTTTTCATCTACGTAGGTGGTGGTGGTTAGTGTTTAACGTCCCGTCGACAACGAGGTCATTAGAGACGGAGCGCAAGCTCGGGTTAGGGAAGGATTGGGAAGGAAATCGGCCGTGCCCTTTCAAAGGAACCATCCCGGCATTTGCCTGAAACGATTTAGGGAAATCACGGAAAACCTAAATCAGGATGGCCGGAGACGGGATTGAACCGTCGTCCTCCCGAATGCGAGTCCAGTGTGCTAACCACTGCGCCACCTCGCTCGGTTTTCATCTACGTATTCTGACATATATAGCGCCATCTATTGATCAATTTTCACACTATTTTTTTCTGCCAAACATTTTCTCCCATCTCCGATAATATTCCATTGCAATTTGACGCCATTCTGACCAGTGGTGTTATTTCTACAGCGTTTTGAAAGTTTAACTTTAATTATAATCACCCTGTATATTTCAGTGTGCGATAAATCGCTGGTTTGTTGCAATTCATAGTTCCAGATTCAGCGTTTATCAGAACAGTTTCGCTTTGGCGTGCTAGGAAGCAGTTTTGCAATGCTGTCACCACATTAGTTTTTTCCTAGGAAAAAGAATGCGCGTTTGAGCTGTGACACCGCAAAATGCTTTTGCATTTACTCTTGAAAGCTTAAAGTCAAGATCATTTCAGATATCGAATGGCTTCAAAATACATGTACGAAATACACAGTATTTCTGAGTGGGAACTGTCCTGCTCTAGCGATGTAATATACCTGCAGAGCACATACGGCGAAACTTCATGCGACACCATGGTTACATGGCTTTGGTGGCAGTTTATTTACTTATTCATCCAGACATCTTTCCAAATTGTGGGATACTCATACACAAATGTGTATGAGTATGTGCCTTCTCCTTCTCACACACAGACAACTTGAGCTTTTGAGTGTACCTGTCCGCTTTGAGCTGTAGCGTAGTACTGTTGTGGTGGGTGACGTCATTGATGAGACGGAGCATTAAATTTATGTTTCGTTGTCGTAGCAACGAACGAAAATAGTGGTGACAGTCTACGAGAACGCGGAATTATTTATGGACACTGTTTCCATTGAAATATAAAATTCTTGCCAGGCATGCTACTTGGTTCGAGAAGGTGAGGTTCAAATTATGTGTTTTAGTGATGTTAACATATCAGTTTTCGTCTGTTATATCGATACTGTGTTACGATTTTTGCGACGCCGCGTACTTTAATTCTTGCGATTTTTGGCTGTATGTACTTGTTATCAATGATGTAGTGATAAGTGCAAGAAGTACGGAGGCGCTCATATCAGCCTTCAAAGAGTTTGAAGCCGCAGCCAAGGAACTTGGTTTAGGAGTTAGTGACACAAAATCTAAGTATATGGTGGCTGAAAGAGTTAGAAGGAACACAGAAGATCTACAGTTAGATGGGTACAACTTTGAAAGAGTAGATAGCTTTATTTCTCTTGGCTGAGTAATAACATCAGAAAACAAAGTGGAGACAGATATAACAAACCGAATTAAGGCTGCCGACAGATCATATAGAGCACTATATACCATGTTCAAAAGTAAGGACCTAAGTAGGAAACTAAAAATGGCTCTGAGCACTATGCGACTTAACTTCTGAGGTCACCAGTCGCCTAGAACTATTAATTAAACCTAACTAACCGAAGGACAGCACGCACATCCATGGCCGAGGCAGGATTCGAACCTGTGACCGTAGCGGTCGCTCGGTTCCAGACTGTAGTGCCCAGAACCGCACGGCCACTCCGGCCGGCCTAGGAAACTAAAGCCGACACTTTAAAAGAACAGTGATGAAACCTGTTCTTACGTAGATATGGCAGTGAGGCATGAGTACTGATGGAGTCTTTGGAGAAGAAACTAAATATTTGGCAAAGGAAAGTGCTGAGGAAGATTTTTGGCCCTGTAAAAGAAGGTGAGATATGGAGAATTAGGATTAATGAATAAATAAGGGCTCTGTCAAAGGACCTGATTTGGTAACCTCAATCAAAATGGGAAGGCTAAGATAGTTAGGACATGTCCAGCGGATGACAGAACAAAGGCTCCCGAAGAAGATGCTGATGGGACATCCTGGTGGTAGAAGGAGAGGACGACCGCGTGTGAGAAGGCTGGAAGATGAGGGAGGGAGACGGTTGGATATCTGTGACTAAGGAGGCCTTGAAGTAAGTAAGAAAGTAAATGTATTTCTTACCGCCTTTTGGCTTTTTGTACTGTTATCAGCTATTCTATTGGTATCAACTTGAGCTAAATAGGTCATGTGATGGTTTTGACACTACAAATAGTTGGTTCCTGCTTCCCCCCCCCCCCTTTTTTTTTTCGCGTCTTTGAAAGCAAAGATTATATCGTGTTTCTCTGGTTGTTTCATTTCGCATATTTTGCAGTTATTGTTATTTTGGAGTTGTTATTTTAGACCTTAATTCATTCCTTCCCAAGACCATAAGATTACCGTTGTCGTCCCCTTACCTTCAATATGCTTTACCAAGACTTTGTCCGATTTTGTATCTGGTTTTTATATTTTGGCGCCATGGGAACTGGTAACGCCATTGGCTGTCATTTTGAAACAATGTTTGTGTTGAATTTTGGGTCTTGTTAACACGTCGTTGGTCAAAGTCGACGGATCCTATCAAAAACTCTGATTTACTAATTTTTTTCCTTCCATTGTTGCAGGAAAAGGATATATAGTTCGATCGTCATAAATCGGCAAGTATATACGTTAAAAATTTCTCGCATAAGTCAGAAAGTCCGCCAAATTCTTCGCTATAGTTCGCCGAAAAAAGCACCATGTTATGGGGGACCTGTCTCATCTGTATTTCTCCGTGATCTATGGATCAATAACACTTCTTCAACTTCTACTACAGTAAATAATACTGGATAGCAATACTCTGCTGAGACAAAAGCAATGTGTATGTACCAAGGAAACAAGTTATGACCGTTAGTGTTTTTAATATTCATAAATAATTTATCAGGTAGGATCAGCAAAATAATCAGATTATTCACTGCCGATTCTGTTGTCTGTCGGAAAGTATCGCCGTTGGTCAAACGTGAAGAAACGCGGACAGACATGGTCATGACTTTGTGTAATGGATGACAGCTCTAGTCTAAATATTTCGGGAAAACACAAAGATGCGATATTAAATGAGATGAAGACAAAAAGAGTTGGTTTTGGTGGAATGGTTCTCTGAAAGTGCAATTCATTTGCAAAAGATAGCGCCTGTATTACGTCAGAGTAAAACATTTTAGATTATTGTTGCATTGCTTGAAATATTTACCAATTAGGCGTGACACGCTACCAAGTATGTTAGGCAGCAGACATAGAATGAAATTCAGAAATGCGCCTTGAGAAGCGTAAAAGATCGGTGCAGTCCCTATGAAAGTGTAATTGATGTACTCTGGCAATTTAGGTGGGAATGCTTTGGAAGAAAGACGACGTAGTACTTCCGAAGCGCTGTAGGATAAATTTAGAGAACTTGTGCCGGAGGAAGGCTATGCAACGATGCTGCTGGCACCACCGCATGTTTTGGTTTGCGATCACGAGAATAAGGTACGAGGCATTCAGGTCCGCGCGCAGACATACACTGAAGCGCCAAAGAAACTGGTATAGGCATGCGGATTCACATACATAGATATGTAAATGGGCAGAATACGGCACTGCGGTCGGCAACGCCTATATAAGACAATAAGTATATGGCGGAGTTGTTAGATCGATTACTGCTGCTACAATGACAGCTTATCAAGATTTAAGTGAGTTTTGAACGTGGTGTTATAGTTGGCGCACGACCGATGGGACACAGCATCTCCGATTTAGCGATGAAATGGCGATTTTCCGTGCGACCATTTCAGTAGTGTACCATGAGTATGACGAATCCGGTAAAACATCAAAGCCGGCCTGTGTGGCCGAGCGGTTCTAGGCGCTTCAGTCTGGAACCGCGCGACCACTATGGTCGCAGGTTCGAATCCTGCCTCTGGCATGGATGTGTGTGATGTTCTTAGGTTGGTTAGGTTTAAGTAGTTCTAAGTTCTAGGGGACTGATGACCACAGATGTTAAGTCCCATAGTGCTCAGAGCCATTTCTTTGAAACATCAAATCTCCGAAATCGCTGTGGCTGGAAAAAGATCCTGCAAGAACGGGATATACGACGAGTGAAGAGAATCGTTCAACGTGACAGAAGTGCTGAAGAATTCAATGCTGGACCATCAATAAGTGTCAGCGTGCGAACCATTCAACGAAACATCATCGATATCGGCTTTCAGCCGAACGCCCACTCGTGTACCCATGATGACTGCACGAGACAAAGGTTTACGCCTCGCCTTGGTCCATCAACACCTACATTGCACTGTTGATGACTGGAAGCGTGTTTCCTGGTGGGACGAGTCTCGTTTCAAATTGCTTCGAGCGGATGGACGTGTACAGGTATGGAGACAACCTCATTAATCTTTAGACCGTGCATGTCAAGCTGGTGGGGGCTCTGTAATGGTGTGGGGTGTGTGCAGTTTGAGTGGTATGGGACCCCATATACGTCTAGATACGACTCTGACAGGCGACACGTACGTAAGCGTCCTGTCTTTTCACCCGCATCCTTTCTTGTGCATCGTGCATTCAGACGGACTTCAGCTATTCCAGCAGGACATTGCGACACTCCACACGTCCAGAATTGCTAGAGTGGCTCCAGCAACACTCTTCTGTGTTTAAACACTTCCACTGGCCATCAAAATACCCAGACATGAACGTTATTGGGCGTATGTGGGATGCCTTGCACTGTGTTCTTCAAAAGAGATCTCCACCGCCTCGTACTCTTACGGATTTATGGAAGGCCCTGCAGAATTCGTGGTGTAAGTTGCCTCCAGCACTACTCCAGCCATTAGTCGAGTCCGTGCCACGTCGTGTTGCATCATTTCTGCGTGCTCGCGGGGGCCCTCCTAGATATTAGGCAGCTGTACCAGTTTCTTTGGCTCTTCATTGTATAAACGCCCTTGTCTGTTTCGCTCAGTGTGAGAATGGGTTAGGCGGAAGGTCTGTCTACAAAGCTCGACAAAAGAAGCAAAGCAATCATAAGGGGAGGGGGAGCTAAATGAACTCATGGGTCGAGAAGGTATGTGGTGTGTTATTTCAGTGATTACAAATTGGAGTCAAATTTGGAATGGGCTTGTCAGTATGAGCCCACTTGCCAGTATGACGTCACACCCCTGTGGGCTAGATGGTCGCGCTGATTAGTATGCCAGGGCAGTCACAAAGTCGTTGAAGCATGTGCCGAGGCGGGCTGGCCCACGTCTCTTGTAACTGGTCCTCGACATCCCGCATGCTGCCACTGCGTCCGAGCTGTTGCGGCACGTATTCTATTGGGGACAGATTTGTTGATCTTGCTGGTCACAGAAGTAACTCAACATCACGCTGACAGTTCATACAGACGCGTACCCTGTGTGGACGAGCGTTGTCGTGCCGAAAAGTGGCACCACGATACTGTTGCGTGACAGGTGATACAAGAGGTCGCAGGATGTTCGTGACGCAGAATACCCTCAACCAGTACGAGCCGCGACCTGAAGTCATACCCGGCTGCTTTCCGCACCATGATGCCGACAGTAAATCTCCAAACTATTGGATGACGGGGACCTCTTATTAGGTCGCTCTCATACTTGCCGACGATGGTAATCCGTTGCAGACAAGAACCCCGACACATCACTCAACACAGTGCGACACAGTCTGTTAGTAGTGCTTGCTTCCTGGTTCCGGTATTACTCGAGTATCAGCTGCTTGTGTTGTGGTATTATTAGCAGTCAACGTGACTCCGAAACAGCAACTGTGTAAATCTGGAGAGGTTGGAAAAATCAGCCAAACAGTTGCAAAGCAGGAGTGGGCCTTAGCTAATGTACCATCATGTGATGTACCATCATGTGATGTAACAAGGCCCACTACTTTAGAAGAAGATATTTTTTCTAAATATCGAACTCTGGGTCAAGGGCTAATAAACCTTTGTTTTGCAAATGGTTGGCTCATTTTTTCAACCTCTTCGGACTGATTCCCTGGTGTGGCCGCAGGTAGTCTCCAGCCAATGGTGCAGGGACTCATTGCTTGTTCTCGGGTGTCGGGTGTAGGTGTGAAGTAGTTACCACGTGCTCGGTGCAGGAAAGGGCGACCCTCCCTCGTGGTGGTCAACTGGAATCTCGGCGATTAGCGTGCCTAGCCTCACATTCCCGTGCAGTCCGACACCCTGCTACCGTCACATGTAGTGCGCCACAAATCAAGATATAGCAGCATTACACCAGCCATCCAAATAGACAATACTATGAGACCTCTTTCACATACTGTTAGGCGCTGATGACGCTGTCTCAGACGATTATGCAGCAACTGTGTGTCCGTCAAATCATCGCTCAACATTAGACGCTGTTTGCGCCCCTTACGTAACCTACCGGGCCTGGTAACAACAGTATACACAGACAACACTGAAATGCACTCAGTGGCTATTCTATGTGTCACAGAGCAGTGCGACTCCAAACCTTATACGTGGCCGCCGGTAGTGTGTGTGTGAAGTTAGTTTGACATCTGACCGTGTCTTCTCGGTGCGTCACTTTTTTCTCAGGCGGTATACAGGGTATTACAAAAAGGTAGGCCAAACTTTCAGGAAACATTCCTCACACACAAAGAAAGAAAATATGTTATGTGGACATGTGTCCGGAAACGCTTACTTTCCATGGTACACCTCATTGTATTACTTCTCTTCAAATCACATTAATCATGGAATGGAAACACACAGCGACAGAACGTACCAGCGTGACTTCAAACACTTTGTTACAGGAAATGTTCAAAATGTCCTCCGTTAGCGAAGATACATGCATCCACCCTCCGTCGCATGGAATCCCTGATGTGCTGATGCAGCCCTGGAGACTGGCGTATTGTATCACACCCGACCACAATACGAGCACGAAGAGTCCCTACATTTGGTACTGGGGTTGCGTAGACAAGAGCTTTCAAATGCCCCCATAAATGAAAGTCAAGAAGGTTGAGGTCAGGAGAGCGTGGAGGCCATGGAATTGGTCCACCTCTACCAATCCATCGGTCACCGAATCTGTTGTTGAGAAGCGTACGAACACTTCGACTGAAATGTGCAGGAGCTCCATCGTGCATGAACCACATGTTGTGTCGTACTTGTAAAGGCACATGTTCTAGCAGCACAGGTAGAGTATCCCGTATGAAATCATGATAACGTGCTCCATTGAGCGTAGGTGGAAGAACGTGGGGCCCAATCAAGACATCACCAACAATGCCTGCCCAAGCGTTCACAGAAAATCTGTGTTGATGACGTGATTGCACAATTGCGTGCGGATTCTCGTCAGCCCACACATGTTGATTGTGAAAATTTACAATTTGATCACGTTGGAATGAAGCCTCATCCGTAAAGAGAACATTTGCACTGAAATGAGGATTGACACATTGTTGGGTGAACCATTCGCAGAAGTGTACCAGTGGAGGCCAATCAGCTGCTGATAGTGCCTGCACACGCTGTACATGGTACGGAAACAACTGGTTCTCCCGTATCACTCTCCATACAGTGACGTGGTCAACGTTACCTTGTACAGCAGCAACTTCTCTGACGCTGACATTAGGATTATCGTCAACTGCACGAAGAATTGCCTCGTCCATTGCAGGTGTCCTCGTCGTTCTAGGTCTTCCCCAGTCGCGAGTCATGTTCCGTGCTCCCTATGACGCCGGTTAATTGCTTCGAACGTCTTCCTGTCGGGACACCTTCGTTCTGGAAACCTGTCTCGATACAAACGTACCGCGCCACGGCTATTGCCCCGTGCTAATCCATACATCAAATTGGCATCTGCCAACTCCGCATTTGTAAACATTGCACTGACTGCAAAACCACGTTCGTGATGAACACTAACCTGTTGATGCTACGTACTGATGTGCTTGATGCTAGTACTGTAGAGCAATGAGTGGCATGTCAACACAAGCACCGAAGTCCATATTATCTTCCTTCAATTCGGCCAATTGGCGGTGAATCGAGGAAACTAAAATGAGCTCTAACATGGAAATTAAGCGTTTCCGGACACATGTCCACATAACATCTTTTCTTTATTTGTGTGTGAGGAATGTTTCCTGAAAGTTTGGCCGTACCTTTTTGTAACAGTCTGTATAGATCTACAACTACCTGCAGACCAGGTTATTCCTTCTATTAAAATGGTAGTGCGTCAGTTCATTGACTGTGCAGTATAGCACGCAATAACAAACTGACGTCAGCATTAGATATTGCATCATAGCACAGCACGTATTGTAATGTTAAGCAGTCTACACGTGGGAATAATAAAAGAAAGATTACGGCGTCTGAAGAAATTTGGAAAGAGCTGTACACCGAGCGAGGTGGCGCAGTGGTTAGACACTGGACTCGCATTCGGGAGGACGACGGTTCAATCCCGCGTCCGGCCATCCTGATTTAGGTTTTCCGTGATTTACCTAAATCACTCCAGGCAAATGCCGGGATGGTTCCTCTGAAAGGGCACGACCGACTTCCTTCCCCATCCTTCCCTAATCCGATGAGACCGATGACCACGCTGTCTGGTCTCCTTCCCCAAAACCAACGAACCAACGAAAGAGCTGTTCTTGTTTTGCTCCGTACACGAATGAAATGCCCGAGAAAGCCACTAATTGGGTGTAAAGTACCCTCCGCCACTTACTATACGCTGGGTTGCGGTATATATATGTAGTAGTACAGCTACGAAGACGTACGGTTTCACAAAATCGAGTAGTGTCAAAAGTTCGAGACAGGACGATTGTAGATGAACGGAGAAACGTTTTATTACTTCATCTCGTGATTTTATTTGTGTGAAAAGAACCCTGCTTCACTTGTGTCTGCAGAGATAAGATACGCTGGACCTTTAGGAACTGGTGAAAGTATTCTTCCTGCTAGATCTCTAACGGTTACGGAATCGCTTTCTTCTTCTCAATTAAGCACGTTTCAGGTTTACAAGAACTGTCCTGGGTTTCCTGTACGTGAAGGTTACGTTTGTTGACGCAACTGGAACACGTGTTTCGCTTTCCTCTGGACAATCGTCAGCACGACCTGTCCACGCGATTCACGCGATAAACCCGATCTGAGCTTACATTATCTGGCAGACACTATCGCTATCGCTAATCCAAGCAGCTACTTGAAAATACTCGCAAGTCATGAGGCTTGGAAAGTTGTCGCTTTCAGATCGGGTGTGGGATTTTGTAGTGGCTTTGCCTGCTTTCTCATGCTTGATCGTTGCTGGTACCGAGATGGCGACCAAGTGCAGTCTATGTACTCGTACATACACCACTACCACCATCATCACCATCACCGTACTCTAGAGAAGTGACTGAGGCAGCGTCGGTAGCAACCACCCACATCTGAGTCAACGGTAGTACAGGGTGCTCCGTACGGATGGAGACATTCTTCTAAAACAAAAACAGGCGGCCGGCCGAAGTGGCCGTGCGGTTCTGGCGCTGCAGTCTGGAACCGCGAGACCGCTACGGTCGCAGGTTCGAATCCTGCCTCGGGCATGGATGTGTGTGATGTCCTTAGGTTAGTTAGGTTTAACTAGTTCTAAGTTCTAGGGGACTAATGACCTCAGCAGTTGAGTCCCATAGTGCTCAGAGCCATTTGAACCAAAAACAGGCGGATAAAGAAAAATTTAAACGGAAAACGTTGTTAGCAAAAATCTCGAATAGTTCTTGACCGTGTACGACACATTTTTAGACGGACAGCCCTGCGGGGTTCACGGTGTCAGTTCCCTCCAGCACTAGTCCAGACATCAGTCGAGTCCATGCCACGTTGTGTTGCAGCACTTCTGCATGCTCGCGCGGGCCCTACACGATTTTAGGCAGGTCTACCAGTTTCTTTGGCGCTTCTCTGTATTACGAAAGACTATTTTGGTTGGTTCTTTTCCCAACGATTTCTCGTAAAGTCTACGGCGCGGACCTCAACTGAGCACACTGACTTTTGTAATGTTCGAAGTATGGATACACCTTTGGACCGTGTGGCGTAGATGCCGGGCGTAGCTGTGACCGCTCTGGTCTGCATTCCCTATCTACACGAGGAGGAGTGGCACTCGACAGGTGATAGGGACAAGGCTGGCCTGCCGGGTCACCGTGACGGTGACAAAGCAGCCATCTTAACAACGGGGGGCCTTTAATTTCACGTACCGATTTAGCTCCTATCAGTTATCGCTGTGTGGTGTTGATAACAGCGTTTGAATTCTATCTCACCACGCGGTAAGCAGGAAATTCACGCCTGTCTGCGACTCTCATCATTCTCGAATACAATTTAAAAATGCTGAGTGGTTAGAAATTGCTGCACAATTTTTGGAGTCGCATCTTCAGTATTACTGTTTCAATGTGGAAGACTCTTATATGGACTCTTATATGTTTGCCGTGTTACAATCGAAATGGAAGCGGTTGTCGTGGCAGAACGCACCGGATATTATAATTGCAAGTCAGCGGCCATTTAATGCTCAATAATTGGAATTTTTTTCGTCACTTGTTCAGGTAATTCTTCCGACACCTTTTTTTTGACGACAGTCTGCCATTTTTTTAAATAACGGAGCAGTTGCACAAATGGCTAGTGTCCGACTTAAAAAAAAATTCACCGTTAGTATGAGCGTTGGCGGGTTCGCCGCAAATGAGGAGTAGTTGTAGAAAAAGACATCGTTTTTAAGATGACTCGTGGAGAAAAGCGTTGATAACGAAATTTGTTAATGATAGAAAAGCGATTGAAATTGAAGTTTCCTTATGCATTCTCAGAAATGTATGTGTGCCTCTCTTTTGAAGTATTGAAATAAATAAAAATACTGGCTCCTTGTCTTAGTAAAGAAATAAGTATCATATTCAAGCTACAGTACAAGTTTTTAAATGTGTACTCTTATGTAGACTTTTTTTCTGATTTCATCTTGCTCACTTTAAATGGAACTCTGAATTGTTGGAACTTTTTTGTTAGGCCCATCGAGAATGGATTGTGTACGGACATGGCGTGTTGGATAACGTGAGACAGCTGCATCACCGGAAGTCTGTAGCGAGACTGGGGGAAAATCTGCTGTAGGGGCTGAACGTGGTGCAGGCGGAAAGACTCGTCACTGATCTGTAACAGTGTTGCCGTTACATCACTGGAAGCCACCGTAACCGTGTAACGTTTTGCAGAAAGGCCGAAGTCGGCAACGCGTGCAACTCGGTTCGAATCCCGGTGTCAGAAGGAACATTCATCGCCAGTAGGCAGGAGAGACGACGGCAGGTGGTGGGGTGAAGCTCCCGATCACCAGCCTCAGCACCAGTGTCCTCTTCCAGTCTCGAAACCTCTCGCGCAGTGTCTCACGGAGTTAGGTCGTGTGACACCATTGATGGTGATCCACCGGTTGGGTGGGGACGCTAAGGCTGCGATATCGGTGGATTCCGCCGACGACCGACATCGGCCGGGTGACGGCCGATCTTTTCGAACCAAAACGCCACTAAGTGCGCGGCCACACTATAGCCTATCCTATCTTCCGAACGTACAGACTTCGGACGACAGTCGGTCAAATTCAAATCAGTTCGTTTTCTTCGGTCAAATCGACCGACGTTCTCGGACACGAAATATGGAGAGGAGAAAGCAACAAGTTTACTCCGAGAAAGAGTGAGTTTGTGGCATCCTGAGGGTGAAAATATCATAATCGGCACATAGTTCGGAATCTATGGACTGGAATCGAAAATCGTTATTGGAAAAATTTAGGCGTAGATTATAACCTCAAAAATTAATTCGTTCGGGTGAAGAGGGTGGCGTATCTCATAAGCTAACAGCTACTGTACTGGACCTTTATTGTGATAGGTTGTCATTAGTTGTCTACGAATTATTATTACTGCTTACTGGCGTTTTATGCCAGTAGGGGAATGATACTGTTGATATGGAGTGGTTTGCAAATGTGTGTACGGCATGTATTTCCAATTTTAGGAGCTTTAGGTTTTCAGGATACCGTCAATTGACGCACGTCTGCACAACTTTAGATAGATACAGCGAAACAGAGTGTTTGTCTTACATTTAAAGGCCACCACGAATTATCTCGAGTATTTAACAGAACGTTTCTCCAATCATCTGATATATTCGCAAAACTTGTCTGGTTATTCCGAGAACTAAGGACAGAATGTATAGTACTCGCCAGTTATTTACGAGACAGGAAACATCTTTTAGGTGTGAGATTATAATCTGGAAAAATAATTTGTTCATGTGACAAGGACGGCTTATCTTTCGCTTAAAGTTATTCTAATGGACCTTTTGAGTTGTGACAGGTCGACATCAGCTGTCTACAAATTATTATTACTGTTTATTGGCGTTTTTTGTGGCTGTAGGGTGGTGACTCTGTTACATCATGTGGTATTCAAATGTGGTGAACGTATGCGTTGCCACTTTTCACTGCTTTGGGTGTTCAGAGTACCTTACATTGAACTATATGTTTGTCTACACACGTGTACTTAATGACAGCAATTGGAGGCTATTTGACGTATGCCTGCACAACGTTAAATGAATTCAGCGAAACGGATTCGAGTGGGCCCCTACTTGTACAGGTGTCATTCGAGGTCTATTAAAATATCCAATTCTCGCATTAAAGATGCAGTTCTGGTTCAAATAAAACCAGAAGTGGCTCTCTGATACTTGACATGTGTTGATTACATCTTTCTAGTAATTAGGCCCATACGACGTTCTGAAAAGTACAGTTTCAAAGTCTTTGAGTGATATGTTAGGTGTCTATACCCTAATTTAAGATCTCATATTTTCACTCTTGCACCACAAATACGTGTTCTACAAAATTTCTCAATTGTTCCTAAACCGAATTTTGAAGTTGTGCAAGTGCACTAAAGGACACTGTAGAATTGATTTCCTTTATTCAGAGCAACATTCAATCTGAAATAATACTGCCATCAGAAATATTGTTACTCACTTTCTCAAAGCCAGCGGGTAGCTGCTTAGAGAGCGGTGAAATGTCTTGTATCTCATTACCTGAATATACAGCCAGTACTGCATTAATTTTCACGACTTTTTATAATAAAGTGAGCTGCTATGAAAGCATAAATCTGTCTTTCGTTAATTACATAATGCTTACTTCCTTACATACAAATTTTATCCATACATCATATAACAGAAACATGTGCTTTCACCACGTAAATTAACCATTATGTGCTCGTAACCTCTGTGGCAAAACTTCACAGACCGAAGTCGCACATCCTGTCACTGTAGCGTAATAAACCACACTCTGAACAACCCGTTTTGCAGAGACCGTTAGAGCAGTGTATCACTGAAACTACATATTATGTTAATACACGCGTATAAATACGGAAAACATCAGTTACGGCCTGTTAGTTTCTAACGTGATGGTCCCTTCTGACGCTAATCGCTGGTGAGAGAGAAGGAAAGTGGCGTCACAAAGCGGTTTTGACTTCTGTGCACGGTGTTGTTCCCCTCATCTCGTGTATTAGTAAAACTTGTCTGGTGGATCCAGTAACTGAGGACAGATTGAACAGTGCTCGCCACGTTCGTTCCGAGACGGATGCAGCTCATTTACGTGCACCTCATAATACGAGGGTAATCCCAAAAGTAAGGTCTCCTATTTCTTTATAAGTACATAGACCTGTTTATTTCTATAATGGTTTACATCAGTTCACAGCTTGAACATTTAGCTATTTTTAATCACCATTTCTGTCGATGCATTTTTGTAGACGCTGTGCCAGTTTTTGTTTATCCATGCCATACCAGCTCGCAGCCATGCAGTTCAGAAAGTTATGAACCTCTTCTTTCACCTCGTCGTCGGAGTTGACTCACTTTCCGGCCAAATGTTCTTTTAACCTAGGGAACAGGTGATAGTCAGGACTATAGGGTGGGTGGGTGATTATGTTCCACTGAAACTGTTGCAGAAGAGCAACGGTTTGCCGAGCGATGTGTGGGCGAGCGTTGTCATGGAGAACGTCTTCTCCGGTTCTGAATTGTCCGTTTGAGTTTTCACAGAGTCTCACAGTACCTGTCAGCGTTAATTGTGGTCGCAGCGATTCAGCTCCGACGACGAGGTGAAAGAAGAGGTTCATAACTTTCTAAAGAGCATCGCGGTGAGCTGGTGTGACATGGGCATACAAAAACTGCCACAGCGTCTACAAAAATGCATCGACAGAAATGGTGATTATGTCGAAAAATAGCTAAATGTTCAAGCTGTAAACTCATGTAAACCACTGTAGAAATAAACAGGTCTATGTACTTATAAAAAAAGTAGGAGACCTTACTTTTGGGATTACCCTCGTAGCAAAAGCCGCACTGCAGCATTCGTCTCCAAGCACAGAGGCACCGTGGTATCCCGTCCCGTCCTTGGACGTTAAAACATAATCTACTTCAGACATAAAACAGATTCTAACATAACGTAACGCAGCCCCCGTCGATCAGGTCAAAAACTGACGATGAGATCCCACGCTCTGTGGCTAAGCTGTCGGCCGATGCTAATGTGTGAATTCTGGCGACGGCCTCTGACGGCCGTTGTCAGAGACACTCTAACTGAAGGCTAACAAGGAGACGGCACGACCGTGGGGTCCGGGATTTGTCCGAAATTTTGTGGTGAAAGAGGACCACTAACACCTCACGTGGTTAAAATATTAGGACGCACTACTCTGAAAATACCGAGAAAAATCGATCCAAAGTTTCTTAGGTGCCTTATGAGTATAAAATGTTAGTCCAGTGCCGAGCCGCCG
Source organism: Schistocerca nitens (assembly GCF_023898315.1). NCBI lineage: Eukaryota > Metazoa > Arthropoda > Insecta > Orthoptera > Acrididae > Schistocerca > Schistocerca nitens. Next base: position 11,158,459 of record NC_064623.1, on the reverse strand, counting down.
TCTGGCCTATATGGTCAGCGGTCGGAACCTTACGCCAGAGGTCTCGGGTTCGATTCCTCCTCCGGCAGTTTTTTTCCCTTCTGTTGCTTGCAAAATTGCAGCGCATTGTTACAGGAGAATCGTCAAATTAATTCCCGGGAGGACTGTATAAAATTCATTCTATTATTCACTATCAGTTATCGTCACCAATATTCCGAGAAATTATTCAATATGCCTGGTTTGCTTCAAAATTATCAGAAACTCAAAACATTTTCGTAAATGTTAATGGGGCATATTTTTGTACAGATTTATTGCAAACGCCCTGTGATTGTAGAAAATCAGCTTTTATATGTTGTGCAAGATGTCGCAAAAATTATTGCTTTGTTTGTTTTTACGATAATTACCACTTCGGTTCTTGTTTATAATTATTATACGTATAAAAATTGAATGTTTCCTAATCGAATTTGTTATTCTGATTAAAAACCCAATGATTCTCCGTATAAACTTTACAATGAAAAATGGAAAACCCACCGCCATGAGTTGTGTTGTTGGACAAAAAGAAAATAATTTTTATTCAATAATGAAACTAATTTGTTATAGATAATGTTGGTTTGGGAAACTTTCTGAATAATTGGTGGAATAACAAAAGAAAATGAAACAGAGGAAAAAAAGTGGCAGAGGAGGAATGGAACCCGAGACCTCTGGGGTAAGAGTCGAAGCCCTAAACATCTAGGCCAGACAGCGGTTCGGCAATGGACTATCATTTTATACTCATAAGGCACCTAAGAAACTTCTGATCGATTTTTCCCGGGATTTTCCGGGTAGCGCGTCCTAATATTTTAACCACGCGAGGTGTTATGGGTCCTCTTTCACCACACAAAATTTCGGACAAATCCCCGACCCCACGCTCGTGCCGTCTCCATGTAAGTGAGGCGGCCACGTCGCTGCGATTCGAGGAGGCGGGCTGCGCCCCGACAATGGGAGTCTCTCATCACGCAAGACGGACACTGCAGTTACAGTCACACTGTCTACAGGTACACGAAAGACACAGCTCTCACACTTCGCGAGGCAAAAGGGCCACTGTGTCCGAAAGAAAGAATGCTCTTTCCTATTAGGCCGCCGAAGCTGCCACTCAGACCTGCACGGCCAACAGTGCCATACGGTCTATTTCTTCGCACGATTAACCGTCAGTAGAGTTGGGGAGGGGGACGGCCACATAAAAATGGTCGCAGGGAAAACAAATACCAGACTGGGATACACTGGCAGAGTCGTAAGGAAATGTAAATGCCGCTGAGCCGTGGTAAAATTTGCTGTTTTGAAGAGCGCGCCGCAGCACGTAGTGTGAAGCAGTCGCCCTCCGTTTCTGGCGGTGGCGCCGCTGTGGGAATCGCAGCTTTGGTGTCTCCCTCTGGTGGGAAAGGGGAAAGGTAGCCTGTTCACGTGCATTTGAGGGGCGGTATGAGCTCGCTAGCCGGCGAGTCTGGTCAGTTGGTCAGCCGGGTCAGTGTCGGGCAGTCAGTGTCTGTTGTCGTCCGGAGTGCTAGTATGTGTTAGGCCGCCAGTCTGCTCGAGTTTGTTCACGCAATGGTCATTGGCGGTTGGATCGATCGGTTGGTCGGTCGCGCACTGAGACACGAGATGACTTGTCCGTCTTCAGCGTCGGCGCACGTGAGGTCGCCACGTGAGTCCAGTGGGCCGAGCCGTATAGCGAGGGGTAGTGGCTTCGCGGCCGACACGAGAGCAGCAGGAGTCAACCCACGACATCGGTCTGGCCGGTGCGAGCTGCGATGCCGTGAGACGGGAGATCGGCGCGCCTTCCTGCGTCCGTTGAAGCGGCTGGCAGCGGACGGTTCGGGAGAGCGTTTTGGGAGTGCTGCGCCAGGTCTTCGCCAGACAGCGCAGTTTATTAAAGGTTAAGTGATTCGTGATACGTTGTTTCATTTACTTGTTAAATTCTACTTGTGTTCTTGGTCGGTCTCTCTTCCCCAGCTTGCTCGTCTGTCTCTCGTCCGCATTTGTTAGGCAGTTTCTGTCTGTCTGTCTGTCGGTCTGCCGTACGTTAATAGCTGCCTCTGTCATGTTTGTCGGATTCGGTGTAACGAAATTATTGCTTAAGGTGTAAAGGCCGAACTCCAGAAATATGTTTTTATCTTGCCTATCATCTTGAGAGGCGGTATATGTGTAATGTAGAGCATGTTTGTACATTTTATGTAAGACTGCATTTCATGGGGCATAGTTTATGTGAGTTGTTAAAATTTTTAGTTTAAAATAATCTGGTGTGTTGCAGATTTGCACCAGTGTAGTCTTTCATAGGTTGTTGTGAGCGGTCGTGACTACGGCCGTGTTAAAAGGGAGCGGCAAGGTTTTCAGCCCGAAAACTCATACTGACAATATTTGTTCTTTCTGCCTCTGAGTAAAATTGTAACTTGATATTTTGAGGGTGCTTTCTGATTATAATTTTAAATCTGTTTAAACAAAGAGGGCTTTTAGGAATAAATTTCCATTTATTAAAAAAGAAACTTTCTTTTTATCAGTTACCCACTGGCAACTACTTCCACGCTCACAAAGTGTGATTAAATGTGTTAATGTTCTTGATGAATCGTTAGTAACAACTACAATATCCACGACCACTTTGTCACTTTTCGATATAAACACCATCTTTGCCCACAGGTCTCTTTTCCACCGTGAAACAACAGTATTTTTACTCTGACGGGAAAGGAGGAGTTACGCTACAGAAACGAAAGTTGGTAGCCGCGTTTCTACATCTGAAAGATGATGTCTATTCCAGTTTCGCGCCACTGTTGCATACAAATCACTTTTGCTTTAAATTCACGCTGTAACGATCGTGAGCGTTAGTTGAGATTAGACGTGGTGAGTTGATGTTAGTCAAGAATGCCTTTAAGGCGACAAAGATGCCATTATCAACACCTCACTTATCTTGAACGAGGTCGTGTTGGTTCAAATGGCTCTGAGCACAATGGGACTTAACTTTTGAGGTCATCAGTCCCCTAGAACTTAGAACTACTTAAACCTAACTAACATAAAGACATCACACACATCCATGCCCGAGGCAGGATTCGAACCTGCGACCGTAGCGGTCGCGCGGTTCCAGACTGTAGCGCCTGTAACCGTTCGGCCACCACGGTCGGCCGAGGTCGTGTAACAGGGCTTCAACGAGCTCGATATTCCTCCTGCTACATCGCAGAAAGAACTGTCACCAATGCAGCCGCTCTACATGACTGCTGGCAGTGATGGTCACGGGAATGTACGGCTTCAAGAAGACCGGGTTCGGGACGGCGACGTGGCACTGAGGAGAGAGAAGGCCATCGCGTTCGGCGTACGGCTCTGGCGCACAGTTCTACATCTGCAGCAGCAATTTGATCGGCAGTTGGCACCACTGTGACAACAGCGAACTGTCACAAATCGGTTACTCGGTGCCACTGACGGCCGTTTGTTGGTTAGCATGAGGCCAGTTGAGGACCGGCAATCAACCTGTCTACATACTGGAAACACTGGAGTTATAGTCTGGTGTTCAATTTCGAATGACAGCGGGAGCACTCTCGTGGCTATCCCACGGACCCTGCAAGCAAAACCGTGCGTCAGTATGGTGATTCGACTTGTTGGACTGCCATTCATGACCAGCTTTCCTGGGTGTGTTTTCCGACAGGATAACGCTCGACCGCATACGACTGTTCTAACCCAACATGCTCCACAGTGTGTGGAAATGTTGACTTGGCCTGCAGGATTGCCAGATCCCTCTTCAGTCGAGCACATACGGGACACCACCGGACGACAACTCCAGCGTCATCCACAAACAGCGTTAACCATCCCTGTACTGACCGACGAAGTGCATCTGGCGTGGATTTCCATCCCACAAACTGAATTGTGGTACGTATACAGGCAATACATGCACGTTTTAATGCTTGCATTAAAAATTCTGGTGGTTATAACGGTAATTAATGTACCATCATTTCACACTTACTCGCTTAAATTAACCTGTGATCTTGCAGCATTAAGCATTTAAATACACTACTGGCCATTAAAATTGCTACACCAAGAGGAAATGCGGATGATAAACGGGTATTCATTGGACATATATATTATACTAGAACTGACATGTGATTACATTTTCACGCAATTTGGGTGCATAGTTCCTGAGAAGTCAGTACCCAGAACAACCACCTGTGGCCGTGATGACGGCCTTGATACGCCTGAGAATTTATTCAAACAGAGCTTGGATGGCGTGTACAGGTACAGCTGCCCATGCAGCTTCAACACGATACCACAGTTCATCAAGAGTAGTGACTGGCTTATTTTGACGTGCCAGATACTCGGCCACCATTGACCAGACCTTTTCCGTGAGAGATCTGGAGAATCCTGCTCGGCAAGGCAGCAGTCGAACATTTTCTGTATCCAGAAAGGGCCGTACAGGACCTGCAACATGCGGTCGTGCATTATCCTGCTGAGATGTAGGGTTTCGCAGGGATCGAATGAAGGGTAGAGCCACGGGTCGTAACACATCTGAAATGTAGCGTCGACTGTTCAAAGTGCCGTCAAGGCGAACAAGACGTGACCGAGACGTGTAACCAATGGCACCCCATACTATCACGCCGGGTGATACGCCAGTATGGCGATGACGAATACACGTTTCAAATGTCCATTCACCACGATGTCACGAAACACGGATGCGACCATCATGATGCTGTAAACACAACCTGGATTCATCCGAAAAAATGACGTTTTGCCATCCGTGCACTCAGGTTCGTCGTTGAGTACACCATCGCAGGCGCTCCTGTCTGTGATGCAGCGTCCAGGGTAACCGCAGCCATGGTCTCAGAGCTGATAGTCCATGCTGCTGCGAACGTTGTCGAACTGTTCGTGCAGATGGTTGTTGTCTTTCAAACGTCCCCAACTGATGACTCAGGGATCGAGACGTGGCTGCACGATCCGTTACAGCCATACGGATAAGATGCCTGTCATCTCGGCTGCTAGCGATACGAGGCCGTTGGGATCCAGGACGGCGTTCTGTATTACCCTCCTGAACCCACCGATTGCATATTCTGCTAACACTCATTGGATCTCGACCAACGCGAGCAGCAATATCGCGATACGATAAACTGCAATCGCGATAGGCTACAATCCGACCTTTATCAAAGTCGGAAACGTGATGGTACGCATTTCTCCTCCTTACACGAGGCATGACAACAACGTTTCACCAGGAGACGCCGGTCAACTGCTGTCTGTGTATGGGAAATCGGTTGGTAACTTTCCTGATGTCAACACGTTGTAGGTGTCGCCACCGGCGCCAACCTTGTTTGAATGCTCTGAAAAGCTAATCATTTGCATATCACAGCATCTTCTTCCTGTCGGCTGAATTTTGCGTCTGCAGCACGTCATGTTGGTGGTGTAGCAATTTTAATGGCCAGTAGTGTATATTACCTGGACAAATGTTTTCCGAAAACTTCATTACATTTTTTTGTGTTGAGATTTTCTTTCCGTCAGTGCACGCCATGTGTAACGCCATGTTGAACAGCGTGCGCTGGACAATGAGCTCCGCAACACATACGCCTGCGCCAGTGTTGTGCTCCGGCGCCAGATCTGACACAGAAGTGAGCCTGTCCTGTTTTAGAGAGCGTTCGGTATGCAACTGTGACGTTACGTGGTGCGGCTTGGACGCCCAACGGCTCGTCGCGTGCGCACGCGTTCACTCTCCTGCAGCCACTTTGCATAGACGTTCACGACGACACAGCCGACGAGCTTAGCTGTTTGCGAGGTCGCTTCTTGGCACAGGGGTGGGTGCAACTGTCTGCACTTCGTCAAAAGCGCGTACGTCGGCCGATATCCACAACTGCAGCCCATACGGTCACTTCCGTGGGTCCGCATTCATCTGCGAGCCGCTTCTGTTCTTCTCCTACGGCGCAACGCGTCCACAGTGTGGGAAGGCGTGTTCAGCGGACATACTACTTTGGCTATCAGTGTGTATATCGCTATTGGTACCTGAAGTGTCCTCGTGCTGATTATACACTAAGGTGACAAAGGTCATGCGGCAGTGATATGGAGCTACACAGGTGGCGGCAGTATCGCGTAAGCGAGGCATAAAAGGGCAGTGCGTTGCCGGAGCTGTCATTTGTACGCAGGCGATCCGTGTGGAAAAGTTTTCTACCTGATAATGGCCGCTCCATGGGAATTAGTATAATGGTTATAAACAATCCTCCTCGATTGCAAATACACTCCTGGAAATGGAAAAAAGAACACATTGACACCGGTGTGTCAGACCCACCATACTTGCTCCGGACACTGCGAGAGGGCTGTACAAGCAATGATCACACGCACGGCACAGCGGACACACCAGGAACCGCGGTGTTGGCCGTCGAATGGCGCTAGCTGCGCAGCATTTGTGCACCGCCGCCGTCAGTGTCAGCCAGTGTGCCGTGGCATACGGAGCTCCATCGCAGTCTTTAACACTGGTAGCATGCCGCGACAGCGTGGACGTGAACCGTATGTGCAGTTGACGGACTTTGAGCGAGGGCGTATAGTGGGCATGCGGGAGGCCGGGTGGACGTACCGCCGAATTGCTCAACACGTGGGGCGTGAGGTCTCCACAGTACATCGATGTTGTCGCCAGTGGTCGGCGGAAGGTGCACGTGCCCGTCGACCTGGGACCGGACCGCAGCGACGCACGGATGCACGCCAAGACCGTAGGATCCTACGCAGTGCCGTAGGGGACCGCACCGCCACTTCCCAGCAAATTAGGGACACTGTTGCTCCTGGGGTATCGGCGAGGACCATTCGCAACCGTCTCCATGAAGCTGGGCTACGGTCCCGCACACCGTTAGGCCGTCTTCCGCTCACGCCCCAACATCGTGCAGCCCGCCTCCAGTGGTGTCGCGACAGGCGTGAATGGAGGGACGAATGGAGACGTGTCGTCTTCAGCGATGAGAGTCGCTTCTGCCTTGGTGCCAATGATGGTCGTATGCGTGTTTGGCGCCGTGCAGGTGAGCGCCACAATCAGGACTGCATACGACCGAGGCACACAGGGCCAACACCCGGCATCATGGTGTGGGGAGCGATCTCCTACACTGGCCGTACACCACTGGTGATCGTCGAGGGGACACTGAATAGTGCACGGTACATCCAAACCGTCATCGAACCCATCGTTCTACCATTCCTAGACCGGCAAGGGAACTTGCTGTTCCAACAGGACAATGCACGTCCGCATGTATCCCGTGCCACCCAACGTGCTCTAGAAGGTGTAAGTCAACTACCCTGGCCAGCAAGATCTCCGGATCTGTCCCCCATTGAGCATGTTTGGGACTGGATGAAGCGTCGTCTCACGCGGTCTGCACGTCCAGCACGAACGCTGGTCCAACTGAGGCGCCAGGTGGAAATGGCATGGCAAGCCGTTCCACAGGACTACATCCAGCATCTCTACGATCGTCTCCATGGGAGAATAGCAGCCTGCATTGCTGCGAAAGGTGGATATACACTGTACTAGTGCCGACATTGTGCATGCTCTGTTGTCTGTGTCTATGTGCCTGTGGTTCTGTCAGTGTGATCATGTGATGTATCTGACCCCAGGAATGTGTCAATAAAGTTTCCCCTTCCTGGGACAATGAATTCACGGTGTTCTTATTTCAATTTCCAGGAGTGTAGAAACCGGATGTTGACCTAGGTTTCGGCGTGGATAACCACGCCTTCTTCAGAACACACTAAAACTACAAACTTCCTAAAGAGGCATCGTCCATTATTAATACACAACGCCCAGAAGGGCAAAAGACTCGCATAAAATGTAAAATAAACTTTTGTGTTAGCAGAAGAGCCAACACCGTGTTACGAGTGGAGGCCGAAATGCACGCGTTTTAGCTCACGCAGGCTGGCGTGAGGAGGGTAGTGACGTGAGGTCTGGCACATGAAAAGGAATGAGAATTCAGAAAGCGGACATAATTAGTTTGATACTTAACTTTAATCCATTAATGATGAACGTCTCTCTTGATGATACATGATTCACAGTATTATCTGTTCAGAATATGTTCTTGAAGTAATTATAGTAACTGAATATGGCGCCTTGCTAGGTCGTAGCAAATGACGTAGCTGAAGGCTATGCTAAACTGGCGTCTCTGCAAATGAGAGCATATGTAGCCAGTGAACCATCGCTAGCAAAAGTCGGCTGTACAACTGGGGCGAGTGCTAGGGAGTCTCTCTAGACTAGACCTGCCGTGTGGCGGCGCTCGGTCTGCAATCACTGATAGTGGTGACACGCGGGTCCGACGTATACCAACGGACCGCGGCCGATTTAAAGGCTACCACCTAGCAAGTGTGGTGTCTGGCGGTGACACCACATAAACGTTACGTGTCTACCATGTCAATAGCTGTACTTGGCTCAAACGTCAGAAGCGTGCTTCCTCACCCCAGCGAACGTTCGGTGGGCCGCGGGCCCTCAGGTAAACTGAGCTCTGGCCTAAAATTAGGAAATAAATCCTTAAACTTTTTTTTTTTTTTAAAAAAGTTGAAGTGACGTCGTACGTCTCTTCACGCATATACACATAACTTTGCATACCATTTTGGTAACACCTGATAGCACTAATCACTTTGACCTCTCTCGGTCAATGGATAATAAGGGCGATGAAAGCGACGTTGTACGTCCTTTCACGCATGTACATTAAGCCCGTTACTTTATTGGACCTTTCACGTCAACAGCTATTAGAACATAAAGGTAGTTTGTCTGCTCCACGCTATATGCGTTAACAGACCTCACATGATTAAGCCTCACGGTTCAGTACCTCAAATACCTGATTTTAAGAAGTTATTTTAGCTTTAGGTTCTTCTTACACTATTTTGGTACCTATCCGATAGCACTATTCAAAATGACCTCTGCCGGTCATTAGATATTAAGGGCGATGAAGCCTACGTTGTACGTCCTTTCACGCAATTACATTAAGCCTGTCATACTAATTTGACCCTTTGCTGATCAGTAGCGCTTAGAATTTAATATAGTAACTTTACACGCTTATACCGTCACCGACCTCAACTAATTTAAAAATGGGTTATTCATCCCCCATATTTTTAGCCTGCTTCTACCTGATGGTATTTTGTCTGTCCTGCGGGCATGCGTTTTGACCATCCGTGGAATTTGCTACCCCATATTTATAGTATCAGCCTATCCACGTTGTATAGTTCTATAAAATCGTCCTCAAGCTAGGACATTATACATACACACGCATTAACTTCCTGCGCCTTTCAAATGTTCAAATGTGTGAGAAATCCTATGGGACTTAACTGCTAAGGTCATCAGTCCCTAATCTTACACACTACTTAACGTAAATTATCCTAAGGACAAACACACACACACCCATGCCCGAGGGAGGACTCGAATCTCCGCCGGGACCAGCCGCAGAATCCGTGACTACAGCGCCTCAGACCGCTCGGCTAATCCCGCACGGCCCTGCACCTTTGACCCGGTCATCAGATCACTTTCGTAACACATTTATGCCAGTCACATGGAATAAGACGATATCTCAGTTTGCTCATACGCGTTCCTTTCCGACATTCTCACAGCTCAGCTGCCGGCGCCGCCTCGGTTTACCTGAGAGGCCGCGGCCCACCTAACGTCGGCTGGGGTGAGGAAGCACGCTTCTGACGTTTGAGCTAAGTTCAGCTATTGACATGGTACACAAGTACCGTTTATTTTACATTTTATGCGAGTCTTTTGCCCCTTTGGGGGTTCTGTATTAATGTTGGACCATGCCTCTTTGGGCAGTTTGTAGTTTTAGCTTGTTCCGAAGAAGGCGTGGTTATCCGCGCCGAAACCTAGATTAACATCCGGTTTCTATTTGCAATCGAGGCGGATTCTTTATAATCATCAAATTATTCACGATTGCTGACGCGCTGCAGTGTTGCGGAACATCTAGTGTAAATGGCTCATACACCTAAACCTTTACGTGACATAGAGCTACTACATCATGACGTTAAGGGATGTAGACTCGACACGCTTGAGGAACTACAAATTTATGCACACCTAATTACAGATAGAGGCAATTTACTGAACGATCAACTATATCTAAAAATAGGGCATATTTCGAAGGCTTCCAACCTATACTAGGTTTACAATAATTAATAATGCATGTGACCTCACAGTTTCTGTAATAATAGATCTTTTCCTGCAAATGTTCATACGAGAATTGTTTGTCAGTTTAGAAAGCTGTGTAGTAGAATGTAAATCGTAGTCATGCTGGATACTGTAATTAACTTACAATAGTAAAATACAAAATTAACTCATAGCAAAAAGGTTATCTGACGCGTGCGTAGTAAGAGTTTGACTCTATACGTCTCGCGCATGCGTGCCGCCCTCTGTGAGGCAGACCGGGAAGCCCTCGCGGTTCGCAGTCTCTAGTCACACGACGAGCCCCATACAACGGGCAAAACCTTGTGGTTATGCATCAAGTTTTATGAAGTTGACTTAGGACATGGCCTGTTTTAGGCAAACATTTAAATAATAATTTATGTAAGTACTACACGTTACATCCTGTAGGATGACCATATCTAATATAATTTACTAGCGCATTATAATATTAACGTTGCAGGTTCTGAAGAAGACGTTATTACTAACGTTGAAACCTAGGTAAACGGTAAAGTTAACCTGCAACTGTAGGCTGTATATTCTTATATAAACAATAGCAGTTGCTGTCGCTGCATAAAAATGCTAAAAATTATGCAATGTTAAAAGTTCTCATGGAATTAATATACTTCGAACGCCGGATGGTAGTACGAGCTAGACGTATGAGACATCTCATTTGGGAAATCAATAGGGAATTCAGTATTTCGAAATCCACCGTGTCAAGTGTGTGCTGAGAATACCAAATTTCAGGTGTTACCACTCACCACGTACAACGCCTTCACTTAACGACCGAGTGCAGCGGCGTTCGCGTACAGTTGTCACTGCTATCAGACAAGCAACAGTGCGTGAAATAACCGCAGCAATTTATGTGGGACATACGACGAACGTATCCGTTAGGAGAGTGCGACGAAATTTTGCGAAAATGGGCCGTGGCAACAGACGACAGAGTCGAGTGCCTTTGGTAACAGCACGACATCGCGTGCTGCGCCCCTCCTGGGCTCGTGACCGTATCGGTTGGACCCTAGACGACTGGAAAACAGTGGCCTGGTCAGGTGAGTCCCCATTTCAGTCGGTAAGAGCTGACGGCAGGGTTCGAGTGTGCCGTAGACCTCTCGAAGCCATGGACCCAAGTTGTCAACGAGCCACTCTGAGAGCTGGTGGTGGCTCTATAATGGTGTGGGCTGTGTTTATATGGAATGGCCTGTGTCATCTGGTCCAACTGAACCGATCATTGCCTGGAAATGGTTATATTCGGCTACTTGGAGACCATTTCCACCCATTCATGGACTTGATTTTTCCCAAACGTCATCATCATCATCAGTGTTCTGCCTAAAGGCAGGTTTTCACATGGTAGTTCTCCAGGCTGTCCGGTCTTCTGCCATCCTCTTCAGGTCTGCATAATTTCCTCTTCCCTTTATGTCATCTATCACCTTGTATCTCCTTCTTCCTCTCAGTCTTCTCCCACAAACCAATCCTTCCAAAGCATCTACTAGCAAGCACTCCCTTCTCCATGAATGTCCCAACCAGTTCTTTTTCCTTTCTCTTACAACCTTCAGCAGACATCTTCTCTCACCAGCCCTTTCCAATACTCTTTCATTACTCACTCTTTCCATCCAGCTTATGCTCTCCATTCTCCTCCACATCCACATCTCAAATGCTTCTAATTTCTTTTTTCATTCACTCGTCTCAGCGTCCATGTTTCTGCCCCATATAGTGCCACACTCCAGACAAAACATATGCCGAGCCTTTTCCTTAGTCCTTTATCTAATTTGCCACATAAGAGTCTCCTCTTTCTGTTGAATCCCTCGTTCGCTATGGCAATTCGAGTTTTCACCTCCTGGTGACATCTCAAGTCTTCAGTTATTGTGCTTCCGAGATATTTAAATTCACTTACTTGGCTAATGGTAGATTGTCCTATTTTAATATTGGACAGTCTGCGTCTTGTACTGATGACCATACTCTTTATTTTTGCTGTGTTTATTTGCATCACATATTCCACACAAGCTTCATTCAGATCTTTGAGTATGTTATTCACTGTCCGCTCACTTTCTGCCAGTAATACCATGTCATCAGCAAATCTTATACATTCTATTCTCTTTCCACCAATACTTATTCCTATTTTCCCATCTAAGCTTTTCGCAATAATCTCTTCAAGGTATACATTAAACAAGAGTGGGGAAAGGCAACAACCTTGTCTAACACCTCGTCCAATGCTGCTTCCTTCTGACATTTCATTTCCAGTCCTTATCCTTACTTTCTGGTGTAAATGTAGATTCTGTATCAGTCGTCTCTCTTTCCAGTCCATTCCTTTCCTCTTCAAGATATCCATCAGCTTGTTCCACTGAACTCTGTCAAAAGCCTTTTCTACATCGATAAAAACAGCAAAGATTTCTCTACCCTTTTCCATATATCTTTCCCCTATAGTTCTTAGCAGGCCAATAGCATTTCTTGTTCCTTTTCCTCTTCTAAATCCGAACTGCTCCTCTGCAATCCCTCTATCCAGCTTGCCATATAACCTTCTATTCAACACTCTCAGCAAGACTTTCGCTACATGAGAAATTAGACTGATGGTCCGGTGCTCTTCACATTTTTTAGTGTTTCTCTTTTTCTCTGTTGGTATCATAACTGTTGCAGCGAAGTCCTCAGGCCATTCCCCTTTGTCATATATCTCGTTTCCCAAACAAGGATAGATTTTTTATGGGCGGCAATTCGCTATGTCCGCTGTTGGTTTGAAGAACATTTTGGACAGTTCGAGGGAATGATTTTGCCACCCAGATCGCCCGACATGAATCCCATCGAACATTTATGGGACATAACCGCGACGTCAGTTCGTGCATAAAATCCTGCACCAGGAACTCTTTCCCAGTTACAGACTGCTGTGGGAGGAACATGGCTCAATATCTCTGCAGGAGACTTCCAACCACTTGTTGAGTCCATGCCACGTCACGTTTCTCCACTACGCGTGGCAAAACGAGGTCCGACAGGATATTAGGAGCCATCCCCTGACTTTCCTCACCTCGATGTGGAAGCAGACGTAGATGCAGACAGCTGCGAGCGCCGCACTTGTAAACGACATTTTGAGCCAGCCGGCGTTGGTGTTTTAAGAAAGCTCGTAGCGTCGGGGAAGGTCGCTATGGCTGGGAAGGTCGGTGAGTGTCTAGGTGGACGTGTGACGGCTCTTATCTTATCCTGGCACGGGCGACCACAGCTATTGCATTGGCGACGGCTGCGCGGCGGAAACCGAGGCCGAAACGCAGTCCTAGTGGGAGCTACGAGCCCGTGAGACGGCCGCTGACGTTTCTGCCTTCAGCCTCCGGTCGCGCCTGTGCTGTGAGTTCCAGCTCCATACACCCAGCATCCCTCCACTGGACGCTGTCACCCTGCAGGATGTCCCTGCCGCGTAGCTTCGCGGCGTTCTGCCTCGTCGCCACCGTCTTTATCACTCAGGTAAACGCTCTTAGTATCCAAGCACGGTGGAACTTCGCTGCTACGGTCTTGCTGGGACAGTGGGTCATCCGTTTTATTGAAAAGCCCCATAATTCGGAAATTCCGGAAAAAATAGTGTCGCTTGAGGTGAATATCATAAAGACACACGTTTATTTATTTACATGTAAACACAAATGCTCTATTTCAAATTCTAAAGGTGGCAGGGGGCGAAAGGCTACAATTTGGACAGAAACCAGATGGCAGTTATAAGAGTCGAGAGGCACGGAAGTAATGCAGTGGTTGAGAAGGGAGTGAGACACGGTTGTAGCCTATCCCCGATGTTATTCAATGTATATACTCAGCAAGCAGTAAAGGAAAGAAAAGAAAAATTTGGAGTAGGAATTAAAGTCCAGGGAGAAGATGCAAAAACTTCAAGATTTGCCAGTGACATTGTAATTCTGTCACAGACAGCAAAGGATTTGGAAGAGTACAGTAGTTAAACGGAATGGACAGTGTCTTGAATGTAGGATGTAAGATGAACATCAACAAAAGCAAAACGAGGATAATGGAATGTAGTCGAATTAGTTGATGCTGAGGGAATTACATTAGGCAAGGAGACACTTAAAGTAGTAGATGAGTTTTGCTATTTGGGAAGCAAAATAACTGATGACGCTCGAAGTAGGGAGGATATAAAATGTAGACTGGCAATGGCAAGAAAAGCGTTAGTGAAGAAGAGAAATTTGTTAACATCGAGTCGGGATTTAAGTGTCAGGGAGTCCTTTCTGAAAGTATTTGTATGGAGTGTAGCCATGTATGGAAGTGAAATATGGACAATAAAAGTTTAGAAAAGAAAAGAACAGAAGCCTTTGAAACGCGGTGCTGCAGAATAATGCTCAAAGTTAGATGGGTACATGACGTATCTTATGAGGAGGTACTGAACAGAATTGGGGAGAATAGAAATTTGTGGCACAACCTGACTAGAAGTAGAGATCGGTTGATAGGACACATTCTGAGGCACCAATTTAATACTGGAGAAAAGCGCGTAGTGGGTGAAAACCGTAGAGGGAGGCCAAGAGATGGCTACAGTAAGAACGATGTAGGTTGCAGTAGTTTTTTGGAGATGAAGAGGCTTACACAGGATAGAGCAGCATGGAGAGCTGCATCAGATCAATCTTTCAACTGAAGTCCACACCAACAACACAGATACCGATATCAGTACATTCACAAACTAATGTAGTAATGCGTTGACTATGCCTCCGAAACCAGCCACCGCCAATCACTCGCTTTTGTGTCTGACGCTGCCCCTGGTGTCGTCGAGTAGTGGTTGTGCGGCGGCGGCGGCTGCTGTTTTTTTGGACAAGTGAAGTGGTACAGAGTGCCCGAAGTTGTCGCTGTCGCATCATGGTGGTCACCACGACATCTTAAGTAACAGAACCCAGTATGTTGTCCTCGACCGCGAGTGTTGATCAGAGGCGATGGATCCCCAGGAGTGCCCGAGGGAAGTGTGACAGGACCGCTGCTCTTCTTTTTATGCGTAAATAATCCAGCGGAGAGGGTAAGCAGCAGTGTGCGGCTGTTTACCGATGATGGTGTGCTGTATGGGATATGGTCGACGTTGACTGTAGGAGAATACAAGATGACTCAGGCAAGATTTGTAATTGGTGTCATGAATGGAAGCTCTGAATGCAGAAAAATGTAAGTTAATGCTGATGAGTAGGAAAAAAAATCCATAATATTCGAAAGCGGGGTTCGTAGTGTCCTGCTTGACACAGTGGCGTCGAATAAATGTCTACTCGTAACGTTGCATACCGATGTGAAATGGAGTGAATATGTAAACGTTGTAACAGGGAAGGGGAATGATCGACTTCACTTTACTGGGAGAATTTTAGGCAAGTCTGGTTGATCAGTAAAGAAAATCACATATAGGACAATAGTGCGACCTATTCTCAACTACTATTCGAGTGTTTGGCATCTGTAGCAGGTCGGATCGGAGGAAGACATCGAAGTAGTCCAGAAGCGGGCTACCAGATCTCATACCAGTAGGTTAGAACAACGCGCAAGTATAACAGGCTCTTCGGGAACTCAGAAGAGGATCCCTGGAGGAATTAGAGAACCGTACTTTAAAACTGACTGTAGAGCGAGTCTACTGCCGCCAAATTACATTTCGCGTAAGAACCACGAAGATGAGCTCAGAGAGCTCAGTGCTCGTACGGAGGCTTATAGACTGCCGTTTTTCTCTTGCTCTGTTTACCAATGGAACCTAAAACGAAACTACTAGTTGTGGTAAAGGGTACCCGCCGGCACTCACTGTATGTTGGCTTGCGCAGTATGTATATAGATAGAGACCTGTCCCTTTCGTATCAGTGTATTTTTCACGGAAAAAATATCGAGATTGCTCTGTAATGAGCTCGAGGTTTAGTTTCCATTGTAAAAAGTTTTTTTGATTAAGTAGAACTGGAACGATAGAGATTATAATACACTACTGGCCATTAAAATTGCTACACCACGAAGATGACGTGCTACAGACGCGAAATTTAACCGACAGGAAGAAGATGCTGTGATACGCAAATGATTAGCTTTTCAGAGCATTCACACAAGGTTGACACCGGTGGCGACACCTACAACGTGCTGATATGAGGAAATTTTCCAACCGATTTCTCATACACAAAGAGCAGTTGACCGGCCTTGCCTGGTGAAACGTTCTTGTCATGTGTAAGGAGGAGAAATGCGTACCATCACGTTTCCGACTTTGATAAAGGTCGGATTGTAGCCTATCGCGATTGCGGTTTATCGTATCGCGACATTGCTGCTCGCGTTGGTCGAGATCCAATGACTGTTAGCAGAATATGGAATCGGTGGGTTCAGGAGGGTAATATGGAACGCCGTCCTGGATGCCAACGGCCTCGTACATTAGCAGTCGAGATGACAGGCATCTTATCGATATGGCTGTAACCGATCATGCAGCCACGTCTCTATCCCTGAGTCAACAGATGGGGGCGTTTGCAAGACAACAACCATCTGCACGAACAGTTGGACGACGTTTGCAGCAGCATGGACTATCAGCTCGGAGACCGTGGCTGCGGTTACCCTTGACGCTGCATCACAGACAGGAGCGCGTGCGGTGGTGTACTCAACGACGAACCTGGGTGCACAAATGGCGAAATGTCATTTTTTTCGGATGAATCCAGGTTCTGTTTACAGCATCATGATGGAGGCAGCCATGTTTGGTGAGATTGCGGCGAACGCACGTTGGAAACGTGTATTCGTCATCGCCATACTGGCGTATCAACCGGCGTGATGGTATGGGGTGCCATTGGTTACACGTCTCTGTCACCTCTTGTTCGCGTTGACGACACTTTGAACAGTGGACGTTACATTTCAGATGTGTTACGACCCGTGACCCTACCCTTCATTCGATCCCTGCGAAACCCTACATTTCAGCAGGATACTGCACGACCGCATGTTGCAGGTCCTGTACGGGCCTTTCTGGATACAGAAATGGCTGCAAATGGTCTGCAATGGTCGAACGTAACCATTTCCAGTCAGTGATCGTTCCAGTTGGACCAGAGGAACCCAGTCGATTCCATATAAACACAGCCCACACCATATCGCTACCATCAGCTCTTACCAACTGAAATTGGGACTAGTCCGAGAAGACCACGGTTTTACAGTTCTCTAATATCCAACCGATATGTTCACGAGCCCAGGAGATGCGTTGCAGGCGACGTCGTGCTGTTAGCAAAGGCACTCGCGTCGGTCATATGCTGCCATGGCCCATTAACGCCAGATTTCACCGCATTGTCCTAACGGATACGTTCGTCATGCGTCCCATTGTTTTTTGCAGTTATTTCACGAAGTGTTGCTTCTCTGTTACCGCTGACAGCTCCACTCAAACGCCGCTTGACAATGCGCTTCACAGCTCCTTCTATACCACAGATGAATTCTTGGATAGGAAAAAACAAAGCAATGGGTAAAATATATTCATTTTGTGCCATTTAAGGGAATGGGGTAGGTAAAAAAAAAATAAGCTTCTTTCTTAAAAAAAAAAAAAAAAAAAACCTTGATTCATGTGTTCATTTCTTATGCACTTGACACGTTCCACATTATAACGGTTTCCGTGAGAATGATCAATGGAACACGTAACTAACTAGCTAACTAACTAACAAGGTGCTCTCGGTCGTCATCCGTGGTGAGAGGTAATGTCTGAAATCTGGTTCTCTCGGCACACCCTTGAGACTGTAGATCTCGGAATATTGAATTTCATAACGATTTACGACATGGAATGTCTCATGCGTCTAGCTCCAACAACCAATGCGCTTTCCAGGTCCATTAATTCCCGCCGAGCGGCTATAATCACATCGGAAACTTTTTCACATGGATCCCCCGAGCGCGAACAACAGCCCCTGCATTGCTGGGCCCTTTTATACCTTGTCTAGGCGATACTACCGCCATCTGTCTATGTGCATATCGCTGTACCATGACTTTCGTCAAATGGTTCAAATGGTTCTGAGCACTACAGGACTTAACATCTTATGTCATCAGTCCCCTAGACTTAGAACTACTTAAACCTAACCTAAGGACATCACACACATCCACGCACGAGGCAGGATTCGAACCTGCGACTGTAGCAGCAACGCGGTTCTGGTCAGAAGCCCCTAGAACCGCTCAGTTACAGCGGCCGGCTGACTGCTGTCACCTCAGTGCAGAAGTTTAAGATCGTCTTCATCTTATCCACTCAGTTGGAAGAACGACTGTTTCATACGAGACGTGCTGAAACATGTCACTTAGAGACTGAAACGTTATGGAACGTATGAAGTTCGTGTTTTAACTCTGTAACAACAGACACTGTTCGAGAAAGCAGACAAGCGCAGTGATGGTTTTGGTACAAAAGTTTCCTAACGCATCAACTGTGTTTTGTGTTTAGCAGCTGCACAAGTCCGTCACCATCAAAACTGCTACGCTAAATTAGTGTCGAACATATCCACTGTTCAAAAAAGAGACCGCCCTCTTAATACTCTCTTTCCAATAAGTACCCAATTTTATGCATTCTTCGGAGGCATGTAAATTTTCAATTCACGATTTATTACAGAAAGTCAATGAATCTCTTCCAGAAGGAGATGCAATGACCATAAAGATACTGAAAAGCAAACTGGCTGGACACCACGGGGATGGAGTCCTTTTTGTCTCAAACCCAATGCCCACCCCCATCCCCGTCGTTTGTTTTTGTGGTACTGGCCACAAACTTTTAATTTGACAGAGGATTTGGAGGTTGGTATTCTGCAGGTAATTATATAAAAGAACTTATTTGTTGAACACATATGGTGGTATGGTAAATATACACACATAAAATAAAGGTTTGCATCACCTCGGTTCCGAGAGTTCCGGAACCTGTACAGAAAATTGGAATAGAGATCATTTCCGCTCTTTTTATTGCTCATGAAAACCACACATTGCACGTTGTACCACCATACACCGAGACCTTCAGAGGTGGTGGCCCAGATTGCTGTACACACCGGTACCTCTAATAGCCAGTAGCACGTACTCTTGCATTGATGCATGCCTGTATTCGTCGTAGCATACTATCCAGAAGTTGATCGAGGCACTGCTGGTCCAGATTGTCCCACTCCGCAACGACGATTCGGCGTAGATCCCTCAGAGCGGTTGGTGGGTCACGTCGTCCATAAACAGCCCTTTTCAATCTATCCCAGGCATGTTCGATAGGGTTCATGTCTGGAGAACATGCTGGCCACTCTACTCGAACAATTTCGTTATCCTGAAGGAAATCATTCACAAGATGTGCACGACGGGGGCGCGAATTGTCGTCCATGAAGTCAAATGCCTTGCCAATATTCTGCCGATATGGTTGCACTGTCGGAGGATGGCATTCACGTATCGTAAAGCCGTTATGGCGCCTTCCATAACCACCAGCGGCGTACGTCGGTCCCACGTAATACCACCCCAAAACATCAGGGAACCTCCACCTTGCTGCACTTGCTGGACAGTGTGTCTAAGGCGTTCAGCCTGACCGGGTTGCCTCCAGACACATCTCCGACGATTGTCTGGTTGAAGGCATATGCAACACTCAACGGTGAAGAGAACGTGATGCCAATCGTGAGCTGTTTATTCGGCATGTTGTTGGGCCCATCCGTACCGTGCTCCATTGCGTCGTGCTTGCAAAGATGGACGTCGCCATGGACGTCGGGGGTGAAGATGCGCATCATGCAGCCTATTGCGCACAGTTTGAGTCGTAACACGATGTCCTGTGCCTGCACTAAAAGCATTATTCAACATGGCATTGCTGTCAGGGTTCCTCGGAACCATAATCCGTAGTTAGCGGTCATCCACTGCACTAGTAGCCCTTGGGCAGCCTGAGCGAGGTATGTCATCGGCAGTTCGTCTCTGTATCTCCTCCATGCCCGAACAACATCGTTTTGGTTCACTCCGTGACGCGTGGACACTTCCCTTGTTGAGCGCTCTTCCTGGCACAAAGTAACAATGAGGAGGCGATCGAACCGCGGTACTGACCGCCTAGGCATGGCTGAACTACAGGCAATACGAGCCGTGTACCTCCTTCCTGGCGGAATGACTGGAACTGATCGGCTGTCGGACCCCCTCCGTCTAATAGGCGCTGCTCATGCATGGTTGTTTACATTTTTGGGCGGGTTTAGTGATGTCACTGCACAGTCAAAGGGACTGTGCTTATGATACACTATCCACAGCCAACGTCTATCTTCAGGAGTTGTGGAAACCGGTGTGATGCAAAACTTTTTTGATATGTGTATTACAAAGACATTAGTTGTTGATTAATTCTACAACAATTCTTAACTCTCGTGTCAGATGATTTTGCATCTAATATGAATTTTAAGGAGCGTAATCCTAAACAAATAGCTCTATATATTGTTCTCTGTATCAGTAAAAGTCAGTTTTAAAAGGAATTTCTTCTTTCTGCCTTCAGATTTTAGTGCTAAAATGTATTTGCCACACATATGTTTCTGTACATATAAAAAGCACGTAGTTTTGTAGAAACAGAAGAAAGATTTAAAATTGTGGCAAGCTCTCAGGGTAATGGATATTTAATCTTCCAGATAGAATGTCTCGAAAACTAGTTATCTCGATTAAAACGTATGTATGACCTTCTCTGAGCCGAATATTAGTATTTTTTCAAAGAAAGTGTCTTCAAAAATTGAACCGTTTTTTGGGTAAACTTTGAAAAAACGTTGAAAAAATAGCTGGACTGAGGGGTGAGGTGGGTGGATGCTCACCCGGTAGGGGAGGAAACTTTTCTGTTTATTACTATGTACTACATGCCTTACGGGTGTTTTCCCAAATTTTCAAAACTTTATAAATTATTTTCCCCACTTTCCCATTGTCCCTGATTTAGAAATATGCGTAGTGTCTTAGCATTTTTGATAGACACAAAACTTACTCGTCTTTTCACCCGAAAGTAAAACTTCAATTTCAGTTTGTAAACAAATACTTCGAATAAGGTAGGTGCTACGCCAATGAGACGATTAATTTGCATATTTTTCACCTCTTCAAGAAGAAACGAAGAGAGGAAGCCCAAGCGAAACGTGTCCCTTTCAGCAAGTTATACATTCCTTTCATATAAATTCTGGACAAATACTGAAAAAGAAACACGCTGAGTTTTATAACCTGAAATAATCAAGAAGTTTATCTTGAGCAAGATTCATAGGTCGCCGGTGTGCTGCACCAACATGATAGCGTTCCACCAGCATCAGTTTGATTGAAGTCGTTTCTGCCTGGCCTTCTAAACCAAGCAATAGCTTATCCTGTGTGTTGTGCCCTGTGTATGTTTCACGATGTCCAACAACATAAAAGTAATAACAGATAAAATTAAATGTTGATGAAACTGAAAAAAGTGAGTCCATAAGTTTAAGAAAACGCTGTAGCAATACAATAAGATTCAGCTTTATTTTTGAAGGAACTCCTCGACAGAATAGAAGGAGTGACCCATGACGAAACTCTTCAGTTTCGATTTGAAAGCGCGTGGATTACAGCTAAGATTTTTGAATTCGAGTGGCAGCTTATTGAAAGTGGATGCAGCAGTATACTGCACACCATTTGGCACAAGAGTTAAGGAAGTCCGATCGAAATGCAGGTTTGATTTCTGCCCAGTATTAACCAAGTGAAAACTACTTATTCTTGGGAATAAACCAATATTGGTAACAAGAAACGACAATAAGGAATGTACATATTGAGAGGGCAATGTCAAAATACCCAGACTCTTGAACAGAGGTCGACAAGAGGTTCGTGATCTCACACCACTTATTGCCTGAACCGCGCGTTTCTGAGCCTAAAATATCCTTATAGAATGGGAAGAGTTATCCCAAAATATAATACCATACGACATAAGCGAATAAAAATAAGCAAAGTAGAATAATTTTCGTGTCGAAGTATGATTCACTTTTGATACCGTTCGAATAGTAAAAATGGCAGTATTAAGTCTTTGAACAAGATCCTGAACGTGGGCTTTCCACAACAGCTTACTATCTATCTGAACACCTAGAAATTTAAACTGTTCAGTTTCACTAATCATATTCCCGTTCTGTGAAATTAAAACGTCAGGTTTTGTTGAATTGTGTGTTGGAAACTGTAAAAACTGAGTGTTACTGTGATTTAACGTTAGTTTATTTTCTAAAAGCCATGAACTGAGGTCATGTACTGCACTTTTTGAAACCGAGCCAATGTTGCACACAGCATCCTTTATTACCAAGCTAGTGTCATCAGCAAACAGAAATATTTTAGAGTTACCCGTAATACTAGAGGGCATATCATTTATATAAATAAGAAACAGCAGTGGCCCCATCACTGATCCCTGGGGCACCCCCCCCCCCCCCCCCCCCACTTGACAGTACCCCACTCAGATCCCACATCACAGCCGTTATCAACATTGTGAATAATGACCTTTTACTGCCTGTTGATAATGTAAGAGGTGAACCAATTGTGAGCTATTCCCCGTATTCCATAATGGTCCAACTTCTGGAGCAATATTTTGTGATCAACACAGTCAAATGCCTCAGTTAAATCAAAAACTACGCCAAGCGTTAGAAACTTTTTGTTTAGCCTATCCAGTACCTCACAGAGAAAAGAGAATATAGCATTTTCAGTTGTTAACGGCTTCTAAAGCCGAACTGTACATTTGATAGCGAATCGTCTGATATAAAATGATCAATTATCCTTACATACACAGCCTTTTCAATAACTTTTGCAAACACTGACGGCATAGAAATTGGTCTAAAATTATCTACATTATCCCTTTCTCCCTTTTTATATAGCGGCTTTACTACTGAGTACTTTAATCGCTCAGGAAACTGATCATTCTTAAAGGAAAAATTACAAATGTGGCTAAATACAGGGCTAACATGTGCAGCACAGTACTTTAATATTCTGCTAGACACTCCATCATAACCATAAGAGTCCTTAGTCTTCAGTGATTTAATTATTGACTCAATCTCCCTCTTGTCCGTATCACAGAGGAGTGTTTCAGACATCAATCTCGGAAAGGCATTTGCCAAGGAAGTTATGTGATTTCTTGTAGAAACTAAATTTTTATTTAATTCACCAGCAATGCTCAGAAAATGATTGTTAAATACTGTACATACATCTGATTTATCAGTAACAGAAATATTTTTACTGCAAACTGACTTTATATCGTCGATCTTGTGCTGCTGATTAGACACTTCCTTCACAACTGACCATACGGTTTTAATTTTATCCTGTGAATTTGCTATTCTATTTGCATACCACATACTCTTTGCCTTCCTAATACCATTTTTAAGCGCCTTACAATACTGTTTGTAATGGGCTACTTTAGCTTGATTGTGACTACTTCTAACATTTTGATATAATTCCCGGTTTGTTCTACATGATATCCTTATCCCACTAGTCAGCCACCCAGGCTGCCCATTACTGCTAGTACCCCGTTCAGAATGTTCTAATGGAAAGCAACTCTCAAAGAGCATGAGAAATGTGTTAAGGAAAGCATTGTATTTATCATCTATGTTATGGGCACTATAAACATCTTGCCACTTTTGTGTGTTTTAAAAACTCTCTATTGCTGTTGGATTAACTTTCCTACATAGTTTGTAATTAAATATAGCATTGGTTTGAGTACAAAAGCCTTTCAGTGTTAAAATTTGTGTATCATGGTCTGAAAGGCCATTCACGCTTCTACTAATAGAATACCCATCTAGTAATGAAGAATGAATAAAAATATTGCGTATGAATGTGCCACTGTTCCCCTGCACCCTAGTTGGAAAAAACACATTTTGCGTCAGATCATATGAATTTAGGAGATCTACCAACATCCTTTTTCTTGCAAAATCGTATACAAAATTAATATTGAAGTCACAACATATAACTAGTTTCTGGTACTTCCTACAAAGTGAATCAAGAACCCTCTCTAGCTTGCGCAGAAATGCTCTGAAGTTGGAGTTAGGGGACCTATAAACAACAACAATTTGAAGTTTAGTTTCACTAAATTCAACTAACGCTGCACAACTTTCAAATATCTGTTCAGTGCAGTGTCGTGATACGTCTAAGGACTCAAATGGAATATTGTTTTTTACGTACAGAGCTACTCCCCCACCCCACAAGAAACTCCTTGAGAAACAGCCAGCTAATCATGTAGCCTGTTAAAGGAAGTTTCTGAATTGTCGAATTATTTAAGTGGTTCTCTGATATATCAATAATTTCAGAGTCAACATCTATTAGCAGTTCACTAACTTTATCTCTAATACCTCTTATATTTTGATGAAGTATGGTAATTCCTTTTCTCCTTGGAAACATTACATCAGCTGAAGGTGAGCCCCTAGTTAGAGGGACTTCCCTTAAGCGGGTATACCTATCAGCTGACTTTAATCTAAAAAAGGTGCAGCTGTAACTCCAACTACTACAGGAATTTTTCCATGAGTGACACCACCACCACCCACTACACTGTCACTATAGCATCACCGCACTCGTCATTGTCTGCAGATGAGCAGATGGCTATAATTTTGTAATCAGCTATCGTACGGTGGCCTGCATCATTGTCATTTCCGTCATTAGGACCTCCTCCTGAACATCGTGGGATATTTGCAAATATTTCAACGGTATCATTTCTCAACAATTCTTCTTTATCCGCCCTATGCAACTCACGTAAGGCTAAGTTACCTTTGCTGTAATTTTACACTTCTCTTTCCTGTCATCTTACACTTCTCTTTCCTGTCATCTTACACTCGCAGGAAACGGGGCCAGAACAGGTATCGTACAAGTCCGTATTAAGACGTGAACTGACGTTGCTCGAGGATTCTTAATTGTCATAGTCGTTTGTTGCCGCTGTACGGTTACTGGACTTATAAAAGAAGTAAAAGAGAAATGGGGAGAAGCTACACTTATATTACAGAAACAATGAAATGCATTAGTTTCTGAACTGGATCATGGCCTACACTGATTCAGCAAAGTCGCGTGCTAAATGACCGAATCGTCTACAACTGTCGCACATAGTGGTACTGACTTAGTGCATGGAGTACAGTGGTGACGGCCGGTCGGTGCTCTGTGTGCTAATGAAATGACATTAGCCACACGTGCTGTGGGAGTGCTCAGCGGGACACCTTTATGTGGTCAGGACGGTGATGTGGTCGTTTTGGCGCTG
Organism: Schistocerca nitens; assembly: GCF_023898315.1. Lineage (NCBI taxonomy): Eukaryota > Metazoa > Arthropoda > Insecta > Orthoptera > Acrididae > Schistocerca > Schistocerca nitens. Next base: position 11,133,287 of record NC_064623.1, on the reverse strand, counting down.
GTTTATTAAGAGTTGTTGGTTAAGACGCACAGTTGAGTGTCTCCTGGTCAGCCTCGGCTGACGCCTCCTGCCTGTGACACGGTGGAACTCCACTGGCCCCTGCCGTTGGCGCGTCTCGGTTCGTTGCCGAGGCTGCTACCCCAGCAGTTCGACTGAAGTGTTGCGGGCTGCCGCCCGGCAACCTGCAGGCGAACGCGTAGTGCACGAGTGAGCCTCCACTGTTTGTAGCGTACTCAGTGTCGCTCTGCAAGATGACGACGACGCGGAATGACCTGTCAGGACGCTGTCGGAAGTGCTGTGGTCGGATAATCCTGGCCTGACAGGAAGGTGGGCCCCGGCACCCTAGTGTGCTTGCCGTGACGATCAGGAACAGTGGCAGCCTCTCTCCCAGCAGTAACGATGATTTCTGTGCGATAAGCACTGTGAGATGTGTTTGGAGACTCTCTGTCTCTCCGTCAGCAATGCGGTAGGCGGCGACGAACGCAAAGTCCCAGTGGTGGTTACTTTGGATGTTTTCATGTCAGCAGCAGCAAGCAATGTTCGCGAGAAGTGCTTGCACATCTAACACGTGGCTGTCACTACACGTAATAATCATTCAGTGGACTGCTATGGGTATGAACGCCGTCCATCCTGATGACCGTCTGTATTCAGAACTGGAGAACTGGGGTATTTATGGAGATTGGCGTGAAGTAATGACGTTAGGACTGAATGTCGCATGGAAGTATGAATTAAAAAACGCCCTCAGTCCCAAATTTTCGGGATTTATTAAATACACGATGCATTTGGGACCCTGAGTGGCAATCCTCAGGTGTAAGTTGTCTCAGTACATGATTTATCTTTGCTCCTGCATGAGGTGAAATGCATGTTTTAGTGTATGTTTTTTGTCACGAAAGGAAAAGGAACATGCATTTACTTCATTCAAGGGCAAAGTAAAACATGTACTAAGACAACTTACACCTGAGGATGTGCCCACAGGGTCCGAAATGCATCGTGTATTCAATAAAACCCGAAAATTTGGGACTGAAGACGTTTTTTAATTCATAATTCCAGTCTATTGAATACAGTCACGCCTGAAGCTGCAAAATAAGGATAAAATGTGGACTGCTTGTTTACCAGTTATCAGCGGTTTTCCTTCCACTGCGTCTGCTTAATAGTTTGTTATAGGCTCTGTAATGATTCCCAACAAGAAGAGGATGGCTGACATGGCGTCGACATCAGCGGCGCTCGCTGTCGTTCGGGACAGCGTTCTGGGTTCTCAGGCCCAGCGACGCCCACTGTGATGACAGGGGGGACTGCCGTGCGCGGGACACGACCCACTGCCTCCGGCAGGCGTGGGCGGCGGGTTAGCGGCGCTGTGCCGCCAAGCCGCAAGGAGACTCAGTGTGGGAGGCAGCTGGCCCGATCTGGTCTCGAACCCGTGGCGGTGCGCAGTCGTCTTGTCGTCTAGCGTGACCGCCATGTCGTGATGTTGCTGCTGGACTCGGAAAATCTCTGCCTCAAAATCCGCTGCTGTTTGTATGGCTCTGGTATGCACCTGTTGCAGTAAAACCCCAGTAGCTCATAACAAGAGTTTAGCGCTAGTATGGTGACGCCGTCATGCCTGCTCCAGCTATTACTGCTGTGCGCTGCAGTTTCCCACTCAGTACGACAGGCCCGTCCTGCAATCCTTTTCGTATACATTGCTGTGACGCATATGCTGTCCGGCAGCTTAATGCAGCGCTACACTATGGCTTCCTATAAATTATTCCAAGTTCTACTGAAACTATCTAGATACTGACACTACAGTGTAAATGCAGCCAATAGCGTGAGCATAAAACAGCAATACGAGGGGCGTTTGAAAAGTCCGTGCAAAAACAAAAACTACTTTCGTGTTTGGCGTAAACCTTTTTTATTTTTCGACATAGTCTCCTTTTAGACTTATACACTTCATTCAACGCTGTTCTAATTTGTTGATCCCTTCCGAATAATACGAACTGTCCAAGTCTGCTAAATAGCTATTATTTGCTGCAATCACCTCCTCGTTCGAATAAAATCTTTGTCCCGCCAGCCATTTCTTCAAATTGGGGAACAAATAGTAGTCCGAGGGAGCCAAGTCTGGAGAATAGGGGGGATGTGAAACGAGTTGGCATCGTATCTGCAATAATTTTGCGACCACAACTGCTGAGCTGTGTTCTAGTGCATTGTAGTGATGGAAATGGACATTTTTGAGGTCCAATCGTCGGCGTTTTTCTTGCAGTTTGGTTTTCAAACGATCCAATAACGATGAATAATATGCACCTGTGATAGTTTTATCCTTTTCCAGATAGTCGATGAAGATTATCCCTTGAGACTCCCAAAAAATACTATAACCTTACCGGCCGAAGGAATGGTCTTCGCCTTTTTTGGTGCTGATTCTCGCTTGGTAACCCATTGTTTAGATTGTTGTTTGGTCTCAGGAGTATAGCAATGTATCCATGTTTCATCCACAGCGACGAAACGACGCTTAAAGTCCTGCGTATTCTTCCTGAACAGCTGCAAACCATTCTCGGAACACTTTACACGATTCCGTTTTTGGTTAAGCGTGAGCAATCGCGGAACCCATCTTGTGGATAGCTTCTCATGACCAAATGTTTATGCAAAATGTTATGTACCCGTTCATTCGAGATGCCCAGAGCACTAGCAATCTCACGCACTTTAACTCTTCTGTCATCCATCACCATATCGTGGATTTTATCAATGATTTCTGTAGTCGTAACCTCCACAGGTCGTCCAGAATGTTCAGCATCACTTGTGCCCATATGGCCACTCTGAAAAATTTCAAAGCACTTATAAACTGTTCTTATCGAAGGTACAGAGTCACCGTAATGTTTATCAAGCTTCTCTTTAGTTTCCTGAGGCGTTTTGCCTTTCATAAAGTAATGTTTAATCACAACGCGAAATTCTTTTTCGTCCATTTTTTGGCAATCACTCGAGTTCTTTGATTCACACCAATGGCGAACACAAAGAAATAGACCAACCCAACATGGCTGAAACTTAGTGTGCGTTCTTTCCAAAGACGCTACTAACTAAACATGACCTCGATACGCGCCGGTGGTGCCATCTCTCGGACTTTTCACGGACTTTTCAAACCCCCTCGTGCATTAGAAGTTGTCGTCCATGAAAAGGGTGAGGTTTTTTGAGCACTCGCTTCTTTGAGGAGTCTTAAAATGGTCACGCCCTTACTGTCTGGAAGAGAAGCAACGAGGCTTCTAGCTGTTGTCAGGTATCGTAGAGATTCAGGTGAAGGTAAGTGTCGATCTTTGTGATTTTTACAGGATACAGGTGATTTTCAAGCATTACTTACATAAAACACTCCGGGTCTTCGAGTACCTGCTCCTCTATCAATAGGTTTCTGGATGAGTGACACGAATTTATCTTATCGCCAGGAGACTTCTTGTGCTACTTGTGGGTCCGCTTGGCACAAAACAGCGCTGGTATAGCGTGATACGGACACAGCAGTTCTGGTAGCAGCAGCGGACGTTTCCTTAACACCCGTCTACCAGTTGTACCGTTGTCTGGCGAGCCGCGAGTCCTTTGAGGGATCCTAACGACAACTGTGTTTAAAAATGCGCCCCGTGCACACTCTAGCATTTCTGTGCCTGGTCGCAGCACTGGGCGGACAGGTGAGTACTACAGTTATACACAGGGTTCATTACCAGTGAAATTTATTCATATCGCAATGGAACTGTTTGAGCTCTGCGATGGTATTGTTTGCTGTTGTGACTTGTGGTTTGAGGCAGCTCTCCACGGTACTCCATCCGGTGCAGCCCCCTGGTCACCTCTGCGTAGCCACTGCACCCTACATCTGTTTGGAGCTGCCAGTACTGTGGTCAGGTCTCCGTCCCCAGATGCAATGATTACCCTCTACACGTCCCTCCTTACCAAATTAACCTTCCACTGGAGCATCAAGATACGTCCTGTCAACCGATTCCTTCTTCTAATTCTTGCTGTACACCTCTTTTTTTCTCCAGCTCGATTCAGTACCTCTCATTAGTTCTATCTTCAGGACTGTTCTGTAGCACGACATTCCAAAAGCTTCTATTCAGCCCCGTCTATCGCTCACATTTCACTTCCTCACAAGCCCACTCCTCCAAATGTGTGTCTGTGAATTCCTAAGGGACCACTCTGCTGAGGTCATCGGTGGTCATCGGTCCCTAGTCTTACACACAATGACTTATGCTAAGAACGAGACTCGAACCTCTGGCGGCAGGGTCCGCGCAGTACATGACATGACGCCTCAAACCGCGCGGCTACTCTGCGCGGCATCCACCCTCCAGAAAAACATCATCAGTATACTCGGTTTTCCAGGAGCAATGGTCAATATGCAGGAACATGACAAGAATGATTATTCTAAACAAGAGATTCAAGTAAACATGGGCTCTAAAACGCGTTCCTTAGGAGCTATGAGCAATTCTTGATCTTCGATACCGTGAAACTAAACTCTTCTCCCGGAACCTCTTTGCTTTCCATAATTTGAGATGTGGCAGTGTGGATCAAAATAGGAAAACTAGTCCTCACGACGATGCTTGGAACCGTCCTGCTACCTGCATGCATCCATAGTCTATTATGACATTAATTTACGTCGTGCTATGCACACTGTTCCAGCAGCCAGAAAAAGCATTGCCTCTTCAAAGAATGCACACGAGCAACATAAGGTAATAACAAAATACGGGACCTGAAGATAAGAGCATGTTGGCGAAAGACTGCCAAAATGTCGCCGTCGCGCGGGGTAACCGCCCGGTTTGAGGCGTATTGTCCCCGGCCGGGCGGCTCCCCCTGCCGGAGGTGCGAGCCCTCCCTCGGGCATGGGTGTGTGTGTTGCCCTTACTGTAAGTTAGTTTAAGTTAGATCAAGCAGTGCGTAAGCTTAGGGACCGACGACCTCAGCAGTTTGGTCCCATAAGACCTTACCACAAATTTCCAATTTCCAAATTTCCAATGTCGCCAACTAGTTTTGTGAAACGGATATAAAAAAAAGAATCTGCGGATTACTTTTTAAAATTAAAGTAGATTTGCTGTAGACAGATTACGTTTCAGTTGTTTTCCGTATTTCCCTTTTGATAACTATGTGCACGAACTGTTGCAATGTGTCACGTCTCTAGTGGTCAGTGATGTCAGAACCGTCCCACTCCTCGCTTAGCAACGAGGGTCGCCGACATCGACTGTTGTGTTTCCACAGAGTCCTGTTGAATACGAAGTAACTCTCACTTTATCCAGATGGTTACACTGATACGAGTGATAGAAATAACAAAAATCGTCACATTTATTCAAGGCAAAGCACATACAGTTCAACTCGTACGGGGAGAAGCAATGTAAAATAAGCAAGTCCACTAATGATCACTGAGACAACAAAGTAAGTTGTATGTGACCGGTTCTAAGCGGAATCCGTGAGCACTGCATTGCAGCGCGTCGTCCACCAGGTAACTCGAAGGCCGCTCCGAGGTGACTCGACGACCGTTAGTTGGCAACTCGCTGACACCTGCTGGTGTCGCTGACAACTCGTGGGGAAGTCGGAGCTAACTGCCGCTAACTCCCAACTCGCAGGTGACCGCTCGACTACTTACACGACTCGACTTGACTTGACTGCCTGTCGTGTATCTGTGTGGCCTCCTAAAGACAAGCTGAGCAGAACGTTAGCTGCCCTGACTCTGCTCTGTTTCCGCACATCTGACTCGTGTAGGGAAGTATTGCGATGGCTTTGGCGCCTACCGTAAGCATGATCGTACGTACACACATGTTGTTGTTACGCTGTTGACATCTGACGGGAACGCAACCCGTCAGACACGGCTGTACTGCGGGAGGGTATAAGCCCCAGGGTACAGCACCGACCCCATCCCTTTCCTTCTGCAGCGAAAAACCAAACATAAGAGCCACTTGGTTAAGCCCCGTAAGAAAGAAAGTGTCAGATTCAACAAAATTCTTTTATTTTGTTTGTTATCTCATGCCACAAAAATCGGTGGGTTTTCACTTACCAGTGAATCGTCAAAAGGTGGTGGGTTTAAAAAAGGAAGATTTAAGATATTACTTTGTACTTTTATGTACTTAACTGTAGCCTTAGTTTCCAACAATCAGAGATGGATTGTTTACACCGCGAACTCTGTAAGAGGCACTAGTATCGATAGTCAGCCGTACCCTTTGCCCATCGCTGGACCTCTGGAACATTTGGACTGGCCGCGCCTTCACCGACAGGAGTCCTCGTTCAACACTGGTCAGCCACTGCTGTCTGCGCGCCTTTATTCGAGGCGAGGGTAGTCGTGGTTCACGTTTAGTGTTAAACGATAGCATGTTGTTGAGTCGCACAGATGTTGGTAAACTGTGAGTCTGGAAGTATTTAGTCGAGTGATAGGATAACAGTGAATAATTAATCGGATTATTCACAGAGGTTGCGCGTAATTACATAGGAAATCAGTGCACAAATCAGTATCGTATTTATTATCCATTAGCAACAGTTAACGGACTCTTAGTACTTGAACAATTATGAAGGCTACAGTCGACATTTTATAGCGTGAGAGTTTAGTTTGGAAAAGCATTATAGCAATCACAAACTTCAGTGTGAAAGTGGAAGTAAAGTTAACTGCTAATACCAGCACCATTCGGTGTAGCCATTGTTAGGCAGTGTTTTACTAACGAACTAAAAAAACGAAGTAAATGGTCTGAGCTACTATCCTTTCAAAGCAACATTTTTCACTAAAAACTTTAGTATTCTTAAAATAAGGAAAGACGTACGTTATTGTTTTAAGCAAGAAAAAAAAGTGGGTGAAATCTTATGGGACTTAACTGCTAAGGTCATCAGTCCCTAAGCTTACACGCTACTTAACCTAAATTATCCTAAGGACAAACAGACACACCCCCATGCCGAGGGAGGACTCGGACCTCCGCCGAGAGCAGCCGCACAGTTTTAAGCAAGACTGACAGGTTTCGTACGAAGGGTGTTTTCTCTGATAACCCTATCAAATTGCCACACATAAAACTGTACGAATTAAGAATCAGGAAACTATACCGGGAGCGAGTTGAAAATGCTTGCCTCGGCTCTTTCATTGGACGAGTTACTGCTGCATCGTGTTCAGGTACGTGTTGGGGTGTTACTAATTTAGATTCCTAGTATTTTACCGTGTCCCCTCTTTTTGAACAAAATATCTGACGATGACACACCCTGAAAAGTCAAAACCAGTAATGAATGGGAACTACAGTAAACAAAATTTGTTTACAAGACGATTACTGGCAGTACGCCTCATCTCGGTCAACATATATACCCTACTAACCACTCTGAAGTGCATGGCAGAGGGTATGTCCCACTATACCAGTTATTAGGGCTTTTTCCGTTCCATTCACGAATGGAGCGCGGGAGGAATGATTCTTTGAATGCCTCTGAGCGTGCTGCAGTTATTCTAACCTTGTCTTCACTATCCATATGTCGGAGATACTAAGGGGATTTTAATATGCTCCTGGAGACGTCACTTAAAGCCGGTTCTTGAAACTTTTTAGCAGGCATTCTCGAGACAGTTTACGTCTATCTTCAAGAGTCTGGCAGTTCTGATCCTTCGGCGTCACTATAACGCTCTCCCAAGGATCAAACAAACCTGTGACGGTTCCTGCTGACCTTCTCTGTATGAGTTCAATATCCTCTGTTAGGCTTATTTGGAACGCGTCGCACACGCTTGAGCAATATTCCAGAATGGGTCGCACGAGTGACCTATAGGGAATCTCCTTTGGAGACTGATTGCCCTTCCCCAGTATTCTACCAATAAACCGAGGTCTACCAGTTGCTTTACCCACAACTGAGTCTAAATGACCATTCAGTTTCATGTCCCTACAGAGTGTTACATCCAGGTATTCGTATGAGTTGACCGATTCCAACTGTAACTCATAGATATTATATATATAGTATACAGCTTATTTTCGTTTTGTGAAAAGCACAGTTTTACGTTTCTAAACATTTAAAGTAGTTTGCTATATTTTTACACCACTTTGAAATCTGATTAAGATTTGACTATTTATACAGCTTCTTTCAGACTATACTTCGTTACAGATAACTACATCATCTGCGTAAAGTCTGAGGTTACTATTAATGTTGTGCGCAAGGTCGTTAGTATACAACATCAAGGATCCGAACACCCTTCTCTGCGGCATATATGAAGTTAATTCTACACCTGACTATGACTCTCCATTCAAGTTAACTTGATGCATCCTCCATGCCAAAGAATCCTCAATACTGTCTCAAATGTAGCTTCATACCACATAGGTCGTAATTTTGATAATAAACGTAGATGTGGTACCGAGAAAAATGCTTTTCGGAAATCTGGACATGCAGTATCTACCTGCCTGCCTTGATCCGAAGCTCCTATTATGTCGTGTGAGAAAACTGCGAGTTGGCTTTCACGTGACCGGTGTTTTCGGAACCCGTGCTGGTTGCCACGGAGGAGGTCATTCTTTCCGGCACACCTCATTATGTTTGAGCTTAGAATATTTTCTAGGATCCTTCAACAAATCGGTGTCAAGGCTGCTGGACGGTAGTTCTGTGCATCACTTCTGCAAACTTTCTTGTAGACGGTTGTGACCTGTGCCTTCTTCCAACTAAAGGGCACGGTGTTTTTCGTGGGATCTACGATTACGGCAGTTAAAAGAGGGACTAGCTCAAACGGAAAGAGACTCCATCAGGCTCTGGAACTTTGTCCACTTTAACGATTTCAGCTGTTTCTCAACGTCACTGACACTAATTCTTTTTTCACTCATCTTTTCAATGATATGAAGATTAAACACGTTCAATACTCCTAGGTCTTGCTTTATAAAATGTAGTTAAGTGTTTCTGTTTTTCCTTTGCTACACCCAATTTCAGTTCCCGCCTCATCCAAAGTGTGTGGACACAAAATTAAGTGCCACTAACGGCCTTTACATACGAACGGAATTTCTTGGGGTTTTGTGAAAGAAAATTTGACAATATTCTTCTATGATAGTCACTGAAGGCTTTACGCATTGGTCTCCTGACAGCCCTATGCTTTGTTTTGCAGCTCTTATGCAGTAGGCTCTGTCTCTTTAGAGGTTTCTTTGCGGAGACTGTGTACTATGGAGATTATCTCCGATCATGAACGATAAAATCGTTCACTAAATAAACTATAAACCATAAGCATGTTTCTGGAAGGCTAGAAACCGTAGGCATGTTTCTGGCACCTCCTAATGAGCGCCGTTTAATTTGCCCTTACGGAGCAAACATCCTCCCCGCAAGGAAATTCCGGTCACATTTAAACTGTCCATTTCCCGTTATTCAAGTACGCTCTTCAAGAGAAATGATTTTGTATTAACAAAGGACGCTGTCCTACATGATAGCGTACAGGCACATACGTATATTCGATTTATTCGTTTGTATCCTATAATATTAGAGGGGGGGGGGGGGGGGCACTATTTCTGGTTTCTCAATAAAATATTGTGAATGAAACTGATTCCACAGTAACTCCATGGCTGATATGCAGTACAGATGGAAACCTCACACTCGTGACAATGCTGCTACTAGCCACTCACGAGTGCGACAGGGGCTCATCGCATGACTCAATTGTTTGGCGAATTTACAAAGTAATGACTGTTCTGATGAGGCTGAATGGATAAGCGTAACTTGCTGGAGAAGCGATGATACAGTGCAAGCAACCGACCCGCTAGCAGCCTGCTTATATCCACTACTTGCTTGGCCACGAGGAACACCATGTCAATCGCATGAACTCCTCTCGCAAACGGTCAGCTGCGACGTGGCGGTACAAAAGCCACAAAACTGACAAACCAATTGAATATAACAACGTCATGTGAGGTTCAAGGGTCTACCATGTCCCACGCGGGTCAGTTAACAAAGCGAACTCGATAAAGCTGTAGAAATAACACATAAAACTAACGAGAGATCGTGGTTCAAACCATTTTAATTAAGAAGAGAACAATGTGTAACATCTAACCCTCTCCTAACTGTAATCTATCGTAGATCTCTCGAACAGAAAACCGTGTCCAGCAGTTGGAAGGTAGTACAGGTAACTCCAGTCTGCAAGAAGGGTAGTAGAAGTAATATACAAAACTACAGTCCAATAACCGTGACATCGATTTGTTATAGAATCTTATAATATATTCTGAGTTAAAAGATACTGAGGTATCCTGAACACTATGATCTCCTCCATGCCAACCAGCATTGATTCCGAAAACATTGGCAATGTGAAACACAACTCGCACTTTTCTCACACGACATACTGAAAGATTTGGGTCAAGGCAATCAGGTAGATGCAGTATTTCTTGATTTCCGAAAAGCACTTGACTCAGTACCACACCTACGCTTATTGTCAAAAGTCCGATCATATGGGGTATCCAGTGAAATTTGTGACGGGACTGAGTACTTTATGATGGGGAGGACACAGAATGTTATCTTGCATAGAGTCTTCGTCAGATTTAGAAGGAAGTGTGTCGGGACCTTTGTTGTTCGTGCTGTATGTTAATGACCTTGCGGACAATATTAGAAGTAGAATGAGATTTTCACTCTGCAGCGGAGTGTACGCTGATATGAAACTTCCTGGCAGATTAAAACTGTGTGCCGGACCGAGACTCGAAGTCGGGACCTTTGCCTTTCGCCGGCAAGTGCTCTACCATCTGAGCTACCTAAGGACGACTCACACCCCGTCCTCAAAAGTTTGGAAGGTAGGAGACGAGATACTGGCAGAAGTAAAGGTGTGAGGACGGGGCGTGAGTCGTGCTTGGGTAGCTCAGATGGTAGAACACTTGCCCGCGGAAGGCAAAGGTCCCGAGTTCGAGTCTCGGTCCGGCACACAGTTTTAATCTGCCAGGGAGTTTCATATCAGAAGTAACCTCAGTTGTAGATGAGGCAGTTATCTATAATGAAGTACTGCCTGAAAGAAGATTCATAAATATTCAGTCAGGTCTTGATAAGACTTCAAAGTAGTGCAAAGATTGGGAACTTGCTTTAAATGTTGAGAAATGTAAAATTGTGCACTTCAGAAAACGAAAAAATATACAATCCTATGACTATAATATCAATGAGTCACTGTTAGAATCTACCAACTCATACAAGTAGCTGCGTGTCGCACCTTGTAGAAATATGTAATAGAATGACCACATAGGTTCAGTCATGGGTACAGCCTTCGGTTTATTGCAATCTGTCTGAAAAGGAGGTTACTTGTAGATAACTCGTGCGACAGGTTCTAGAATGTTGCTCAAGCGTGTTCGACCAGTTCCAAATATGCGTAACAGGGGATATTGCACGTATACAGAGAAGGGCAGCACGAATTGTCACAGGTTTGTTTGATCCGTGGGAGAGTGTTACAGTCATGGTGAAGAAACTGAACTCAAAGACTCTTGAAGATAGATGTAGACTATCCTGAGATAGTCTACTAACAAACTTTCAAGAACCATTTTTAAATGACGTCTCTGTTAAAATCCGCTGCGTGTCGCCCACGTAGGGATCGTGAAGACAAGATCAGAATAATTGCAGCACGCACGGAGACATTGCAACAATCATTCTTCCCGCGTTCCATACGTGAATGGAACGGGAAGAAACCCTAATAAATGGTGTAACGGAACACACCGTCTGCCACGCATTTCACAGTGGTTTGCAGAGTACGGGTGTAGATGTAGATGTAGATGCAGATCTATTAGACGTCACGAGCGACGTGGGGCACTGCCTAATACCCCGTGTTGAAAGTCACAAAGAAGGATCAGTTATGGTGAGAAATTACTTACACAACTCTGTGGAAACGTTAGAGAGCGTTACTGAGAGATTAATATGAAAGAGTCAAGAGAGTAGGTTTGTTTTGAGTGATTAGTTTAAATAATTGTTAAACCAATCTACTGTCTTATCTCTTTCATATTAATGTACTGAAGGAGAACCAGTGTACAAGCCGAACCGATACTACGAAACGCCACGAAGTCCCACCTAACCACACGTGCTGATGATCACAAAGTCTCATCGCGTAATTCAGATATTTGCAAATGCCGAAAGTAAGAAAAATATTGTAAAAACGCTGTTTCAACCATTTTAACGCCGAAGAGACTAGGAAATCGTTAACTGCATGTATATCGCGTCAGATTCTAACACTCTGATTAACAGCGGACACCCATAGAGCTTCTGGAAGCAAACTCCGTCCGCCTGTGACCGGACCTGGTGGGAGTTTGAAGTTTTGTTACGATATCATTTCTTAAACGGTGACAACACCTTTGCTGTAAGCCAGTCTTCTGGAATTTTAATATTTTAGCCAGCAGCTGTCGATCAGATGTTAAATTCTAAAATTAGACAATACTCCCAACGCCTTTAATCTGTTCTACGCAAATTCTGTCTGGTCCTTGGAATTTCTTGAATTTTTGATTTTTTTTAATTACACATGGTTATGTCAACACATGTTCAACATGTCCTCGATGGTGAGTGTTCATCGGAGGTGAGGGTATCATCTGGAGTGCCCCAGGGAAGTGTGGTAGGTCCGCTGCTGTTTTCTATGTACAAATGGCTCTGAGCACCATGGGACTTAACATCTGAGGTCATCAGTCCCCTAGAACTTAGAACTACTTAAACCTAACTAACCTAAGGACATCACACACATCCATGCTAGAGGCAGGATTCGAACCTGCGACCGTAGCGGTCCCGTGGTTCCAGACTGTAGCGCCTAGAACCTCTCGGCCACCCCGGCCGGCTTTCTATCTACACAAATGATCTTTTGGATAGGGTGGATAGCAATGCTGATGATGATGTGGTATGCGGGAAGGTGTCGTCGTTGGGTGACTGTAGGAGGATACAAGATGACTTGGACAGGATTTGTGATTGCTGTAAAGAATGGCAGCTAACTCTAAATATAGATACATGTAAATTAATGCAGATGAATAGGAAAAAGAATCCCGTAATGTTTGAATACTCCATTAGTAGTGTAGCGCTTAACACAGTCACGTCGATTAAATATTTGGGCGTAACATTGCAGAGCGATATGAAGTGGGACAAGCATATAATGGCAGTTGTGGGGAAGGCGGATAGTCGTCTTCGGTTCATTGGTAGAATTTTGGGAAGATGTGGTTCATTTGTAAAGGAGACCGCTTATAAAACACTAATACAACCTGTTCTTGAGTACTGCTCGAGCGTTTGGGATCCCTATCAGGTAGGATTGAGGGAGGACATAGAAGCAATTCAGAGGCGGGCTGCTAGATTTGTTACTGGTAGGTTTGATCATCACGCGAGTGTTTCGGAAATGCTTCAGGAGCTCGGGTGGGAGTCTCTGGAGGAAAGGAGGCGTTCTTTTCGTGAATCGCTACTGAGGAAATTTAGAGAACCGGCATTTGAGGCTGACTGCAGTACAATTTTACTGCCGCCAACTTACATTTCGCGAAAAGACCACAAAGATAAGATAAGAGAGATTAGGGCTCGTACAGAGGCATATAGGTAGGCATTTTTCCCTCGCTCTGTTTGGGAGTGGAACAGGGAGAGAAGAGGCTAGTTGTGGTACGAGGTACCCTCCGCCACTCACCGTATGGGGGATTGCGGAGTATGTATCTAGGTGTATGTAGATGTAGATATAGGTTCAATTACGTTCTCTGTTCCAGTCGAACTTTTGATTCGAATGTGGAAACTGTAACGTCATCCCTTACGTTTTTATTTTATCGCTTCAGTTGGCTATGCAGTTGGCTCCACTTTTCGAGTTTTATTCCTCTTTCACCTGTATTAGTTCATTCTCTATTCCTCTTTCACCTGTATTCCTTCATTCTCTGACTCACTCCACTTCCGACAATACTCTTTCTGCCGATACTCCACTTCGTTCGATATGTTGACACCTTCCGCCTCTAGTTGTTGTTGTTGTTGTTTACTTGCAGGGCGTGAGCTCCTCGCCTGTGCTGGCGACCGTCTACTACGAGGCCAAGTGCCCTGACTCACGCGACTTCGTGGTCCAGCAGCTGCTGCCCGCCGTCCTTAGGGACCCGGAGCTGGTGCGGCCGGTGCTGATTCCTTTCGGGAAGGCAACCGTGAGTCTGTCCCCTTGTCCAGATTACATCCCTGTAACGATGCTACGATTTATCATGTTCTACTGTATCAAGCCAGAATATTTACACAGAATTGTACAATAACTTTCTTTTATTTCATGTCTGCGGTCACAAACTTGTAGGTCCTCAGACTACCAGTTTCGGTCAGCAATGATCATCTTCAGGCCCGTTTTATAAAAAACATGTTCTAATAAACTGAAGCCATAGTGTTATCGTCAAATGCTACAGCTCCAGAATATTAGGACGTGTTCGTATAAAACAGATCTGAAAATGGTCATTGCTGGCCGAAACCGGTAGTCTGAGGACTTACAAGTTCGCGACCACAGACGTGGAATAAAAGAAATTTATTCTACATTTTCAGGTCACTGTTCCATTCGCGGCTATGTCGCAGCTTGGTGAACAAAGCTGGGCAATTTGGACTGCCTAGCAGTCCGTAATCTTAACTGTTTTATAATTTATATTGTTGTCTCACTTCTGCCTCTGCTGCTACTTTTACACACTGTACATTTACCTCTTGTTATCCCATCTTAAACTAATATCTAGTTTTTTCAGTAACACATAGAAAACCTGCAAAAACTAGCAGTCTCCCTTCGTAGAAATAGATAAGTTCACTCTGACACCTAAATTCACACTTTATACGAGATTTACCCTGTTCACTGAAATATTTTTATGTGCAGAAGAAAGTTTAGTAGCACTATTAAGAGACACTGGTACTCTTTGATGACAGAAGAAAACTGAACTCCGTCCGAACAGGCCTTGGTAGGCGTGACGCCACCAGCAGCCGGCCATATGTTGGCCCTGAAGATGGCCCTGCCATTGGCTGAAACCGGTCGGCACTAAATAAACAAAAAAACGCTATTAAGGGGGGTAGGACGTCAAACGGGACGACTTGGAGCAGGAGAGACAGCACAGGAATTTTTAATTTAGACTGTCTATACTTTTAAAAATAAATTCATAAAACTTGGCCAGAATGACCAGAAATGATTCAGAATTTACACTTATAGTGGTGGACATTCAAAAATAAAAGAAAATAATTTATTTTTTTACATTTGTATTTCACCTTTTTTTCACTTGCCATTGGCTTCATTTGTTGCTATAGGTACACTTTTCTTCATAAGTAAGGGAGATTCTTCGATGAATTTTGCACAGCATACAAACCATAGGGTACAGGTGTATGAAACTAGAATTTTGCAAATCTGTTAAAAACTGTGGTAAAAATTGAGTTAAGTAACTACAAAATTTGAGTTTTTTCTAAAGATGAAGTTTAAAATGTAACAGCACATTGATATTCTCATAAATTAAATAATTTCTAGTGTTTCGTACACCTGTAAGTATGGTTTTATGCTGTACAAAATTCATCGAAGAATCTCTCTTACTTATGAAGAAACGTGTGCATATAGCAACAAACACAGCCAATAGAAGTGAAAAAATGATGAAGTTTCACACGTAAAAAAAATTATTTTGTTATTTTTTTAACTTCCACTGCTATGATTGTGAATCCTTAATCCTTCCTGGCCATGCTGACAAAGTTTTATGAATTTATTCGTAAAAGTATAGACAGTGGAAATTAAAATGTCCTGTGGTGTCTCTCCTGCTCCAAGACGGCCCGTTTAACGTCCTACCCCCCTTAAGACTGTTTTCTTAATACTAAGTCTCTGTACGATGTACGGCGAACGGTTCCGTTTTGCCAGTGCGGCGAAATTTGGCGTTGATGGGCTGTGGCAGCAGCCAACAGACGCGAGTGTCTTCAGTAACATCACGACATCGCCTTCAGCGTCTCTCCTGGGCTCGTGACCGTATCGTTTGGACCCTGGACGACTGGAAACCCGGGCCTGGCAGATGACTAGATGGTATGAGCAGATGGTAGGGTTCGAGTGCAACGCGGACCCCTCGAAGCCAGGGACACAACTTGTCAGCAAGGCACCGCGCCAGCTGGTGGTGTCTTGTGTTTACATGGGACGGAGTGAGTGCTCTGGTGCACCTTAGCCTCTGGCGTGCCACAGGGGAGTGTTATGGGACCATGTCTTTTCACAGTATATATATGACCTAGTAGATAGTGTCGGAAGTTGCATGCGGCTTTTCGCGGATGATGCTGTAGTATACAGAGAAGTTGCAGCATTAGAAAATTGTAGCGAAATGCAGGAAGATCTGCAGCGGATAGGCACTTGGTGCAGGGAGTGGCAACGGACCCTTAACATAGACAAATGTAATGTATTGCGAATACATAGAAAGAAGGATCCTTTATTGTATGATTATATGATAGCGGAACAAACACTGGTAGCAGTTACTTTTGTAAAATATGTGGGCGTATGCGTGCGGAACGATTTGAAGTGGAATGATCATATAAAATTAATTGTTGGTAAGGCGGGTACCAGGTTGAGATTCATTGCGAGAGTCCTTAGAAAATGTAGTCCATCAACAAAGGAGGTGGCTTACAAAACACTCGTTCAACCTATACTCGAGTATTGCTGATCAGTGTGGGATCCGTACCAGATCGGGTTGACGGGGGAGATAGAGAAGATCCAAAGAAGAGCGGCACGTTTCGTCGCAGGGTTATTTGGTAAGCGTGATAGCGTTACGGAGATGTTTAACAAACTCAAGTGGCAGACTCTTCAAGAGAGGCGCTCTGCAACGCGTTGTAGTTTGCTGTCCGGGTTTCGAGAGGGTGCGTTTCTGGATGAGGTATCGAATATATTGCTTCCCCCTACTTATACCTCCCGAGGAGATCACGAATGTAAAATTAGAGAGATTCGAGCGCGCACGGAGGCTTTCAGGCAGTAATTCTTCCCGCGAACCATACGCGACTGGAACAGAAAAGGGAGGTAATGACAGTGGCTCGCAAAGTGCTCTCCGCCACACACCGTTGGGTGGCTTGCGGAGTATAAATGTAGATGTAGATGTTCACCTGCTTGAAGACCATTTGCAGCCATTCGTGGATTTCATGTTCTCAGACAACGACGCACGATGTTACTGGGCCACACGATTCTTTTCGATTGGTTTGAAGAACATTCTGGACAATTCAGCGAATCATATGGCCACCCTGATCGACCGATACGAATCCCCTAGAACGTTTATGGGGCGCAATCGAGAGGTCAGTTCATGTACAGAATCCTGCACCGGCAACAATTTCGCAGTTGTGGACGGCTGTAGAGTCTGCGTGATGCAATATTTCTGCAGGGGACTTTCAGTTAGTTGTTCAGTCCATTCCACGTCCAGCTTCCGCCCTACGCCGGGCAAGAGGAGGTCCCACACGATATTGGGAGCTGTGCCACCACTTTTGTCGCCTCAGTGTACGTTGTTAGAGCTAATACTCTACCTCTGCCCTGTCACGTGGAGACTGACGCCCTTGCTTGCAGCTATAAACAAAGGGACGGTGACTCATCCGACACCTCAAATTCTGGAAACTGCGTCATTGTAATTTTTCCTCTTATCTATGTAATTATGTAGTTATGTAGTTCTCAATTCGTTCGAGCAATCAATCATTCATAATAGGAAACACGGTCATAACTCAGTCACTCAAAATGATTCAGAAATTTTACTTGTTAGAATGAAATCAGGCGATGATTCTTCTTCTCTGCAGGCCCGTGCTTTGCGGCAGTCTGCTAATCTGTACAAATAAAATGCCTCGTATTTTTGGGAGCGTTGTATAATCAGTCGGGAAACCTCAGATCAAGCGGATATTTGGCTTTGATGAAGTTTAACCTTCCGGAAAAGGTAATGGGGCTCTTGGATTATTAAATGCAGGTTCGTATCCAGTCTTTCGGAAGTTCCCTTCTGATTAACAACTACGCAATATATCGATGATTATCATTAATTCTCAACTGTCAAATAATGTAAATTGTTACACACCTTTTGTATGAAGGAGCAATATATATATATTTTTCCCTTTTAATCGTACAATTTCGTATCAGTTATCTTTTGTCATAAATCTCAATATTCAGATTACAATTCTTCAAACAATGCTCAGGCTAATCGGCACGAAGACAATCTCGGAAGCTTTTTTCTAACAACCATCAGAGAGAGTACTACAAAGAATAATTATGCCCTCATGGAATAGCTATTGTATGAAATTACTTTGCGCATGGATTCTGCGAGTATGAACATAGAAAATTAGCAAACGTCATTCGGGCAAGGGTAGAATTGCATCAGAATAATTCATCGAATATAAAGAGATATTACATCATCACTAGTTTAAGTATTAGAGATAGTTGAGCCTTATGTGTCACTTTACATCACTGTCTTTATCCTCCTCTTTCCAGGTCACCACGACCTCTAGCGGCTACGAGTTTAGTTGCCAGCACGGGCCGACGGAATGTCTGGGCAACAAGCTACACGCGTGTGGCATTGCACTGGCTGAGAGCAGAACGCTGCAGGTTTCGTACGCCGCGTGTATGATGAGCAACTACACCGACGTCGAGGCAGCTTCAGAAAAGGTGAGTACAGTCTGAAACTTCATTTCTGCAAACCTGTAGCACACATTATTCTCTGAGCAATCTTTTCAGTGTCCTCCTAACCCAAGGTCACTGATATTTCAGTACGTATGAATCTGTACATTGAGCAAGTACCGAAGGAAACGAACAAAAAATTTGGAAAGGGAATCAGAGTTGAGGGTTAATGTAGGTAGGAGGAGAAGCTTTGTTGAATTGTCGGTCATTAAAAAGGAGAGCATTTATGTCTCTATAAAGGGGGTACGAAACCATTATCTTAATGTGCTTACTTTTTTGTAATATTACTTTACTGTAAGAGATTGTAATTCCGGCATATCTAGGAAAGGACTTGGAAGGCCATTTGAAACGAATGGATAGTGTATTGAGCAGACATAATGTCGTATGTTGTAACCATAGAACTCCACAAGTTGATCATAGAAGTAAAACAAGAGCAAAGGAATTCAGCCGACTTGATTCAGGCGATGCTGAGAGACTTACATTACTGTATTGCAGTACCTGTGTTGTTCTAATGTACAATAACGCAAAAACATCGCACCACGGAAAAAAATAATGTAGCGTAGTGAAATTTCTGGAATACACTCCTGGAAATTGAAATAAGAACACCGTGAATTCATTGTCCCAGGAAGGGGAAACTTTATTGACACATCCCTGGGGTCAGATACATCACATGATCACACTGACAGAACCACAGGCACATAGACACAGGCAACAGAGCATGCACAATGTCGCCACTAGTACAGTGTATATCCACCTTTCGCAGCAATGCAGGCTGCTATTCTCCCATGGAGACGATCGTAGAGATGCTGGATGTAGTCCTGTGGAACGGCTTGCCATGCCATTTCCACCTGGCGCCTCAGTTGGACCAGCGTTCGTGCTGGACGTGCAGACCGCGTGAGACGACGCTTCATCCAGTCCCAAACATGCTCAATGGGGGACAGATCCGGAGATCTTGCTGGCCAGGGTAGTTGACTTACACCTTCTAGAGCACGTTGGGTGGCACGAGATACATGCGGACGTGCATTGTCCTGTTGGAACAGCAAGTTCCCTTGCCGGTCTAGGAATGGTAGAACGATGGGTTCGATGACGGTTTGGATGTACCGTGCACTATTCAGTGTCCCCTCGACGATCACCAGTGGTGTACGGCCAGTGTAGGAGATCGCTCCCCACGCCATGATGCCGGGTGTTGGCCCTGTGTGCCTCGGTCGTATGCAGTCCTGATTGTGGCGCTCACCTGCACGGCGTCAAACACGCATACGACCATCATTGGCACCAAGGCAGAAGCGACTCTCATCGCTGAAGACGACACGTCTCCATTCGTCCTTCCATTCACGCCTGTCGCGACACCAGTGGAGGCAGGCTGCACGATGTTGGAGCGTGAGCGGAAGACGGCCTAACGGTGTGCGGGACCGTAGCCCAGCTTCATGGAGACGGTTGCGAATGGTCCTCGCCGATACCCCAGGAGCAACAGTGTCCCTAATTTGCTGGGAAGTGGCGGTGCGGTCCCCTACGGCACTGCGTAGGATCCTACGGTCTTGGCGTGCATCCGTGCGTCGCTGCGGTCCGGTCCCAGGTCGACGGGCACGTGCACCTTCCGCCGACCACTGGCGACAACATCGATGTATTGTGGAGACCTCACGCCCCACGTGTTGAGCAATTCGGCGATACATCCACCCGGCCTCCCGCATGCCCACTATACGCCCTCGCTCAAAGTCCGTCAACTGCACATACGGTTCACGTCCACGCTGTCGCGGCATGCTACCAGTGTTAAAGACTGCGATGGAGCTCCGTATGCCACGGCAAACTGGCTGACACTGACGGCGGCGGTGCACAAATGCTGCGCAGCTAGCGCCATTCGACGGCCAACACCGCGGTTCCTGGTGTGTCCGCTGTGCCGTGCGTGTGATCATTGCTTGTACAGCCCTCTCGCAGTGTCCGGAGCAAGTATGGTGGGTCTGACACACCGGTGTCAATGTGTTCTTTTTTCCATTTCCAGGAGTGTATATTAGTCTAGGTAACATGTGTAGTTTATGAACAGTGCATCATCGCAGGTTAACGTAAGCGCGAGATAAGCCACTGAAAATGTGAAACGCTGGTACATTAATAACCGATGTGACCGCCAGAATCTCGAATGCAAACATAGAAATGTGCATGCTTTATGTTGTACAGTCTGACAATACCACTACTTGCAAAGTAGGTTAGAAATCAGATTAATAATGTTACTCACGCAGCATATTTTCGCTTTATCGGGCAACAACAAAGTTGTTGATTGTGGATGAGCCGGCCGGGGTGGCCGAGCGGTTCTAGGCGCTTCAGTCTGGAACCGCGCGACCGGTCCGGTCGCAGGTTCGAATCCTGCCTTGGGCATGGATGTATGTGATGTCCTTAGGTTAGTTAGGTTTAAGTAGTTCTAAGTTCTAGGGGACTGATGACCTCAGCTGTTAAGTCCCATAGTGCTCAGAGCCATTTGAACCATTTTTTTGATTGTGGATGGTATCCTTAGAATGGAAATAATGAAGTCACTGTAAAAAAGTCATTAATTTTGGCACTTATCTTGAATGGATTCCCACGTAGATTTCTTCGAAGTTGTTATGGCTCATCTTCTTGATTCTAGGGTGATTCCACTTTGACTGCTAGAAGGCCAGATCTGTATTTTAGCAATATTTGAAGACCTAATGAATGCGTTTTCAGGAAATTCTTAATGATCAAAGAATCCCAGATCAGAACAATGGTATAGTAGAAATAATTTTTGACTTGGTGTTCACGATCCACATTTTTATTAATTTTCTTGTAAATTTTACATATACGTTTTCTTAATTGTCACATCATCAAGAAAACAGTTTTGTATCAATCTTCATATATTTAATTTCCACTTTAACCAAACACAAGACTTGACTCTTCTTTTACAAAGAGAAATAACAACTTAACTTCTGCAAAGTGAAACATGGACTGCTCTGTGCGTATTCGCGCCAAAACGGTTACAAATAAGTCAAACATTATGACAGTCTCACAGAAATGAATACACGATACATCGGAGTACCTATACATTAATAAAATCGAATGTAAATATTTTCACAAAAATATGTCTGTTACTTCGCAGAAAAGTAGTACGATATTACTGGTATCCAGAACTGGGGTTGGAGTGCCGTAATGGTCACGTAAATAAAGAACCATTACAACAGGAGCCGAGTGTCAGTTTGTGACACGGAGGTTCACTTCCCCGGTCAGTACAGGGACGGTTAATGCTGTGTGTGAATGACGCTGCAGTTGTCGTCCGATGACGTCCCATACATGCTCCATTGGAGACAGATATGGTGACCGAGCATGCCACGGCAACATGTAGACACTCTGCGGAGCATATTAGATCACTATAGCAGAATGTGGGCGAGCGTTATCCTGTTGGAAAACACCCCCTGGAATGCTGTTCTTGAATGACAGCACAACAGGTCGAATCACTCGAGTACAAATTTGCAGTAAGGGTCCATGGGATATCCACGAGGGTGCCCCTGCTGTCATACGAAATGGAACTCCAGACCATAACTCCAGGTGTACGTCCAGTGCGGCCAGCACGCAGGCCTCCTTCTAACCAACACACGCCCATCACTGGCACCGAGGCAGAATCAGCTTTCATCAGAACAGACCTCCACCCTGCCCTCCAATGAGCTCTGGCTCGGCACCAGTAAATTCGCGAATGGCGGCGGTTTGAGGCCCGTGAAACGCCCGCTTACAAGTCATTTGGCACGTAACTGTCCCTGAAGTAATCCATTTCGTTGTATGACTGTGGCGCCAACTGCTGCTGAATTTGCAGCTGTAGCTGCAGTACGATTTGCCAGAGCCGTATGCCGAACACGATGGTTTTCCCTCTCGGTAATGCTACGTGGCCGTCAGGAGCACCTTCTTCTTGCGGCTGGTCCCGGCGGGGGTTCGAGTCCTCCCTCGGGCATGTGTGTGTGAGTGTGTGTGTGTGTGTGTGTGTGTGTGTGTGTGTCTGTCTGTCCTTAGGGTGATTTAGGTTAAGTAGTGGGTAAGCTTAGGGACTGATGACCTTAGCAGTTAAGTCCCATACGATTTCACACACATTTGAACATTTTTTGAACTTCTTCTTGCGACCAAATATTCTCGTGAACTCTGCTGCCGAAAATCGTGTACTGCTGCCACATTCCTGCCAGGCGTTTGTGCAGTATCACAGAAGGAACAGCCACCTTCTCATAGCCGTATTACACGTCGTTCAAACTCAGTGAGGTGTTGATAACGGCATCGTAGTCGCCTTAGAGGCATTCTCGACTAACTTCAACTGACAACGTCCGATCTGAAAGGTAAATAACGATCACGAACTTTAGAGTGTACATTTTAAGCAACCTCATTTTCGCCACTCTTGTGCAACTGGCGTGAATTTTCAATATATATCGTCTTTCGGATGTAGAAAGACGTTTACGTCGTGCAGCTCCTTATCGATGTTCTGACTTTTTCCGTCTGTGTGTATGTAAATAACTTTGTCAGTAACGGTTATGCACACATGATAAAAGTTTTAATGAGCTCGTCGCGCTAATGACAGATGAACACAGTCTTTAGATTTCTGGTATTTCGACTGGAAGTAGATTTAGTGTTTTCAGGGAATATTCTAAAGTTAAAAGCGAGCGAGGTGGCGCAGTGGTTAGCACACTGGACTCGCATTCGGGAGGACGACGATTCAATCCCGTCTCCGGCCATCCTGATTTAGGTTTTCCGTGATTTCCCTAAATCCTTTCAGGCAAATGCCGGGATGGTTCCTTTCAAAGGGCACGGCCGATTTCCTTCCCCATCCTTCCCTAACCCGAGCTTGCGCTCCGTCTCTAATGACCTCGTTGTCGACGGGACGTTAAACACTAATCTCCCTGCTCCTCCTCTAAAGTTAAACTTTTACAATGTCTATGTTAAAAAATGAGGAAATTCCTCCAGCTGTATGAAGGTTTTGGTTTTATTGGCAGGTAGTTTCGATGTTGTTACAACATCATCTTCAGGCCCATACTTGTTGACAGCAACTGCATGTGTGTGTGCAACTGTAGGTAGGTAGGTAGGTAGGTAGGTAGGTAGGTAGGTAGGACTACCTGCCTTCCACATGGAACACGCCTATCTCACCACTGACTACTAGTGTTAGACACATACAGTTGCTGTCAACAAGTATGGGCCTGAAGATGATGATGTAACAACATCGAAACTACCTGCCAATAAAACCAACAACTTAATACAGCTGGAGGAATTTCGTCATTTTTTAACGTATTATACCAGCTGCCGTCCGACGTCGTACGATTCAGTTATGGATATACGACGATTTAATATTGTCGGTTTCTGGCCGTGCTGCTCCACTTCCAAGAGCTTGCTCCCGCATCTTCTCCCTCACTTTGGGATCTCCAGTTGGGTCGCCCACCCCGTTTCACTGCTCAGCTCACGTGGTCCAGCCACCACACGGCATCTTGCCAGCCATATACCGCCTGTCGAGACACTCTGCTTTGGATATAATTGCACAGAGAACTCACCTTTGGTAATGCCACCAGCCCGTGTACTACTGTAAGCTATTATTCTTTTGGTCCTGTTCTCAACCGCAGAGGTAACGATGTACTTGCATGGGCTATTTTTTCCCCAAGCTACGATCGGTTGCAAAACTGAATCCACAGTGAAAATCCCGCGAAGCTCTGTGCAGATGTGCTGCACTGTTTCGCTAGTATGTCCGTCTATCGAATCATGTCGTACTTTTCAGTTCTGGGTGCACTATGAGCACGGCAAGGTGCCTGGAAAAATTCTCTCTCCCGCCACGTGTGAACCACCCAGTGAGAGATTTCGCCTGATTTCATGCATCCCGTATAACGTAAATGCCATACGTTTGCCTCTCCGTGCCGGTCCTCAGCCACATTCTGCAGGTGCAATGAAGACGTTCCTGCAGCGTTCCCGATGGGAAGTGTTTCATTAACCACCATACAGCCCGATCTTGTCTCCCTCTTATTTTTCTCTCTTTGCTCACATGAACTTCTGACTACGAGACTACGAGGAGAGCATTTTTGGCCAGACAGCGTCGGGAATTGACGGAAATCACGAGAGCAACGAAGTGACGAGGGTATTGGAAAGTTGGTACACCACTACGGCAAGTATCAAAACTGGAGAGGTGACTATGTAAAGAAGTACCTGGAAGGTGTAGCTAAGTATTGAAAATAAAACAGTTTTGGTTTATACTGTGATTTCTACAACGCGACCGATTGCAAGAAGCTGGAGGGCGTGGGTTGTGTGTGTGTGTGTGTGTGGGGGGGGGGGGGGGGGACACTTCGTAAAACAGTACATAATAACAAATCACTTTCTGTGCAAAGGGTCAGGGTACATGACTCATGTGGAAAGGTGTCCGACGTGATTGTGGCCACACGGTGGGAATCAAGAAACTTCGAGTGTGGAATGGTAATTAGAGCTAGATGCATGCGACAATCAACTTCAGAAACTGTTAGGCAATTAAATATTTCGAGACTTACAGTATCAAGTGGGTACCGAAAATACCAGATTTCAGGCATTACCTCTCACCAAGGACAATGCACTGGGCGATGGGATTCACTTAACGAACGAGAGCAGTGGCATTTGCGTAGACAAGTCAGTGCTAACAGACAAGCAATACTGCATCAAATAAGCACACTAGTCAATGAGGGGGTGTACGACAAACGTATCCGTGAAGACAGTGCGTCGAAATTTGGTGCTAATGGGCTAATGGGCTACACGACCGACGCGAATGCCTTTGCTAACTCCACGACATCACCTGCAGCGCCGCTCCTTTGCCCGTGACCACATCGGTGGGACCCTAGACGGCTGGAAACCGGTGGCCTGTTCAGATGAGTCCCGACTTCAGTTGGTAAGAGCTGATGGTAGTGTCCGAGTGTGGCGCAGACCCCACGAAACCATGGAGCCAAGTTGACAACAAGGCACTGAGCAAGCTGGTGGTGGCTCCAAAATGGTGTGGGCTGTGTTTACATGGAACGGTCTGTGTCCTCACGCCCAACTGAACCGATAACTAACTGGAGACCATTTCCAGCCATTCATGGACTTGATTGTCCCAAAAAAGATGGAATTTTTATGGATGACAGTGCGTCATGTCACCACCATAATTTTTCACGACTGGTTTGAAGAGCGTTCTGGACAATTCTGCCAAATGATTAGGTGACCCAGATCGCCCTACATGAATTCCACTGAACGTTTATGGGACATAAACGGGAGTCCAGTTCGTGCACAAACTCCTATACCGTGAACACTTCCGCACTTATGGACGGATGTAGAGGCAGCAAGGCTCTATTTTTGGAGGAGATTTGCTACCACTCGTTGAGTCTATGCCACGTCGAGTTACTGCAGTCCGACACGATATTATGAAGTGTCCCAGGACTTTTGTCACCTCAGTGTATATACACTACTGGCCATTAAAATTGCTATACCAAGAAGAAATGCAGATGATAAACAGGTATTCATTGGACAAATATATTATACTAGAACTGACCTCTGATTACATTTTAACGCAATTTGGGTGCATCGATCCTGAGAAATCAGTACCCGTTGCCTGGTGAAACGTTGTTGTGATGCCTCGTGTAAGGAGGAGAAATGGTACGAACATGTTTCCGACTTTGATAAAGGACGGATTGTAGCCTATCGCGATTGCGATTTATCGTATCGCGACATTGCTGCTCGCGTTGGTCGAGATCCAATGAGTGTTAGCAGAATATGGAATCGGTGAGTTCAGGTGGGTAATACGGAACGCCGTTCTGGACCCAACGGCCTCCTGTCACTAGCAGTCGAGATGACAGGCATCTTATCCGCATGGCTGTAACGGATCGTGCAGCCACGTCTCGATCCCTGAGTCGACAGATGGGGACGTTTGCAAGACAACAACCATCTGCACGAACAGTTCGACGACGTTTGCAGTAGCATGGACTATCAGCTCGGAGACCGTGCCTGCGGTTACCTTCGACGCTACAACACAGACAGGACCGCCTGCTTTGGTGTACTCAATGACCAAACTGTGTGCACACGCCATCCAAGCTCTGTTTCAATCAATGCCCAGGCGTATCAAGGCCGTTATTACGGCCAGAGGTGGTTGTTCTGGGTACTGATTTCTCAGGATCAATGCACCCAAATTGCGTGAAAATGTAATAAAATGTCAGTTCTAGTATAATATATTTGTCCAATGAATACCCGTTTATTATGCGCATTTCTTCTTGGTGTAGCAATTTTAATGGCCAATAGTGTATGTATTGAAGTGTAACCTCACGCATTTGTGAAAGCTATTCTTGCAGCACTCAACCATATTGCACTGTTAGCTGGGTAACTGTGTATTTGTATAGCTAATTAAATTTTTCATTATAATATTTTTACTGCAATACTTCTATGTGTCTTTTTCTTTCTTTCTTACAATGCTTGCAGTGTGCTGGCGAGTTGGGCCTGTCGTTCCCAACCATTTCAGACTGCGCAAATGGTCAGGCCGGCAATGAACTCCTGAGGGCGTACGGGAACGTTACCAATGACCTGAGTCCTGCGCTGACCTTTGTTCCTACAGTCACACTGAACGGGGTGAGTCGTACTATATACCTGTTGTGTTCAGCTCAGTTCCAGTCTCACTGTATGTGATCAAGATATAATTCCTTAAAGTAGTGTGGCTTTCGAATGTACAAAATTGAAACGATAACTGTTAACGTATCTGTTTAGCTAACCTACGTAACTTGCTCGTCAAATGTTCTGGAGGCAGCACAGAAATCTTATTTGTTTTAAAAATATGTTGCAGTATTCGTCTGTTTTCACAAACATCCTTAATGCTTCTTCATTCTTTACTATTTCCCTCCAGTTATGTTTTACATCCTGCCTCAGACCTTTAACTCACACTACCTCAGTCTTTTCCCATCTTCCTTCCATACCGAACGCATTGCTATGTCACGCAAAACCTCTCTACACTCAAAACATATCACCAGACTTTTTCTAACTGTGTCTACCATTTCTCACATCCCATCTTCTATTTGCTATTCAGTGTTTTTTTATACATTGAATTTTTGGTTTTTATTTCGCGATTGTATATTTTATCCTTATTTATTGAGATTGGTAAGTATTTGAAATTCTTTCCATGTTGAACTGTACCCTGTTCTAATCTTATGGTTGTCTTGGTTTGCCTTTCTAGTAATAGTCTTCCTATTTTTAATATTAATTCTCATCCAATGCTTATCTCCACCCATGAACCATGGACATTGCGGTTGGTGGGGAGGCTTGCGTGCCTCAGCGATACAGATAGCCGTACCGTAGGTGCAACCACAACGGAGGGGTATCTGTTGAGAGGCAAGACAAACGTGTGGTTCCTGAAGAGGGGCAGCAGCCTTTTCAGTAGTTGCAGGGGCAACAGTCTGGATGATTGACTGATCTGGCCTTGTAACATCAACCAAAACGGCCTTGCTGTGCTGGTACAGCCAACGCCTGAAAGCAAGGGGAAGCTATAGCCGTAATATTTCCCAAGGGCATGCAGCTTTACTGTATGGTTAAATGATGACGGCGTCCTCTTGGGTAAAATATTCCGGAGGTAAAATAGTCCCCCATTCGGATCTCCGGGCGGGGACTACTCAGGAGGATGTTGTTATCAGGAGAAACAAAACTGTCGTTCTACGGATCGGAGCGTAGAACGTTAGATCGCTTAATCGGGCAGGTAGGTTAGGAAATTTGAAAAGGGGAATGGATAGGTTAAAGTTAGATATAGTGGAAATTAGATAAATTCGGTGGTAGGAGGAACAAGACTTTTGGTCAGGCGAATACAGGGTTATAAATACAAAATCAAATACGGGTAATGCAGGAGAACGATTAATAATTAATAAAAAATAGGGTAAGCTACTACAAACAGCATAGTGGTCAAGATAGACGCGAAGCTCACACCTAACACAGTAGTACAAGTTTATATGCCAACTAGCTCCGCAGATGACGAAGAAATTGATGAAATGTATGATGAGATGAAAGAAATTATTCAGATAGTGAAAGGAGACGAAAATTTAATAGTCATGCGGAACTGTAATTCGATAGAAGGAAAAGGAAGAGAAGAAAAAGTAGTAGGTGAATGTGCAATGGTGGTAAGGAATGAAAGAGGAAACTGCCTGGTAGAATTTTGCACAGAGCATAGCTTAATCATAGCTAACACTTGGTTTAAAAACCATGAAAGAAGATTGTATATGGAAGAGGCCGGTAGACACTGGAAGGTTTCAGACAGTTTATATAATGACAAGACAGAGATTTAGGAACCAGTTTTTAAATTGTAAGACATTTCCAGGGTCAGATGTGGACTCTGACCACAATTTGTTGGTTATGACCTGTAGATTAAAACTGAAGAAACTGCAAAAAGGTGGGAATTGTAGGAGATGGGATCTGAATAAACTGAAAGTAGCAGAGGTTGTAAAGAGTTTCAGAGAGAGCATTAGGGAATGATTAACAAGAACATGACAAAGAAATACAGTAGAAGAAGAATGGGTAGATCTGAGAGATGAAATAGTGATGGCAGAAGAGGACCATGTAGGTAAAAAGACGAGGGCTAGTAGAAATCCTTGGGCAACAGAAGGGATATTATATTTAATTAATGAAAGGAGAAATTATAAAAATACAGTAAATGAAGGAGGCGAAAAGGAATACACGTGTCTCAAAAATAGGAAGTGCAAAATGGCTAAGCAGGGATGGTTAGAGGACATATGTAAGGATGTAGAGGCGCATATCGCTAGGGGTAAGATAGATTGTGGCTCCGAAAAAATTAAAGAGACCTTTGGAGAAAATAGAACCATTTGTATGAATATCAAGGGCTCGGATGGAAAATCAATTCTAAACAAAGAAGGGAAAGCAGAAAGGTGGAAGGAGTGTATAGAGGTCTGGACAAGGGCGATGTACTCGATGGCAGTATTATGGAAATGGAAGAGGAGGTAGATGGAGATGAAAAATGGGAGATATGATAGTGCATAAAGTATTTGACAGAGCAGTGGGCCGGCCATAGTGGCCGTGCGGTTCTAGGTGCTACAGTCTGGAACCGCGAGACCGCTACGGTCGCAGGTTGGAATCCTGCCTCGGGCGTGGATGTGTGTGTTGTCCTTAGGTTAGTTAGGTTTAAGTAGTTCTAAGTTCTAGGGGACTGATGACCTCAGAAGTTGAGTCCCATAGTGCTCAGAGCCATTTGAACCATTTTTGAACAGAGCAGTGGAAGACCTTAGTCTAAACAAGCCCCAGCAGTAGACAATATTCCATTAGAATTACTGATAGCCTCGGGAGAACCAGCCGTGACAAAACTCTGCACTCTGGTGAGCAAGCTGTACGAGACAGTCGAAATACCCTCAGACTTCAAGAAGAATATAATAATTCCAATAGCAAAGAAAGCAGGTGTTGACAGATGTCAAAATTACCGAACAATCAGTTTAATAATTCACGTCTGCAAAATACTAACACGAATTCTTTACAGTCGAATGAAAAAACTAGTAGAGGACGACCTCCGGGAAGATTAGTTTGGGTTACATAGAAATGTTGGAACCCGCAAGGCAATACTGACCCTAAGACTTATCTTAGAAGATAGATTAAGGAAAGGCAAACCTACGTTTGTAGCATTTGTAGACTTAGAGAGGGCTTTTGACAGTGTTGGCTGGAATATTCTCTTTCAGATTGTGAAGGTGGCAGGGGTAAAAACAGTGAGCGAAAGGCTATTTACAATTTGTACAGAAACCAGATGGAAGTTATAAGAGTCGAGGGGCATGAAAGCAAGCAGTGGTTGGGAAGAGAGTGAGACCGGGTTGTAGCCTATCCCCGATGTTATTCAATCTATATATTCAGCAAGCAGTAAAGGAAACAAAAGAAAAAATTCAGAGTAGGAATTCAAATCAATGGAGAAGAAGCAAAAACTTTGAGGTTTGCCGAAGATATTGTAATTCTGTCAGAGACAGCAAAGGACCTGGAAGACCAGGTGAACGGAATGGACAGAGTCTTCAGACGGGGATATACGTAGGTTGGAACTTAAATAGTGGCAACACTGCTGTGGAGACACTGTGCAATGGAATCTACTGTTGTCGCTGGTAGCACACGTTGCTGGCATACCTACCTCACCTCCGAGCTAATGGAGTCGCCCGTCCCACGTCATCGGCGTGCGCACAATCGAGGGAAACACAGACACGTGTGAGCGAGCGGTCTAATGTAGTGGTGTCAATATGTTTTCGAAACAGGAACAACGGATTTGAATCAAGATTGAATGTCCCAGAGATCGTACAGCAAGACAGTGTCATCAAGGTCTTCTAGAGGCGTGCGGGGAATCGGCATTGCCGTACACAACAGTGGTACGTTGGGTAAAAGCCTTCAACGAAGGTCGGCAAACTGTGGGAGACATGCATCGCATTACGTTCCTCCACCGCAGACCGTCAGTGCACAGTATTACTGTTCGATTCTGAAGCATCACTTGCGATCAGCTTTGTGAAAGAAGCGGTGATACTTCCTGCGCAACCCACCCGTCATTTTGCACGACAATGCGCGGGCACATACAGCGCAAGCTATGGCTGGTCTGTTCGGTCGATGGGACTGGGAAGTACTGTACGATCCACCATACTCGCCGGACTTAAGTCCTTGTGACTTTGCTTTGATTCCGAAGATGAAGGAACCACTTCGTGGCATTCGCTTTAGAACTGTTCCCGAGATTCGACAGGCAGTAGACCGCTTCATTCGCACCATCAACAGAACAGGCTCTGCTGACGGTATACTACGCCTTCCACATCTCTGGCAACGGGTTCTACACAACGCTGGTGACTACTTTGAAGAACAGTAACAGGTGCAAACATGTAGCTCTTTTGTATCGGTTGTGAATAAATAGGTGCCACTATTTAATTTCCAACCCTCGTAAGATGAACTTCAACAAAAGCAAATTGAGGATAATGGAATGTAGTCTTATTAAATCAGGTAATGCTGAGGGAATTAGGTCATAAAATGAGACAAAGTAGTACAGGAATCTTGCTATTTAGGGAGCAAAATAACTGATGATGGTCGAAGTAGAGAGGATATAAAATTTAGACTGGCAATGGCAAGAAAAGCGTTTCTGAAGAAGAGAAGTTTGTTAACATCGAGTATAGATTTAAGTGTCAGGAAGTCGTTTCTGAAAGTTTGTGTGTGGAGTGTAGCCATGTATGGAAGTGAAACATGGACGATAAATAGTTTGGACAGGAAGAGAATAGAAGCTTTCGGATTGTGGTGCTACAGAAGAATGTTGAAGATTAGGTGGGTAGATCACATAACTAATGAGAAAGTATTGAATAGAATTGGGGAGAAGAGGAATTTGTAGCACAACCTGACTAGAAGAAGGGATCGGTTGGAAGGACACGTTCTAAGGCATCAAAGGATCACCAAGTTAGTATTGGGGGGGGGGGGGGGGGGGAGCGTGGAGGGTAAAAATCGTAGAGGGAGTCCAAGAGATGAATTCACTGAGCAGATTGAGAAGGATGTAGGTTACATTAGTTACTGGTAGATGAAGCAGCTTCCACAGGATAGAGTAGCATGGCGAGCTGCAACAAACCAGTCTCTGGACTGAGGACCACAACAACAAAGAACAACTTACCCCTTCAAATAAAATCATGTTCTCACATCCTGCCTACCACACACACACACACACTCACACACACACACACACACACACACACACACACACACACACACACACACATGTATACTTCAGTGCCAGTTTGAAGAAAGCCATAACATGTATTGGTTATAGGCTAGTAGAAACTGTACCCAGATTCGTTTGTAGTGAAACTCCAATACTATTTCGCTATTAGTCACTATTCTCGTTGCAACTGAAGATGCCAAACGTTTCTGTGCTGTGAAAGCTTCCAGTAACGCAGTAAATTAAAGCGCTGATTTTTTATCCCCCTTGTGTTAAGCAGCCGATCAAAGAATCCACTAAAAGTGAATGTAGGAAGTATAGTCTGAACATACATCTGAGCCGGCCGAGTTGGCCGAGTGGTTCTAGGCGCTACAGTCTGGAAGCGCGCGACCGCTACGGTCGCAGGTTCAAATCCTGCCTCGGGCATGGATGTATGTGATGTCCTTAGGTTAGACAGGTTTAAGTAATTCTAAGTTATAGAGGACTGATGACCTCGGAAGTTAAGTCCCATAGTGCTCAGAGCCATTTGAACCAGACATCTGAGTTTTACGCTTCTGACTGCAAAATAAAATGTCCACATTTCACACGAACTGCTCAGTCTCAGTTAAGAACATTTTATATATTCCATTCATATTATGGGGTGGTCATATTAGTTTCATAAAGACACTTTTCCACCAGTTTTCAGTTATAATTTTGTAAGAATGTTTGCTTTGTTTCCACAGTGCGTAGTCTTTCCTGTAAACTAATTCTGAATTGTTCCCACACCGCCACCTACCTTAGATATTGGCTGCACTTTTGAGATGTAGTTAGTTTTCATTAAAACACTGTAGGGGCTTGAGGTACAAACTGAGAATAAACGGCTTTGCATACCCTTCCCTGCTGTGACAACATCCGACACACGTCACCCGGGCTGCTTTGTGCACTAAAAGAAAGCTTCCAGCTGAATCTGCCGTCTCCTTCTCCTTTGGGACTCTCTTCGCCGTCACTGAAGAGACATTCATCGACTATGCCGCTCAGTTGGTTACTTTACTGACTGTCATTAAATGAACATAGTTTTCCCTATTATTTTCAAAGTAAACTCGTAATTTTTTGTCTAGTTTTTACGAGAAATGCCGTATAGGTCGCTCGTTAGATTTTCATTTATTACAAGGTCTCAGGTCGAAATTTGGAACTGCGGTTTGCAAGTTAGGATCTGATGATGAGGGTAGGCGAAACGGCGTAATAATTGAAAGTACATTGAGAGGTCTACACGACATTATTTAAAAAAAATTAATAATGACTGCGGTGTCATGCAGTGAGTTTACTACCTTTATTGACAAACTGTGTATATAAAGGGTGTATCACTTAAGCTTGTACCGTACATACGAGGATAATGGAAAGTGCTGTTGGCGCGTGGTTTCCACAGAATGAATTGATTATCAAGGGCCCGTATTATTATCCAATAAACAGACAGTAATACTACTTAGAAAGCGTAATTTTTTGTGCAAAGGTACACCTTTGTTAATGGATCAATGCGTATTGACATCAAGAGTCTGAAAGTAGTGTGAATTCCAGAGTGTCAGTGGTTTTCGCTGCTGGAGTCTGGTGCGAGTCGTTTTCGAGATAGACGTGTTTTGAAAAGTTTCCGCGAAGTTGCTGGGTAGGACGTTGTTATGTTTGCTTACCGTGTCTTGTGTGTTCGTTTAGTGCGGCTTGCTAATGAGTCTGTCAGTGTCTGACAGTCCCGGCAGTAGGTAGTGAGTGGACGATGGGATTTGCCAGTGTAGGAAAAGCCGAAATGTACCGTATTTCTTTTTAGTGAATTTCCAATGTTGTATTAAGAGTTAGGGTGAAACGTTATTCTGATCGTAACAGTACCTACATGATTGTTGTGTGGGTTTATTGTTTCCATTGTCACCAAGTTATTTTGAGTCCATAACCTAGTCCGTCCATAACCCAGTACATAAAGTACCCTCCACCTAGAAACCCGTGTTTGAGGCTACCCATCTCTTCACAAATTTTACACTGGTTAGTGGGGGGCCACACAATTTTTATTTAGATTTCTCTTTGTTGCGATTGTTTTCTAGACTACTTCGTATCAAAACGTCTTCCGTCACAGGTGGCGAATTTAAAGTGTAGGTTGTCGCAAATGTGTCTCTGTTAATATTCGTATTTTTTTTTCGTGGATTCTATTTGGTCGTAGTCCGTTTACTAGCCGATTGTAACGTATTTTTGTATCTATTTTCCCTTGAAAATTTATTTCTCTGTAAATGTATCACGGTCCTTTCACAAAAGATGTTATGTAGGTTAGTTCATAGCGACTGCGGTTTAACGTTAGTGGAGCAGTACAACGTTGGTGACCTACACTCCTGGAAATGGAAAAAAGAACACATTGACACCGGTGTGTCAGACCCACCATACTTGCTCCGGACACTGCGAGAGGGCTGTACAAGCAATGATCACACGCACGGCACAGCGGACACACCAGGAACCGCGGTGTTGGCCGTCGAATGGCGCTAGCTGCGCAGCATTTGTGCACCGCCGCCGTCAGTGTCAGCCAGTTTGCCGTGGCATACGGAGCTCCATCGCAGTCTTTAACACTGGTAGCATGCCGCGACAGCGTGGACGTGAACCGTATGTGCAGCTGACGGACTTTGAGCGAGGGCGTATAGTGGGCATGCGAGAGGCCGGGTGGACGTACCGCCGAATTGCTCAACACGTGGGGCGTGAGGTCTCCACAGTACATCGATGTTGTTGCCAGTGGTCGGCGGAAGGTGCACGTGCTCGTCGACCTGGGACCGGACCGCAGCGACGCACGGATGCACGCCAAGACCGTAGGATCCTACACAGTGCCGTAGGGGACCGCACCGCCACTTCCCAGCAAATTAGGGACACTGTTGCTCCTGGGGTATCGGCGAGGACCATTCGCAACCGTCTCCACGAAGCTGGGCTACGGTCCCGCACACCGTTAGGCCGTCTTCCGCTCACGCCCCAACATCGTGCAGCCCGCCTCCAGTGGTGTCGCGACAGGCGTGAATGGAGGGACGAATGGAGACGTGTCGTCTTCAGCGATGAGAGTCGCTTCTGCCTTGGTGCCAATGATGGTCGTATGCGTGTTTGGCGCCGTGCAGGTGAGCGCCACAGTCAGGACTGCATACGACCGAGGCACACAGGGCCAACACCCGGCATCATGGTGTGGGGAGCGATCTCCTACACTGGCCGTACACCACTGGTGATCGTCGAGGGGACACTGAATAGTGCACGGTACATCCAAACCGTCATCGAACCCATCGTTCTACCATTCCTAGACCGGCAAGGGAACTTGCTGTTCCAACAGGACAATGCACGTCCGCATGTATCCCGTGCCACCCAACGTGCTCTAGAAGGTGTAAGTCAACTACCCTGGCCAGCAAGATCTCCGGATCTGTCCCCCATTGAGCATGTTTGGGACTGGATGAAGCGTCGTCTCACGCGGTCTGCACGTCCAGCACGAACGCTGGTCCAACTGAGGCGCCAGGTGGAAATGGCATGGCAAGCCGTTCCACAGGACTACATCCAGCATCTCTACGATCGTCTCCATGGGAGAATAGCAGCCTGCATTGCTGCGAAAGGTGGATATACACTGTACTAGTGCCGACATTGTGCATGCTCTGTTGCCTGTGTCTATGTGCCTGTGGTTCTGTCAGTGTGATCATGTGATGTATCTGACCCCAGGAATGTGTCAATAAAGTTTCCCCTTCCTGGGACAATGAATTCACGGTGTTCTTATTTCAATTTCCAGGAGTGTATATTAAGCAGATCATAGGAACAGTAGGAGCGTGTGACCGCGGATTCAGATAACGAATGCTTGTGCGACATTGTCTCATCTGTTGATGTTGGGTTCGTTCTTTATTGCTGATTCGACACCTTTATTAATTTTTTTCAGCTCAGAGGCAATCAGACGGCCGTCTTGGGTGACTTCTGGGAACAAGTCGTTGAAACGTCCTTAGAAACAGTAAGTAAACCCATTTTTTGTGATTACTATTCTAACTTACGTGATCTAAATAAATTACATATGTACTCACTCATTACATGTAGTGCGTGTAATTTTAAAGGTCTGTATAATTTTATTTTTGTAATGTTCATCCGTTGAGCCTGATACACACATATTCTAAATGCTACTCTCTTTTGTCAGTGGCTGTTCGTTTCAGTTCCATGTAACTGTCACATCCTACATTCCTCTGGATGGCTTTCAAATACTTCATCCTACACCGTCAGCTTCTTTCCTTTCTCGGTACTTCCCTTCAAGAATATTATTGACGAAGGTGTTGTGTCTCATGACATATGCGATAAATTTTATTTTACCGGTTTTCGGCTTACAAGACCATCATCAGACATTTAAATGAGTATTGTATGTAAACAACATTGGAAGAGAAGTTACACATCTAGATTGAAGCAGAAATGTGCAGTAAATAAGTTCTTTCACAACGTTGGTGGTAACGCAATGTAAAAAGTAAAAGGTTGAACAGTGAATAAATAAAAACGGAGTCAACAGGGAAAGATTTTGGACACAAAACGGGAACAACAAGCCTACATAACAGTTTATATTAATAAACGAAACCAATAAAATTAGTACTTGACAAGGCTACTTCAGGATGAATAAAACATGGACAGTGATACACAAACCAATTAAAAGAAGAAAGACTTATCAATGTAACTACAGACTATATAAGGAACTTATATCACTGAGATAAACAAAAACGAATAAATGCAGGAAAATGGAGGAGTGTGAGGGAACATATGGTAAATGCGTTTTCCTCCATTTACTCATTTCTGTTTATCTTATTGATTATTGCTTAAGTTCCTTACACATTCTGTAGTTACGTTGATAATTCTTTCTTCTTTTAATTGGTTTGTGTATCTCTCTCCATGTTTTACACCTCCTGAAGTAGCCTGGTCAAGTATTAATTTAATTTAATTTTTTTGTTTTCGTTTATTGGTATAAACTGTTATGTAAGTTTGCTGTTCCTGTTTTGTGTAAAGGCTTTGCCTGTTTACTTTACTTTTATTTATTTATTGTTCTGCTTTCTACGTTGCATTACCACCACACTATCAAAGATTGCTCCATTCTAAATGTGTTACTTCTCGTCCAGTGTTGTTTACAAACATTGTGACTTCTTTGGTGGCAATACTCAGTAAATGTCTGAAGTTGGCCTTGTAAGCCGAAAACCGGTTAACACAGTAAAAACAATACTGTACAAAAAAAGCAAACTAGCACTTTTCGTTTTACTATAATGTTATTCTGGCAAGAAACGACGGAAGATTCAACAAGATAAAGATTTAATCCTGGTAAATGTACAGCAGCTCTTTGAGTCACTCTGTTACGTGTCCTTAGCTATCCTCGAACAACTACGTGGAAGGTACTTGTCGCAAAAACGTTCGAAGCAGGTACAGTTACAAGGTTGCGGCAGTCTCGTGGTTCGATTTGAAAGGCTACAGGCGGCTGTAGGTTTAGACCTTGACGGCAGTCAGTTGAACCTGCAAGCCTTCCGCTTGCCTACTTAGCGACGTATCTGCTGAGTTGATTCTGCCCTCTGACAGCAGCTGCTGTTGTAGCCTGCTTTGGAGGTTATCACTGTTATCAGAACCTTAAATAAAGCTTGAATGCTGAAATAATTTAATGGAATAGTGACCATGTCATTATTGTACTTAGTTATTGATGTGTGATTAATATATCTACATGGGATTAATCTTTTATTGATCATAAAATAGCATAAACAACACAAGTTAAGCGAGATGACAAATAAATCACGAACTGTTGGCAACGCAAATAGAAGCAACAAATGATTAGCACTCGCCTCGGACGTGCCTGTTTGGCAAAGACTACGGCTTATCTGTTTAATCTGTTTGCACTGGCTCAAAATGTGGATAACGCAATCTGAAATTACTTAAGGCTTTGATGCATTTATTCCACACCAAAGTTATGCTGCGTTGATGCAGCTGAGAACAGGAGGCGACACTGTCATTCTGTTTGCCCTAACAAGATGGAGCAGCAAAAGTGTATCCCTTTCTGAACTCGTAGCACTGTCTGAGGTCACGCTCGTGGAGCAAGTTTGTGCAGAGTAGCGATGCTGTGGCGCCTGCCTGTAATGTGTGGGCACGAAATATGTAGAGTGACGGGCAGGCGAAATGTTAGACAGATCGCAGTTACCCTCAGATGGAGCCCTGTAAGCTCTTCACATTCCAGCGTGTGACACTCCACCGCTCACACCATGGACCAATTTGAATCACTTATACGGCAGTGAGCACAAGGAGGTCAGATGCCAAGGAGGCAGACCTGATACATATAAGATTGTTCACGACACAGTGAGTTGTCTGACACGATTGGTGTCTAAACTGACGGTAGAGCTGAGTCTTCACCACGGGCTCGCCAATCAAAATCATTGACAGTGCGAAGTCACGCTCAGAACGAGTGTTACAAGAGCAACCCGCCCACAGCAAGACTCAAGACCAGAATCTCCTCTCCAGACCATATTCTGCATCAGAAGCCCCATTTCTCCTCTCAGACTTTCCATCAAACCTTGATAAACCCGAAAATAGCACCCACACACAACCACCTCCACAAGGTTGTGCCAATTACAAGACTCCACGAGCGCTATGTCTCCCCTCTAGGTAGCCTGCTCCACCTTTTCGCCAATCCTAACCAAAGTTGATAATATTCTTTTCCCTGTTGGAGAAGCAGCCAGTGCGCGACTTGTAAATTCCCATGCACGGAGGAGAAGATGTTACGCTCCCAAATTATTTTTCCCATGGCCACTTCGGGCAGCGTGTATTGAGTTTTCATTTAGGCCTGAAGTGAACAACACATTTATTACAGATATCACTACTTGGACTGTGCAAATGATACAGCATGTCCGACCAGGGGCCTTTGCTAAACTAAAAGAAGTGCTTTTGAGTCTCAACATAGACCGTATCAGAGCCACCACAAATGTTGCGTACCGTCCTAAAATTCTTCCTGAGGTTTCCCAAAAATCTCAGCAGGCAGGTGATGCTCCGAAAACGACCAGCTTTGCGAAAGAAGCGGCGACTCTTTCTGGCAACCCACCCATCATTTTGCACGACAATGCGCGGGCGCATACAGCGCATGCTCTGCCTGCTCTGTTCGGTCGATGGGACTGGGAAGTACTGTACCACCCACCATACTCCCCGGACTTAAGTCCTTGTGATTTCGAAGATGAAGGAACCACTTCGGGGCATTCGCTTCAGAAATGTTCCAGAGATTCGACAGGCAGTAGACCGCTCCATTCGCACCATCAACAGAACAGGCTCTGCTAACGGTATACTACGCCTTCCACATCGCTGGCAACGGGTTCTACACAACGCTTGTGACTACTTTGAAGGACAGTAACAGGTGCAAACATGTAACTCTTTTGTATCGGTTCTGAATAAATAGTTGCCGCTATTTAAGTCCCAACCTACGTAGATACCAGATTACTGTGAAACTCTGGAATCTGCTCAAAGGCAGATACTATTAGCAGGCTTATATGAAGAAAACACAAAATAATTACTCTACTGGACATTAAAATTGCTACACCAAGAAGAAATAGATGATAAACGGGTATTCATTGGACAAATATATTATACTAGAACTGACATGTGATTACATTTTCACGCAATTTGGGTGCATCGAGCCTGAAAATCAGTACCCAGAACAACCACCTCTGGCCGTAATAACGGCCTTGATACGCCTTGACATTGAGTCAAACAGAGCTTGGATGGCACGTACAGGTACAGCTACCCATGCAGCTTCAACACGATACGGCAGTTCATCAAGAGTAGATACTGGCGTATTGTGACGAGCCAGTTGCTCGGCCACCATTGACCAGACGTTTTCAATTGGTGAGAGATCTGGAGAATGTGCTGGCCAGGGCAGCAGTCGAACATTTTCTGTATCCAGAAAGGCCCGTACA
This sequence comes from Schistocerca nitens, assembly GCF_023898315.1. Classification (NCBI taxonomy): domain Eukaryota; kingdom Metazoa; phylum Arthropoda; class Insecta; order Orthoptera; family Acrididae; genus Schistocerca; species Schistocerca nitens. The sequence continues at coordinate 11,093,266 of NC_064623.1, read as the reverse complement.
GGACCTGCAACATGCGGTCGTGCATTATCCTGCTGACATGTAAGGTTTCGCAGGGATCGAATGAAGGGTAGAGCCACGGGTTGTAACACATATGAAATGTAACGTCCACTGTTCAAAGTGCCATCAATGTGAACAAGAGGTGACCGAGACGTGTAACCAATGGCACCCAACACCATTATGGCGATGACGAATACACGCTTCCAATGTGCGTTCACTGCGTTATCGCCAAACACGGATGCGACCATCATGATGTTGTAAACAGAACATGGATTCATGTGAAAAAATGACGTTTTGCCATTCGTGCACACAGTTTGGTCGTTGAGTACACCAAAGCAGGCGGTCCTGTCTGTGTTGTAGTGTCAAAGGTAACCGCAGCCACGGTCTCCGAGCTGATAGTCCATGCTGCTGCAAACGTCGTCGAACTGTTCGTGCAGACGTTTGTTGTCTTGCAAACGTCCCCATCTGTTGACTCAGGGATCGAGACGTGGCTCCACGATCCGTTACAACCATGCGGATAAGATGCCTGTCATCTCGACTGCTAGTGATACGAGGCCGTTGGGATCGAGCACGGCGTTCCGTATTACCCTCCTGAACCCACCGATTCTATATTCTGCTAACAGTCATTGGATCTCGACCAACGCGAGCAGCAATGTCGCGATACGATAAACCGCAATCGCGATAGGCTACAATCCGACCTCTATCAAAGTCGGAAACGTGATGGTACGCATTTCTCCTCCTTACACGAGGCATCACAACAACGTTTCAGCAGGCAACGGCGGTCAACTGTGTATGAGAAATCGGTTGAAACTTTCCTCGTGTCAGCACGTTGTAGGTGTCGCCACCGGCGCCAACATTGTGTGAATGCTCTGAAAAGCTAATCATTTGCATATAACAGCATCTTCTTCCTGTCGGTTAAATTTCGCGTCTGTAGCACGTCATCTTCGTGCTGCAGCAATTTTAATGGCCAGTAGTGTAATTCAATTTCACCTTCATTTGTTAAGTTTTAGCGGTACTGCAAAGGCATGATGATTATAGTGGCTATTAAATGAGTTGCAAATTCGAATGAGTAGTAACTGTGGACAACTATGTTAGCCATGCTATCAATGGAAATTGAAATTCTCTGTATAAATTACCACATTACGATGGCATGGTGCCGTGCTACCTGTTTACCAACGTGCTGTCAGTTAAGGTTCAAAATGGTTCAAATGGCTCTGAGCACTATGCGACTTAACTTCTGAGGTCATCAGTCCCCTAGAACTAATTAAACCTAAGTAACCTGAGGACATCACTCAGATCCATGCCCGAGGCAGGTTTCGAACCTGCGACCGTAGCGGTCGCTCGGTTCGAGACTGTAGCGCCTAGAACCGCACGGCCACTCCGGCCGGCTGTCAGTTAAGGGTATGTGCCTGCCGTATTGTGCATACGCTGTCAGCTACGGCTATAGTAGGAGTAAATATTTGTCCAGCTGCCTGGCGAGTTACGAATTTGGGTGTTTTCACCTTTTTTTTAAAAGAAATACTTGGAATGTGTCTTAGCGATTAGAATTTAGACATTGTATATTTTGAGGTGTATTCTTCCTGTATAAAAAATTCCCGGGCAGGTTTCGAAGTATCGGATTGATCCATTCTGTTTTGGTAGAGCGTTTCATTTCAGGTTGAGCACAAGCAACCAACAAATGTGGGCGGAATCGGTTTGCCGTGTCTGAGGCCCTTTCCTTGTCAGTGTAACTCAGAACTCGGCCCTGCCGCTGGTCACGTGAGCAAGGCAGCTATACCGACTGTGGTCAGCCTTGTCGTGTGACGGTTGCAGCCGTAGGTGTGGCAGTAGCGGCCAGAGTGTCAACACTGCTGGAGGCGACCCCGTGCTGTGCTGTGCTGTGTGTGTTGCGTGTTGCAGAAGTCGGAGAGTAGGCGCTCCGGCGGTACAGACGGCGGCTACTAGAGTCGTGGCAGCCGCCGCCTGCGTGGCCCCTGGAGCCTGCGTGGCTGCCATCCCGCCTGGCTCTGTCTGCCACCTCTCCAGCAGGCTCACACCGACACCCGCTGAGGAGCTGCCAATGCCGCGGGCCGCACGTCTGCACGATCAAAATTCTGCGATTTTCAGCTTAAGAGGACGGACCACCTGCCGAGTGTCACAAACGTGCCCTGTATTAATCAATAAATGTACAACTGCTCAACGAATACCACTTACTTTCCTTCCACTGCCTGCCACCCTCTCATTAAATCCTTCCCTTGTGGGTGTGCCACTGTGTCATCATACAGGGTGAAAAGTATTTAAACCGACAAACTCTGTGACTTTGTAGGGGACATCAAAACAAATATTTTTCCCTAATGTCATTTTTTCCTATGAGGAGTTTTTAAACCGGTAGAGGAAGATTCCTCTGGCGGCATGTTAATTAAACCAACAAACACTTCTCCATTTTTTTTATGACCGAGACAACACATTAACACAACCCAATTTCAAGTACAGTAGATTTTCAAAAATGCCTCCATTGACACTGAAACTAAGGTTACGCCGTTGTATCATGTTCTTTCTGACACGGGCAAAAACCCCAGGAATATCCTGAATTGTTCCTGCTGCTGCTACTATCCGGGCAACCAGATCCTCTTCTGATGCAACAGGAGTTCCGTAAACAAGGTTGCGCATCTAGCCCCGCACAAAAAAGTCCAGAGTGGACGTATCTGGGGATCGAGCAGGCCATGGTACAGGACCACCTCTCCCAATCCACGTTTCTGGGAACCGTCGGTCCAGGAATCGACTCACATGACGACTGAAATGTGCTGGCGCCCCGTCATGTTGGAACCACACGTGTTGTTTTGTAGAGAGCGGGACGTCTTCCAGCAATTCCGCAATGCTCTGCCGACCGGGGTGGCCGACCGGTTCTAGGCGCTACAGTCTGGAACCGCGCGACCGCTACGGTCGCAGGTTCGAATCCTGCCTCGGGCATGGATGTGTGTTATGTCCTTAGGTTAGTTAGGTTTAAGTAGTTCTACGTTCTAGGGGGCTGATGACCTCAGACGTTAAGTCCCATAGTGCTCAGAGCCATTTGGCAATGCTCTGGCGAGAAAGTTGTAATAGTGCCTGCCATTTAATGGCCTGGGTAGCAGATACGGCCCAATTAAACAGTCCCCAACAACACCGACCCACACATTAACGAAGAACAGCACTTGACGAGCGCTAGTAACTGTGGCATGTGGGTTATCCTCACTCCAAACATGCGATTTGTGCATGTTGAAGACCCCATCACGCCCGAACGTTCCTTCACCGGTAAACAACACAGAGGATGGAAATGTAGGATGCATTTCACACTGTTCCAGGTACCACTGCGAAAACTGTGATCTGGGTGGATAATCAACAGGTTCTAGGTTGTGGACACGCTGTAAGTGAAATGGACATAACAATTGCTCTCGAAGGCCTGTTCTTACGTTCGTCTGATTCGCCCCCATGTTACGTGCAATTGCGCGAGTGCTGATTGAAGGATCTCGCTCCACATGCTGCAAGACGGATTCCTCAAATTGCAGTTTTCTTACCGTGCGATGACGTCCCTGTCCAGGTAACCTGCTAAATGACCCGATCTCACGCAGACGTTGGTACACAGCAGCAAAGGTCGTATGATGCGGGATGCGGCGATTAGGATATTGTTGTTGATAAACCCGCTGTGCAGCTCGTCCGTTGTGGTGCGCTACGTAGTACGCACCAAGCATGTCAGTGTACTCACTCCAGGTGCATCGCTCCATTAGTAAACAGAGACAATGCACTACTACAGTGGTGGACAGCAGTTGCCTACAATTGAAGAGCGTAATAAGCCCTCTAACAACTGAAGATCGTAATACGGCCTCTAACAACTTAAGAGGGTAGTACGGCCTCCACCGGTTTAAATAATCCTCATATGAAAAATGACATTAGGGAAAAATATTTGATGTCCCCTAAAACCTCCCAGAGTTTTTCGGTTTGAATACTTTTCACCCTGTATAAAATACTTAACGTCACACACATTCCGGCCGTACACGTTTAAGTATTTCATAAAATAACGCGGCAGTTACGCCAACTCAATTTTAATGACCTTCTTTGCTGATGATCCACGTTCTTTTCTTTTGTCTCGATTTGCAGCACAAAGTTTCAAGTTACAAGCCGACTTTATAGTGTTACTGCTCCAGCACGTTTTTAGATTTATATGGTATAATACGAGACAGTGAATGTACATTCATAAAATAAATTAAGTGATAATTCGAAATAGATCAGCATACTGCAATACGCAACAAAGAAATTTGCTAATGACGTGCGTCATTCATGGAGGACTACCTAAATGGTTACATGATTACACGTCAAATGTAGAATTTCTCGTTATGTGACATCGTGAAGTGTTAGATTACATGTAAATATAGAACTTTGTCCAGACACAAATCTGATAGCAGAGTTTCTCGTTATGTAACATCGTGAAGTGTTAGATTACATGTAAATATAGAACTTTGTCCAGACACAAATCTGATAGCAGAGTTTCTCGTTATGTAACATCGTGAAGTGTTAGATTACATGTAAATATAGAACTTTGTCCAGACACAAATCTGATAGCAGAGTTTCTCGTTATGTAACATCGTGAAGTGTTAGATTACATGTAAATATAGAACTTTGTCCAGACACAAATCTGATAGCAGAGTTTCTCGTTATGTAACATCGTGAAGTGTTAGATTACATGTAAATATAGAACTTTGTCCAGACACAAATCTGATAGCAGAGTTTCTCGTTATGTAACATCGTGAAGTGTTAGATTACATGTAAATATAGAACTTTGTCCAGACACAAATCTGATAGCAGAGTTTCTCGTTATGTAACATCGTGAAGTGTTAGATTACATGTAAATATAGAACTTTGTCCAGACACAAATCTGATAGCAGAGTTTCTCGTTATGTGACATCGTGGAGTGTTAGATTACATGTAAATATAGAACTTTGTCCAGACACAAATCTGATAGCAGAGTTTCTCGTTATGTGACATCGTGGAGTGTTAGATTACATGTAAATATAGAACTTTGTCCAGACACAAATCTGATAGCAGAGTTTCTCGTTATGTAACATCGTGAAGTGTTAGATTACATGTAAATATAGAACTTTGTCCAGACACAAATCTGATAGCAGAGTTTCTCGTTATGTAACATCGTGAAGTGTTAGATTACATGTAAATATAGAACTTTGTCCAGACACAAATCTGATAGCAGAGTTTCTCGTTATGTAACATCGTGAAGTGTTAGATTACATGTAAATATAGAACTTTGTCCAGACACAAATCTGATAGCAGAGTTTCTCGTTATGTAACATCGTGAAGTGTTAGATTACATGTAAATATAGAACTTTGTCCAGACACAAATCTGATAGCAGAGTTTCTCGTTATGTAACATCGTGAAGTGTTAGATTACATGTAAATATAGAACTTTGTCCAGACACAAATCTGATAGCAGAGTTTCTCGTTATGTAACATCGTGAAGTGTTAGATTACATGTAAATATAGAACTTTGTCCAGACACAAATCTGATAGCAGAGTTTCTCGTTATGTAACATCGTGAAGTGTTAGATTACATGTAAATATAGAACTTTGTCCAGACACAAATCTGATAGCAGAGTTTCTCGTTATGTAACATCGTGAAGTGTTAGATTACATGTAAATATAGAACTTTGTCCAGACACAAATCTGATAGCAGAGTTTCTCGTTATGTAACATCGTGAAGTGTTAGATTACATGTAAATATAGAACTTTGTCCAGACACAAATCTGATAGCAGAGTTTCTCGTTATGTAACATCGTGAAGTGTTAGATTACATGTAAATATAGAACTTTGTCCAGACACAAATCTGATAGCAGAGTTTCTCGTTATGTAACATCGTGAAGTGTTAGATTACATGTAAATATAGAACTTTGTCCAGACACAAATCTGATAGCAGAGTTTCTCGTTATGTAACATCGTGAAGTGTTAGATTACATGTAAATATAGAACTTTGTCCAGACACAAATCTGATAGCAGAGTTTCTCGTTATGTAACATCGTGAAGTGTTAGATTACATGTAAATATAGAACTTTGTCCAGACACAAATCTGATAGCAGAGTTTCTCGTTATGTAACATCGTGAAGTGTTAGATTACATGTAAATATAGAACTTTGTCCAGACACAAATCTGATAGCAGAGTTTCTCGTTATGTAACATCGTGAAGTGTTAGATTACATGTAAATATAGAACTTTGTCCAGACACAAATCTGATAGCAGAGTTTCTCGTTATGTAACATCGTGAAGTGTTAGATTACATGTAAATATAGAACTTTGTCCAGACACAAATCTGATAGCAGAGTTTCTCGTTATGTAACATCGTGAAGTGTTAGATTACATGTAAATATAGAACTTTGTCCAGACACAAATCTGATAGCAGAGTTTCTCGTTATGTAACATCGTGAAGTGTTAGATTACATGTAAATATAGAACTTTGTCCAGACACAAATCTGATAGCAGAGTTTCTCGTTATGTAACATCGTGAAGTGTTAGATTACATGTAAATATAGAACTTTGTCCAGACACAAATCTGATAGCAGAGTTTCTCGTTATGTAACATCGTGAAGTGTTAGATTACATGTAAATATAGAACTTTGTCCAGACACAAATCTGATAGCAGAGTTTCTCGTTATGTAACATCGTGAAGTGTTAGATTACATGTAAATATAGAACTTTGTCCAGACACAAATCTGATAGCAGAGTTTCTCGTTATGTAACATCGTGAAGTGTTAGATTACATGTAAATATAGAACTTTGTCCAGACACAAATCTGATAGCAGAGTTTCTCGTTATGTAACATCGTGAAGTGTTAGATTACATGTAAATATAGAACTTTGTCCAGACACAAATCTGATAGCAGAGTTTCTCGTTATGTAACATCGTGAAGTGTTAGATTACATGTAAATATAGAACTTTGTCCAGACACAAATCTGATAGCAGAGTTTCTCGTTATGTAACATCGTGAAGTGTTAGATTACATGTAAATATAGAACTTTGTCCAGACACAAATCTGATAGCAGAGTTTCTCGTTATGTAACATCGTGAAGTGTTAGATTACATGTAAATATAGAACTTTGTCCAGACACAAATCTGATAGCAGAGTTTCTCGTTATGTAACATCGTGAAGTGTTAGATTACATGTAAATATAGAACTTTGTCCAGACACAAATCTGATAGCAGAGTTTCTCGTTATGTAACATCGTGAAGTGTTAGATTACATGTAAATATAGAACTTTGTCCAGACACAAATCTGATAGCAGAGTTTCTCGTTATGTAACATCGTGAAGTGTTAGATTACATGTAAATATAGAACTTTGTCCAGACACAAATCTGATAGCAGAGTTTCTCGTTATGTAACATCGTGAAGTGTTAGATTACATGTAAATATAGAACTTTGTCCAGACACAAATCTGATAGCAGAGTTTCTCGTTATGTAACATCGTGAAGTGTTAGATTACATGTAAATATAGAACTTTGTCCAGACACAAATCTGATAGCAGAGTTTCTCGTTATGTAACATCGTGAAGTGTTAGATTACATGTAAATATAGAACTTTGTCCAGACACAAATCTGATAGCAGAGTTTCTCGTTATGTAACATCGTGAAGTGTTAGATTACATGTAAATATAGAACTTTGTCCAGACACAAATCTGATAGCAGAGTTTCTCGTTATGTAACATCGTGAAGTGTTAGATTACATGTAAATATAGAACTTTGTCCAGACACAAATCTGATAGCAGAGTTTCTCGTTATGTAACATCGTGAAGTGTTAGATTACATGTAAATATAGAACTTTGTCCAGACACAAATCTGATAGCAGAGTTTCTCGTTATGTAACATCGTGAAGTGTTAGATTACATGTAAATATAGAACTTTGTCCAGACACAAATCTGATAGCAGAGTTTCTCGTTATGTAACATCGTGAAGTGTTAGATTACATGTAAATATAGAACTTTGTCCAGACACAAATCTGATAGCAGAGTTTCTCGTTATGTAACATCGTGAAGTGTTAGATTACATGTAAATATAGAACTTTGTCCAGACACAAATCTGATAGCAGAGTTTCTCGTTATGTAACATCGTGAAGTGTTAGATTACATGTAAATATAGAACTTTGTCCAGACACAAATCTGATAGCAGAGTTTCTCGTTATGTAACATCGTGAAGTGTTAGATTACATGTAAATATAGAACTTTGTCCAGACACAAATCTGATAGCAGAGTTTCTCGTTATGTAACATCGTGAAGTGTTAGATTACATGTAAATATAGAACTTTGTCCAGACACAAATCTGATAGCAGAGTTTCTCGTTATGTAACATCGTGAAGTGTTAGATTACATGTAAATATAGAACTTTGTCCAGACACAAATCTGATAGCAGAGTTTCTCGTTATGTAACATCGTGAAGTGTTAGATTACATGTAAATATAGAACTTTGTCCAGACACAAATCTGATAGCAGAGTTTCTCGTTATGTAACATCGTGAAGTGTTAGATTACATGTAAATATAGAACTTTGTCCAGACACAAATCTGATAGCAGAGTTTCTCGTTATGTAACATCGTGAAGTGTTAGATTACATGTAAATATAGAACTTTGTCCAGACACAAATCTGATAGCAGAGTTTCTCGTTATGTAACATCGTGAAGTGTTAGATTACATGTAAATATAGAACTTTGTCCAGACACAAATCTGATAGCAGAGTTTCTCGTTATGTAACATCGTGAAGTGTTAGATTACATGTAAATATAGAACTTTGTCCAGACACAAATCTGATAGCAGAGTTTCTCGTTATGTAACATCGTGAAGTGTTAGATTACATGTAAATATAGAACTTTGTCCAGACACAAATCTGATAGCAGAGTTTCTCGTTATGTAACATCGTGAAGTGTTAGATTACATGTAAATATAGAACTTTGTCCAGACACAAATCTGATAGCAGAGTTTCTCGTTATGTAACATCGTGAAGTGTTAGATTACATGTAAATATAGAACTTTGTCCAGACACAAATCTGATAGCAGAGTTTCTCGTTATGTAACATCGTGAAGTGTTAGATTACATGTAAATATAGAACTTTGTCCAGACACAAATCTGATAGCAGAGTTTCTCGTTATGTAACATCGTGAAGTGTTAGATTACATGTAAATATAGAACTTTGTCCAGACACAAATCTGATAGCAGAGTTTCTCGTTATGTAACATCGTGAAGTGTTAGATTACATGTAAATATAGAACTTTGTCCAGACACAAATCTGATAGCAGAGTTTCTCGTTATGTAACATCGTGAAGTGTTAGATTACATGTAAATATAGAACTTTGTCCAGACACAAATCTGATAGCAGAGTTTCTCGTTATGTAACATCGTGAAGTGTTAGATTACATGTAAATATAGAACTTTGTCCAGACACAAATCTGATAGCAGAGTTTCTCGTTATGTAACATCGTGAAGTGTTAGATTACATGTAAATATAGAACTTTGTCCAGACACAAATCTGATAGCAGAGTTTCTCGTTATGTAACATCGTGAAGTGTTAGATTACATGTAAATATAGAACTTTGTCCAGACACAAATCTGATAGCAGAGTTTCTCGTTATGTAACATCGTGAAGTGTTAGATTACATGTAAATATAGAACTTTGTCCAGACACAAATCTGATAGCAGAGTTTCTCGTTATGTAACATCGTGAAGTGTTAGATTACATGTAAATATAGAACTTTGTCCAGACACAAATCTGATAGCAGAGTTTCTCGTTATGTAACATCGTGAAGTGTTAGATTACATGTAAATATAGAACTTTGTCCAGACACAAATCTGATAGCAGAGTTTCTCGTTATGTAACATCGTGAAGTGTTAGATTACATGTAAATATAGAACTTTGTCCAGACACAAATCTGATAGCAGAGTTTCTCGTTATGTAACATCGTGAAGTGTTAGATTACATGTAAATATAGAACTTTGTCCAGACACAAATCTGATAGCAGAGTTTCTCGTTATGTAACATCGTGAAGTGTTAGATTACATGTAAATATAGAACTTTGTCCAGACACAAATCTGATAGCAGAGTTTCTCGTTATGTAACATCGTGAAGTGTTAGATTACATGTAAATATAGAACTTTGTCCAGACACAAATCTGATAGCAGAGTTTCTCGTTATGTAACATCGTGAAGTGTTAGATTACATGTAAATATAGAACTTTGTCCAGACACAAATCTGATAGCAGAGTTTCTCGTTATGTAACATCGTGAAGTGTTAGATTACATGTAAATATAGAACTTTGTCCAGACACAAATCTGATAGCAGAGTTTCTCGTTATGTAACATCGTGAAGTGTTAGATTACATGTAAATATAGAACTTTGTCCAGACACAAATCTGATAGCAGAGTTTCTCGTTATGTAACATCGTGAAGTGTTAGATTACATGTAAATATAGAACTTTGTCCAGACACAAATCTGATAGCAGAGTTTCTCGTTATGTAACATCGTGAAGTGTTAGATTACATGTAAATATAGAACTTTGTCCAGACACAAATCTGATAGCAGAGTTTCTCGTTATGTAACATCGTGAAGTGTTAGATTACATGTAAATATAGAACTTTGTCCAGACACAAATCTGATAGCAGAGTTTCTCGTTATGTAACATCGTGAAGTGTTAGATTACATGTAAATATAGAACTTTGTCCAGACACAAATCTGATAGCAGAGTTTCTCGTTATGTAACATCGTGAAGTGTTAGATTACATGTAAATATAGAACTTTGTCCAGACACAAATCTGATAGCAGAGTTTCTCGTTATGTAACATCGTGAAGTGTTAGATTACATGTAAATATAGAACTTTGTCCAGACACAAATCTGATAGCAGAGTTTCTCGTTATGTAACATCGTGAAGTGTTAGATTACATGTAAATATAGAACTTTGTCCAGACACAAATCTGATAGCAGAGTTTCTCGTTATGTAACATCGTGAAGTGTTAGATTACATGTAAATATAGAACTTTGTCCAGACACAAATCTGATAGCAGAGTTTCTCGTTATGTAACATCGTGAAGTGTTAGATTACATGTAAATATAGAACTTTGTCCAGACACAAATCTGATAGCAGAGTTTCTCGTTATGTAACATCGTGAAGTGTTAGATTACATGTAAATATAGAACTTTGTCCAGACACAAATCTGATAGCAGAGTTTCTCGTTATGTAACATCGTGAAGTGTTAGATTACATGTAAATATAGAACTTTGTCCAGACACAAATCTGATAGCAGAGTTTCTCGTTATGTAACATCGTGAAGTGTTAGATTACATGTAAATATAGAACTTTGTCCAGACACAAATCTGATAGCAGAGTTTCTCGTTATGTAACATCGTGAAGTGTTAGATTACATGTAATATAGAACCTTTGTCCAGACACAAATCTGATAGCAGAGTTTCTCGTTATGTAACATCGTGAAGTGTTAGATTACATGTACAATATAGAACTTTGTCCAGACACAAATCTGATTAGCAGAGTTCTCGTTATGTGACATCGTGGAGTGTTAGATTACATGTAAATATAGAACTTTGTCCAGACACAAATCTGATAGCAGAGTTTCTCGTTATGTGACATCGTGGAGTGTTAGATTACATGTAAATATAGAACTTTGTCCAGACACAAATCTGATAGCAGAGTTTCTCGTTATGTGACATCGTGGAGTGTTAGATTACATGTAAATATAGAACTTTGTCCAGACACAAATCTGATAGCAGAGTTTCTCGTTATGTAACATCGTGAAGTGTTAGATTACATGTAAATATAGAACTTTGTCCAGACACAAATCTGATAGCAGAGTTTCTCGTTATGTAACATCGTGAGTGTTAGATTACATGTAAATATAGAACTTTGTCCAGACACAAATCTGATAGCAGAGTTTCTCGTTATGTAACATCGTGAAGTGTTAGATTACATGTAAATATAGAACTTTGTCCAGACACAAATCTGATAGCAGAGTTTCTCGTTATGTAACATCGTGAAGTGTTAGATTACATGTAAATATAGAACTTTGTCCAGACACAAATCTGATAGCAGAGTTTCTCGTTATGTAACATCGTGAAGTGTTAGATTACATGTAAATATAGAACTTTGTCCAGACACAATCTGATAGCAGAGTTTCTCGTTATGTAACATCGTGAAGTGTTAGATTACATGTAAATATAGAACTTTGTCCAGACACAAATCTGATAGCAGAGTTTCTCGTTATGTAACATCGTGAAGTGTTAGATTACATGTAAATATAGAACTTTGTCCAGACACAAATCTGATAGCAGAGTTTCTCGTTATGTAACATCGTGAAGTGTTAGATTACATGTAAATATAGAACTTTGTCCAGACACAAATCTGATAGCAGAGTTTCTCGTTATGTAACATCGTGAAGTGTTAGATTACATGTAAATATAGAACTTTGTCCAGACACAAATCTGATAGCAGAGTTTCTCGTTATGTAACATCGTGAAGTGTTAGATTACATGTAAATATAGAACTTTGTCCAGACACAAATCTGATAGCAGAGTTTCTCGTTATGTAACATCGTGAAGTGTTAGATTACATGTAAATATAGAACTTTGTCCAGACACAAATCTGATAGCAGAGTTTCTCGTTATGTAACATCGTGAAGTGTTAGATTACATGTAAATATAGAACTTTGTCCAGACACAAATCTGATAGCAGAGTTTCTCGTTATGTAACATCGTGAAGTGTTAGATTACATGTAAATATAGAACTTTGTCCAGACACAAATCTGATAGCAGAGTTTCTCGTTATGTAACATCGTGAAGTGTTAGATTACATGTAAATATAGAACTTTGTCCAGACACAAATCTGATAGCAGAGTTTCTCGTTATGTAACATCGTGAAGTGTTAGATTACATGTAAATATAGAACTTTGTCCAGACACAAATCTGATAGCAGAGTTTCTCGTTATGTAACATCGTGAAGTGTTAGATTACATGTAAATATAGAACTTTGTCCAGACACAAATCTGATAGCAGAGTTTCTCGTTATGTAACATCGTGAAGTGTTAGATTACATGTAAATATAGAACTTTGTCCAGACACAAATCTGATAGCAGAGTTTCTCGTTATGTAACATCGTGAAGTGTTAGATTACATGTAAATATAGAACTTTGTCCAGACACAAATCTGATAGCAGAGTTTCTCGTTATGTAACATCGTGAAGTGTTAGATTACATGTAAATATAGAACTTTGTCCAGACACAAATCTGATAGCAGAGTTTCTCGTTATGTAACATCGTGAAGTGTTAGATTACATGTAAATATAGAACTTTGTCCAGACACAAATCTGATAGCAGAGTTTCTCGTTATGTAACATCGTGAAGTGTTAGATTACATGTAAATATAGAACTTTGTCCAGACACAAATCTGATAGCAGAGTTTCTCGTTATGTAACATCGTGAAGTGTTAGATTACATGTAAATATAGAACTTTGTCCAGACACAAATCTGATAGCAGAGTTTCTCGTTATGTAACATCGTGAAGTGTTAGATTACATGTAAATATAGAACTTTGTCCAGACACAAATCTGATAGCAGAGTTTCTCGTTATGTAACATCGTGAAGTGTTAGATTACATGTAAATATAGAACTTTGTCCAGACACAAATCTGATAGCAGAGTTTCTCGTTATGTAACATCGTGAAGTGTTAGATTACATGTAAATATAGAACTTTGTCCAGACACAAATCTGATAGCAGAGTTTCTCGTTATGTAACATCGTGAAGTGTTAGATTACATGTAAATATAGAACTTTGTCCAGACACAAATCTGATAGCAGAGTTTCTCGTTATGTAACATCGTGAAGTGTTAGATTACATGTAAATATAGAACTTTGTCCAGACACAAATCTGATAGCAGAGTTTCTCGTTATGTAACATCGTGAAGTGTTAGATTACATGTAAATATAGAACTTTGTCCAGACACAAATCTGATAGCAGAGTTTCTCGTTATGTAACATCGTGAAGTGTTAGATTACATGTAAATATAGAACTTTGTCCAGACACAAATCTGATAGCAGAGTTTCTCGTTATGTAACATCGTGAAGTGTTAGATTACATGTAAATATAGAACTTTGTCCAGACACAAATCTGATAGCAGAGTTTCTCGTTATGTAACATCGTGAAGTGTTAGATTACATGTAAATATAGAACTTTGTCCAGACACAAATCTGATAGCAGAGTTTCTCGTTATGTAACATCGTGAAGTGTTAGATTACATGTAAATATAGAACTTTGTCCAGACACAAATCTGATAGCAGAGTTTCTCGTTATGTAACATCGTGAAGTGTTAGATTACATGTAAATATAGAACTTTGTCCAGACACAAATCTGATAGCAGAGTTTCTCGTTATGTAACATCGTGAAGTGTTAGATTACATGTAAATATAGAACTTTGTCCAGACACAAATCTGATAGCAGAGTTTCTCGTTATGTAACATCGTGAAGTGTTAGATTACATGTAAATATAGAACTTTGTCCAGACACAAATCTGATAGCAGAGTTTCTCGTTATGTAACATCGTGAAGTGTTAGATTACATGTAAATATAGAACTTTGTCCAGACACAAATCTGATAGCAGAGTTTCTCGTTATGTAACATCGTGAAGTGTTAGATTACATGTAAATATAGAACTTTGTCCAGACACAAATCTGATAGCAGAGTTTCTCGTTATGTAACATCGTGAAGTGTTAGATTACATGTAAATATAGAACTTTGTCCAGACACAAATCTGATAGCAGAGTTTCTCGTTATGTAACATCGTGAAGTGTTAGATTACATGTAAATATAGAACTTTGTCCAGACACAAATCTGATAGCAGAGTTTCTCGTTATGTAACATCGTGAAGTGTTAGATTACATGTAAATATAGAACTTTGTCCAGACACAAATCTGATAGCAGAGTTTCTCGTTATGTAACATCGTGAAGTGTTAGATTACATGTAAATATAGAACTTTGTCCAGACACAAATCTGATAGCAGAGTTTCTCGTTATGTAACATCGTGAAGTGTTAGATTACATGTAAATATAGAACTTTGTCCAGACACAAATCTGATAGCAGAGTTTCTCGTTATGTAACATCGTGAAGTGTTAGATTACATGTAAATATAGAACTTTGTCCAGACACAAATCTGATAGCAGAGTTTCTCGTTATGTAACATCGTGAAGTGTTAGATTACATGTAAATATAGAACTTTGTCCAGACACAAATCTGATAGCAGAGTTTCTCGTTATGTAACATCGTGAAGTGTTAGATTACATGTAAATATAGAACTTTGTCCAGACACAAATCTGATAGCAGAGTTTCTCGTTATGTAACATCGTGAAGTGTTAGATTACATGTAAATATAGAACTTTGTCCAGACACAAATCTGATAGCAGAGTTTCTCGTTATGTAACATCGTGAAGTGTTAGATTACATGTAAATATAGAACTTTGTCCAGACACAAATCTGATAGCAGAGTTTCTCGTTATGTAACATCGTGAAGTGTTAGATTACATGTAAATATAGAACTTTGTCCAGACACAAATCTGATAGCAGAGTTTCTCGTTATGTAACATCGTGAAGTGTTAGATTACATGTAAATATAGAACTTTGTCCAGACACAAAATCTGATAGCAGAGTTTCTCGTTATGTAACATCGTGAAGTGTTAGATTACATGTAAATATAGAACTTTGTCCAGACACAAATCTGATAGCAGAGTTTCTCGTTATGTAACATCGTGAAGTGTTAGATTACATGTAAATATAGAACTTTGTCCAGACACAAATCTGATAGCAGAGTTTCTCGTTATGTAACATCGTGAAGTGTTAGATTACATGTAAATATAGAACTTTGTCCAGACACAAATCTGATAGCAGAGTTTCTCGAGTTATGTAACATCGTGAAGTGTTAGATTACATGTAAATATAGAACTTTGTCCAGACACAAATCTGATAGCAGAGTTTCTCGTTATGTAACATCGTGAAGTGTTAGATTACATGTAAATATAGAACTTTGTCCAGACACAAATTCTGATAGCAGAGTTTCTCGTTATGTAACATTGAAGTGTTAGATTACATGTAAATATAGAACTTTGTCCAGACACAAATCTGATAGCAGAGTTTCTCGTTATGTAACATCGTGAAGTGTTAGATTACATGTAAATATAGAACTTTGTCCAGACACAAATCTGATAGCAGAGTTTCTCGTTATGTAACATCGTGAAGTGTTAGATTACATGTAAATATAGAACTTTGTCCAGACACAAATCTGATAGCAGAGTTTCTCGTTATGTAACATCGTGAAGTGTTAGATTACATGTAAATATAGAACTTTGTCCAGACACAAATCTGATAGCAGAGTTTCTCGTTATGTAACATCGTGAAGTGTTAGATTACATGTAAATATAGAACTTTGTCCAGACACAAATCTGATAGCAGAGTTTCTCGTTATGTAACATCGTGAAGTGTTAGATTACATGTAAATATAGAACTTTGTCCAGACACAAATCTGATAGCAGAGTTTCTCGTTATGTAACATCGTGAAGTGTTAGATTACATGTAAATATAGAACTTTGTCCAGACACAAATCTGATAGCAGAGTTTCTCGTTATGTAACATCGTGAAGTGTTAGATTACATGTAAATATAGAACTTTGTCCAGACACAAATCTGATAGCAGAGTTTCTCGTTATGTAACATCGTGAAGTGTTAGATTACATGTAAATATAGAACTTTGTCCAGACACAAATCTGATAGCAGAGTTTCTCGTTATGTAACATCGTGAAGTGTTAGATTACATGTAAATATAGAACTTTGTCCAGACACAAATCTGATAGCAGAGTTTCTCGTTATGTAACATCGTGAAGTGTTAGATTACATGTAAATATAGAACTTTGTCCAGACACAAATCTGATAGCAGAGTTTCTCGTTATGTAACATCGTGAAGTGTTAGATTACATGTAAATATAGAACTTTGTCCAGACACAAATCTGATAGCAGAGTTTCTCGTTATGTGACATCGTGGAGTGTTAGATTACATGTAAATATAGAACTTTGTCCAGACACAAATCTGATAGCAGAGTTTCTCGTTATGTGACATCGTGGAGTGTTAGATTACATGTAAATATAGAACTTTGTCCAGACACAAATCTGATAGCAGAGTTTCTCGTTATGTAACATCGTGAAGTGTTAGATTACATGTAAATATAGAACTTTGTCCAGACACAAATCTGATAGCAGAGTTTCTCGTTATGTAACATCGTGAAGTGTTAGATTACATGTAAATATAGAACTTTGTCCAGACACAAATCTGATAGCAGAGTTTCTCGTTATGTAACATCGTGAAGTGTTAGATTACATGTAAATATAGAACTTTGTCCAGACACAAATCTGATAGCAGAGTTTCTCGTTATGTAACATCGTGAAGTGTTAGATTACATGTAAATATAGAACTTTGTCCAGACACAAATCTGATAGCAGAGTTTCTCGTTATGTAACATCGTGAAGTGTTAGATTACATGTAAATATAGAACTTTGTCCAGACACAAATCTGATAGCAGAGTTTCTCGTTATGTAACATCGTGAAGTGTTAGATTACATGTAAATATAGAACTTTGTCCAGACACAAATGTGTGTTCACTACACAACAGGACGTGGCAGTGTTTCCAGTAGTTCTTACCGTTCACGGTGCAAATTTCGTAACTGAGTGTTTGCGGGAAAGGAGGAGCGGGTGTCAACCCAGCTCTCCTTAACTTACGCTTGAAAAATCCAGAAGCATTGAGAAAGCAAAATCCGTCTGGTCGCGTAACAGCACGTTTCGATGCTTCTTTTAGTCAATCAATGTATTTTAGTTGTAATTTCTCCATGCACACGTAATTTTCTCTGCAGGACTAAATAGATAAATTTGGTATGCAGAGAAACGTATAAGGGGAGCAGTCAAATGAAAAAATACAGATGGAAAAAATTACGTAAACTGTTTATTATTTAAAAAGCAATCGCCATAACAGTTAATACCTTTACACCAGTGTGAGACAAGACGGTCCTTGCCTTCGCTGAAATATGTTTTCCGCTCGAAGCAAATCTACGGCCGGGAATGTCTCTCTTCAGGGCAGCAACAATACGAAAATCACATGGAGAGAGATGTGTGACGGCTTCGCAGCTAAATTCTCGTAGTGTACTATAAAAGAAATCATTAGGTTCAAATCCCCCCCCATGAACCATGGACCTTGCCGTTGGTGGGGAGGCTTGCGTGCCTCAGCGATACAGATGGCCATACCGTAGGTGCAACCACAACGGAGGGGTATCTGTTGAGAGGCCAGACAAACGTGTGGTTCCTGAAGAGGGGCAGCAGCCTTTTCAGTAGTTGCAGGGGCAACAGTCTGGATGATTGACTGATCTGGCCTTGTAACATTAACCAAAACGGCCTTGCTGTGCTGGTACTGCGAACGGCTGAAAGCAAGGGGAAGCTACAGCCGTAATTTTTCCCGAGGACATGCAGCTCTACTGTATGATTAAATGATGATGGCGTCCTCTTGGGTAAAATATTCCGGAGGTAAAATAGTCCCCCATTCGGATCTCCGGGCGGGGACTACTCAAGAGGACGTCGTTATCAGGAGAAAGAAAACTGGCGTTCTACGGATCGGAGCGTGGAATGTCAGATCCCTTAATCGGGCAGGTAGGTTAGAAAATTTGAAAAGGGAAATGGATAGGTTAAAGTTAGATATAGTGGGAATTAGTGAAGTTCGGTGGCAGGAGGAACAAGACTTTTGCTCGAGTAGGTTTAATAATGAATAAAAAAATAGGAGTGCGGGTTAGCTACTACAAACAGCATACTGAACGCATTATTGTGGCCAAGATAGACACAAAGCCCATGCCTACTACAGTAGTACAAGTTTATATGCCAACTAGCTCTGCAGATGATGAAGAAATAGATGAAATGTATGACGAGATAAAAGAAATTATTCAGGTAGTGAAGGGAGACGAAAATTTAATAGTCATGGGTGACTGGAATTCGTCAGTAGGAACAGGGAGAGAAGGAAACATAGTAGGTGAATATGGATTGGGGGGAAGAAATGAAAGAGGAAGCCGCCTTGTAGAATTTTCCACAGAGCATAACTTAATCATAGCTAACACTTGGTTCAAGAATCATGAAAGGAGGCTGTATACATGGAAGAAGCCAGGAGATACCGACAGGTTTCAGATAGATTATATAATGGTAAGACAGAGATTTAGGAACCAGGTTTTAAATTGTAAGACATTTCCTGGGGCAGATGTGGATTCTGACCACAATCTATTGGTTATGAACTGCGGATTGAAACTGAAGAAATTGCAAAAAGGTGAGAATTTAAGGAGATGGGACCTGGATAAACTGAAAGAACCAGAGGTTGTAGAGAGTTTCAGGGAGAGCATAAGGGAACAATTGACAGGAATGGGGGAAAGAAATACAGTAGAAGAAGAATGGGTAGCTTTGAGGAATGCAATAGTGAAGGCAGCAGAGAATCAAATAGGTAAAAAGACGAGGGCTAATAGAAATCCTTGGGTAACAGAAGAAATATTGAATTTAATTGATGAAAGGAGAAAATATAAAAATGCAGTAAATGAAGCAGGCAAAAAGGAATACAAACGTCTCAAAAATGAAATAGACAGGAAGTGCAAAATGGCTAAGCAGGGATGGCTAGAGGACAAATGTAAGGATGTAGAGGCTTGTCTCACTAGGGGTAAGATAGATACTGCCTACAGGAAAATTAAAGAGACCTTTGGAGAGAAGAGAACCACTTGTATGAATATCAAGAGCTCAGATGGAAACCCAGTTCTAAGCAAAGAAGGGAAGGCAGAAAGGTGGAAGGAGTATATAGAGGGTCTATACAAGGGAGATGTACTTGAGGACAATATTATGGAAATGGAAGAGGATGTAGATGAAGACGAAATGGGAGATAAGATACTGCGTGAAGAGTTTGACAGAGCACTGAAAGACCTGAGTCGAAACAAGGCCCCGGGAGTAGACAACATTCCACTAGAACTACTGATGGCCTCGGGAGAGCCAGTCATGACAAAACTCTACCATCTGGTGAGCACGATGTATGAGACAGGCGAAATACCCTCAGACTTCAAGAAGAATATAATAATTCCAATCCCAAAGAAAGCAGGTGTTGACAGATGTGAAAATTACCGAACTATCAGTTTAATAAGTCACAGCTGCAAAATACTAACGCGAATTATTTACAGACGAATGGAAAAACTGGTAGAAGCGGACCTCGGGGAAGATCAGTTTGGATTCCGTAGAAATGTTGGAACACGTGAGGCAATACTGACCTTACGACTTATCTTGGAAGAAAGATTGAGAAAAGGCAAACCTACGTTTCTAGCATTTGTAGACTTAGAGAAAGCTTTTGACAATGTTGACTGGAATACTCTCTTTCAAATTCTGAAGGTGGCAGGGATAAAATACAGGGAGCGAAAGGCTATTTACAATTTGTACAGAAACCAGATGGCAGTTATAAGAGTCGAGGGGCATGAAAGGGAAGCAGTGGTTGGGAAAGGAGTGAGACAGGGTTGTAGCCTCTCCCCGATGTTATTCAATCTGTATATTGAGCAAGCAGTAAAGGAAACAAAAGAAAAATTCGGAGTAGGTATTAAAATTCATGGAGAAGAAGTAAAAACTTTGAGGTTCGCCGATGACATTGTAATTCTGTCAGAGACAGCAAAGGACTTGGAAGAGCAGTTGAACGGAATGGACAGTGTCTTGAAAGGAGGATATAAGATGAACATCAACAAAAGCAAAACGAGGATAATGGACTGTAGTCAAATTAAGTCGGGTGATGCTGAGGGAATTAGATTAGGAAATGAGACACTTAAAGTAGTAAAGGAGTTTTGCTATTTAGGGAGTAAAATAACCGATGATGGTCGAAGTAGAGAGGATATAAAATGTAGACTGGCAATGGCAAGGAAAGCGTTTCTCAAGAAGAGAAATTTGTTAACATCGAGTATAGATTTAGGTGTCAGGAAGTCGTTTCTGAAAGTATTTGTATGGAGTGTAGCCATGTATGGAAGTGAGACATGGACGATAACTAGTTTGGACAAGAAGAGAATAGAAGCTTTCGAAATGTGGTGCTACAGAAGAATGCTGAAGATAAAGTGGGTAGATCACGTAACTAATGAGGAGGTATTGAATAGGATTGGGGAGAAGAGAAGTTTGTGGCACAACTTGACTAGAAGAAGGGATCGGTTGGTAGGACATGTTTTGAGGCATCAAGGGATTACAAATTTAGCATTGGAGGGCAGCGTGGAGGGTAAAAATCGTAGAGGTAGACCAAGAGATCAATACGCTAAGCTGATTCAGAAGGATGTAGGTTGCAGTAGGTACTGGGAGATGAAGAAGCTTGCACAGGATAGAGTAGCATGGAGAGCTGCATCAAACCAGTCTCAGGACTGAAGACCACAACAACAACATAGGTTCAAATGGTTCAAATGGCTCTGAGCACTTTGGGACTTAACTTCTGAGGTCATGCTTCACAGTAATATAAATGTGTTAACAGTTACGACGATAACTTAGAACTACTTAAACGTAACTAACCTAAGGACATCACACACATCCATCTCCGAGGCAGGATTCGAACTTGTGACCGTAGCAGTGGCGCGGTCCCAGATTGTAGCACCTAGAACCTCTCGGCCACAGCGGCCGGCGAATCATTAGGCTTCAGGTTAATGCTCACCCTAAATGTTGCCAAGTCTGTTTCGACCACGTTGCAGAAGTTTCGCCGGGAAGACATTATACACATGCTCCACACAGTCTCCCCAGCTCTCCCCATTCGATTTCCGTATTTTTGGCGCCCTGAACACGCACACAAGTGGCCGTCGATTTCCTTGGAACAATCGTGTATCGAGAGGCATCGGCCAACATTTTTCCACGAAGATACTGACCGTCTCGCTTCACAGTAATATAAATGTATTAACAGTTATGACGATAACTTCTGAAATAATAAACAGATTTCTTAGTTCTTTTCTGCTAGTCGCGTTTTCATTTGCTGCCTCTTAAAGTTAAGTTATTTATACACACAGACATACTTAAAGGTCACATTTGAAACAGGTTTATTAGAGTGTTCAGTGCACATTTGTTTGTAGGTACTTGGAACTACGTAAACTGATAATTCCAAGACTGAAATTGTGCCTCAGGGTGAACAGGATACAGACAGCATTTTGTTCCACTGATATTTGCTTACTACGAACCGGTTTTCGCTTCATGTGTGTGTGTGTGTGTGTGTGAAATCTTATATGGGACTTAACTGCCAAGGTCATCCGTCCCTAAGCTTACACACTACTTAACCTAAATTATCCCAAGGACAAACACACACAGCCATGCCCGAGGGTGGATTCGAAACCTCCGCCGGGACCAGCCGCGCAGTCCATTTCCGCTTCATTAAGGCATCAATAGAGGTCACTTTTTCATCCTTAACTTAGGCATCCTAGTTGTGACAGAGTCATCCATCAATTGGCATGATTTTGTACTTACTGATCAGTTACACCCAGCACTGCACTTAAAGCACTCGCGCGAACACACACACACACACACACACACACCAAAGCGCGCGCGCTCGCGCAAACACAAAGTTTCTTGTGGCGGTGAATGAAACTAATAGAACAAGAGGTAAAGTTAGACACGTATGTGACCGTTCGTATCAACACAGGCATAATTTACCAAGTCCAGAAATCAAGGAAAATCTTAGAATCCATTTTCTGAATGACTCCCAAATACAGATCTTTCCCCGACGAGCTTACATAAAAACGGAGTACTGGACGCACCCTACTGTCAATGTCATGTCGTAACAACTGGTGATGTACACGAAACCTTCTGCCACTGCAAGCGCTGTGAGATCAGCAGGTTCAGTATTTGGAAGCACCTCTCGATACTTGGGCACAGCCTGCTTCGATACAGTGCACTGTGCCAGTGATTGCTGAAGAAGGCACAAACATAAAAAAAAGTAATGACTGTCGTTTAAATTGATGAATGAACTGAATTACAAGTTTCTGGTACAAACGAGATGTGAGGTATCACTTTATGTCTAGTAGTATAATTGTATATCCGCAACAACTTCAACCTGACGAGTAATTTATGCCAGTACACTGATCGGCCAGAACGTTATGAGCACCCATCTAATAGCCGGTATGTCCACCTTTGGCAGGGACTACATCTGCGACACATCGTGGCCCGAAAGGGATCAGGCCTTGGTAGGCCGCTGGAGGGAGTGGGCACAACATCTCCACACACAAGACACCCAATTCGCGTAAATTCCGGAGAGAGGGTAGTTGACCTCCGACCCCACGTTGAATCACTTCCCAGATGTGTTCGATAGGGATCATATCTGGCGAGTTGGGGGACCAGCACATCAACTGGAACTCGCCACTATGTTCCTCGAACCACTCCATCACACTCCTGGCCTTTATGGCGCATTGTCTTGTTGAAAAATGTCGCTGACATCAGGGATCGTGATCTTCATGAAGGGGTGTACGTGGTCACCAACCAGTGTACGATGCCCCTTGGCCACCACGGTGCCTTACACGAGCTCCACTGGACCCATGGGTAACCACGTGAAAGTTCCCCAGGGCATAATAGAGCCGGCACCTGCTTGTCTCCGTCCTGCAGTACAAGAGTCAAGAAGCGGTTCCCCTGGTAGACGACGGATTCGCGACCTCCCATAGCCGTGATGAAGAAGGTGTCGGCGTTCATTAGACCGTGCAACGCTCTGCCACTGCGCCAACGTCCATAGCCAACAGTCACGAGTCCAGTTCAGTCATAGTTGACGATGCCGTCGTTTTAACATTGCCACATGCATTGCTTGAAGGCTGCGGAGGCCCATAGGAGTATGTCGGTGCACTGACGGTCTGCCGTGGAGGAACGTAATACGTTAGGATATCACCATCACAGTCGTACACGAGACTCACCATAACTTTGGCCCCTCCATTCGCACCATCAACAGATCAGGCTCTGCTAACGGTATACTACGCCTTCCACACCGCTGGCAACGGGTTCTACACAACGCTGGTCACTACTTTGAAGGACATTAACAGGTGCGAACATGTAACACTTTTGTATCGGTTGTGAATAAATAGTTGGCACTAAGTTCGAACCCTCGTATACAGGGTGTTACAAAAAGGCACGGCCAAACTTTCAGAAAACATTCCTCGCACACAAAGAAAGAAAATATGTTATGTGGACATGTGTCCGGAAACGCTTACTTCCCATGTTAGAGCTCATTTTATTACTTCTCTTCAAATCACATTAATCATAGAATGGAAACACACAGCAACAGAACGTACCAGCGTGACTTCAAACACTTTGTTACTAGAAATGTTGAAAATGTCCTCCGTTAGCGAGGAAACATGCATCCACCCTCCGTCGCATGGAATCCCTGATACGCTGATGCAGCCCTGGAGAATGGCGTGTTCTATCGCAGCCGTCCACAATACGAGCACGAAGAGTCTCTGCATTTGATACCGGGGTTGCGTAGACAAGAGCTTTCAAATGCCCCCATAAATGAAAGTCAAGAGGGTTGAGGTCAGGACAGCGTGGAGGCCACGGAATTGGTCCGCCTCTACCAATCCATCGGTCACCGAATCTGTTGTTGAGAAGCGCACGAACAATTCGACTCAAATGTGCAGGAGCTCCATCGTGCATGAACCACATGTTGTGTCGTACTTGTAAAGGCACATGTTCTAGCGGCACAGGTAGAGTATCCCGTATGAAATCATGATAACGTGCTCCATTGAGCGTAGGTGGAAGAACATGTGGCCCAATCAAGACATCACGTTCACAGAAAATCTGTGTTGATGACGTGGTTGCACAATTGCGTGCGGATTCTCGTCAGCCCACACATGTTGATTGTGGAAATTTACAATTTGATCTCGTTGGAATGAAGCCTCATCCGTAAAGAGAACATTTGCACTGAAATGAGGATTGACACATTGTCGGATGAACCATTCGCAGAAGTGTGCCCGTGGAGGCCAATCAGCTGCTGATAGTGCCTGCACACGCTGTACATGGTACGGAAACAACTGGTTTTCCCGTAGCACTCTCCATACAGTGACGTGGTCAACGTTATCTTGTACAGCAGCAACTTCTCTGACGCTGACATTAGGGTTATCGTCAGCTGCACGAAGAATTTGCTCGTCCATTGCAGGTGTCCTCGTCGTTCCAGGTCTTACCCAGTCGCGAGTCATGTTCCGTGCTCCCTATGACACCGATCAATTGCTTCGAACGTCTTCCTGTCGGGACACCTTCGTTCTGGAAATCTGTCTCGATACAAACGTACCCCGCCACGGCTATTGCCCCTTGCTAATCCACACATCAAATGGGCATCTGCCAACTCCGCATGTAAACGTTGCACTAACTGCAAAACCACGTTCATGATGAACACTAACCTGTTGATGCTGCGTACTCATGTGCTTGATGCTAGTGCTGTAGAGCAATGAGTCGCATGTCAACAGTAGGAGCGAAGTCAACATTACCTTCCTTCAATTGGGCCAACTGGCGGTGAATCGAGGAAGTACAGTACATAATGATGAAACTAAAATGAGCTCTAACATGGAAATTAAGCGTCTCCGGACACATGTCCACATAACACCTTTTCTTTATTTGTGTGTGAGGAATGTTTCCTGCAAGTTTGGCCGTACCTTTTTGTAACACCCTGTAGACAGTTCGTAATACGAGGGAAGTAATACAGTGGATGCTCCTATGTAGGTGGCTGGTCTTGCCGCTTCTGTAGAACTCCCAGAACTGGGAAAACTGGGCCACGACCAGTCGTGTGCAGCGCTTGTGTTGTCTTCGCGTAGAGGGCGCTGCCGTCACGTTGTCTTCCTAGAGAGGGGTCGGTTCGCGTGCAGTTGGCCGACGTCTTCTTCACAGCCCACTCTGCCCTAACTTTCCAGACCGGCGTGCCGGCGCTTGACTTTACGCTGGAACAGTAGAAGCAGATAACAATCACTCACCGGGGCCACACTGCAGTAACGCTTGATTTCCGTTACACCGTGCATACTTCACTCTGTCATCCACCTGGGAAAGTGTCGGCGTCCTCCCACATTGAATGAGGTGAGCGCAGGTAGGTCAAAGGGAGGCAGCACCATCCATCACAACTCTTGTACGTGAAGTAATTCTGCGGCAAGCGGTCGACCGCACTGACGGGGAAGTTTGTAGATCCGTCATCCGGGCGGTGGCTCTATAGGGCCCGCAGTGTTGTCCAAAACACTGGGAAGTTCTTCGTGCAAATGTAAATGGAAACTTTGCTCTCGTCCACGGCTGATGTATGACTGTATCGCATGAAAAAGGAACAACGAGGGGATGAACGGGTTTGACAGCCGTCACCAGCGAACGGAGGGAAATGGCCGCTACGGTTGACAATGGCACAGCATGAACCACACTATTCGTAGCGACCCGGGAGGGAGTCGATCCCGTGACCGTCCCGAAGAGCGACGGTGAGACTACTGTCAGGCAGGAGGTGTGTGTGACAGGCTGGCTTCAAACCCCGCGGATTCACTCGACGGGAATTTGGGACTGGAAGCAACCAAGCAAGCATATCCTGCGTCATTGCATGTCACACGCTATGAGAGGAGGCCTTATTATTCTTTCTCAGTTTTCCTTTTAATCAGTCTTCTGACTCGTTCGATGTGGCCCGCCACAAATTGATCTGTAGCAACGACGACCGCAGTTACATGTTGGACATACTCCAGTCTGTCATCATCTACAGTTTTTAACATCTACAGCCTCAAGTACCGTGCATGTCACTCGCTGATGTCTTAACACGTCTCCTATTATCGTATCGCTTCTTTTCTCGATGCTCTCCTCACATTATTTTCCTCGCCGAATCCGCACAGAATCCCCTCATTTCATATTCTAAATTTTCACCGCCCTTCTAAGGAAGTACAGGTACATCTTGAACATAATATTCTTGAAGAATCAAGTTTGCCAAGATCGCTAGTGATTCTTTGTATTACTGTTACGACAGATCTACGTTGTCATCGTCGGATTTTTGAACATCATTAGACGTTACAAGATCCGATGTTGACAGTATAGGTCTGTCGAAACTGGCAATAGTAATAAAATGAATTACTAGCGACCTTGGCAAACTTGATTCTTCTAGAGTACATCTACATCTACATCTACATGACTACTCTGCAATTCACATTTAAGTGCTTGGCAGAGGGTTCATCGAACCACAATCATATTATCTCTCTACCATTCCACTCCCGAACAGCGCGCGGGAAAAACGAACACCTAAACCTTTCTGTTCGAGCTCTGATTTCTCTTATTTTATTTTGATGATCATTCCTACCTATGTAGGTTGGCCTCAACAAAATATTTTTGCATTCGGATGAGAAAGTTGGTGACTGAAATTTCGTAAATGGATCTCGCCGCGACGAAAAACGTCTTTGCTTTAATGACTTCCATCCCAACTCGCGTATCATATCTGCCACTCTCTCTCCCCTATTACGTGATAATACAAAACGAGCTGCCCTTTTTTGCACCCTTTCGATGTCGTCCGTCAATCCCACCTGGTAAGGATCCCACACCGCGCACCAATATTCTAACAGACGACGAACGAGTGTAGTGTAAGCTGTCTCTTTAGTGGACTTGTTGCATCTTCTAAGTGTCCTGCCAATGAAACGCAACCTTTGGCTCGCCTTCCCCACAATATTATCTATGTTGTCTTTCCAACTGAAGTTGTCCGTAATTTTGACACCCAGGTAATGTAACCTTCAGATCAGTCCCAACGATTGACCCAGTATCAAACATGTATATCTGTTTTACTGTTTTCTCTCAGTCTGCGATTGATTTCTATACGTCACTTTCCTGGAAACGTACGTTCAAAGATGTTTATTCCCCGAATTAAGGCCAATATTTAATACTAGCAGACTTCTTTTGGCTAGGGATGTTGTCTTTGCCTGCGCCATTCTGCATTTCATCTCCCCCTTGCTTCTGTTCCCTAGGTATGAGAATTCCTTAACTTCGTGTACCTCCTGCATCTCATTTTTGGTAATTTTTTGTTGTTGATCTCAATTCTGCTACCCCTCACCACTTCCGTATTTCTTCGGTTTCTTTTCAAGCTGTAATACGTGTTCTTTAGACAGATCCTGCAGGCCTCCTTCATTGAGGATGGCGATGTCACCAGAGAGTCTTAGTCAGCGTTGTCCTTGCACCCTGAGTTTCAGTTTCACTCCTGAATTCCGTCATTGCTTTTTCGACGTGTAGGTGGAACAGTGGGAACGAAGGACTACATCCCTGTGTTACACACTTTCTAATCTGAGCAGTTCGCTCTTGGATTCTCATTCTCTTTTTTCCCTCTTTGTTTTTGCACATATTGTATATCAACCGTCTATCCCTACAACTTACGACTACTTCCCTAAAGTTTAGAACATCTTGAAACGTCCCCTTTGAATAATTTATACACGACTGTGCTTAAACTGACGCACAATATTTTTTTTAGCGCAACGCAATCTGACTTTCAACACACAATATTTTGTTAGCGCAACGCAATCTGACTTTCAAACTTCTCTACAAGAGAATGGCCCTGACTAACATTAACCTATACGTCTCACAAATCACTTACCTCACCAAAAATCTTCGCTGCTCAAGCTACTGCAATACAGCGAGCGCCACTACTGCCAGCTAAATAAAAGATTCAAACTATGGAAGGCACTAACTACTGATAGGGATAGTTAGCAAATGAAAGATATTAATAGAGAACAAACAATGTATTTACCTTGATATCATGACAAATTACAAAACTCCACCATCTCTCTCCCCACATCCACCACTGCTGGCAGCTCACCTCCAACTGCGCAACGCTACGCGCTGTTCACAGCCAGCTGCCTAACACTACAATGGTTGAGTATTACAACAATGCAAAGCAGCCACAGACTGCACACGGCACAGCCGGGGATTTTCATACTGAGGTGGCGTTACCAATAAAAAAACCTAAACTGCCTACTTACATAGCCCCCATGCTCCCCACAAAAAATTTGACAAATTTTGTTGGGCACTGGCCAATACATATTTGTTGAAATTTTTCACAATTACAATAACAAAGAAATCAAATGCACACACTTATTGATACAATGTTGGTCAAAAGCTAAAATTTTCTCACAGTCCATAAAGACAGTCCTGATCATTCATCACATTGTAGTGTTTTTCTCAAAGTCTGAGCAGTAAAAGAAAATGCACACGGATGTAGTGGATTTCCATGCAGTCTTGAAGAAGTCGTGTCCTTCCAACGGAAAGACAGTGCTGACTCTTGAAATGCAGACAAGTAATGGGCCACAACAGAGTAAACCCACAGCGGAGTCAGTCGAAGTTTTGAAGAGTATTGGTGGGTAGGTCATCACAGAGCAGACCCACTGTAGTCCTTGTAGAAATGACGGTACCGGTGGGCCACCAGAGGTGCAGACCCACAGTTGTCCTTGTAGAGATAATGGTATTGGTGAGTCAGCAAAGACGCAGACCCACTGGAGTCCTTGTAGAGACGGCCAGCAGCCATCTGTTGTGACTGTGCAGGTGCACAATCACCATTGAAGAGTCTTGCGGATAATATGGCAAGTCCATAAACCACCACTTGTGCACTCACAAAGTTGTTGGAATTGTCCTTAGAACCAGCAATGCTGTTTTCCAGTCCCTTGCTGAATTATTAACACACGTGCAAACACTAACAGTCCCTACTTCTCACATATTGTCCATATACTATGACCAACAGAAACGTGTGCAGTGAAATGTAACTTAGAAGTTACTTAATTTGATGAACTGGTGTCAATTACAATTTTATAACATAAGAACACAATAACAAAGGTACAAAACACATCATTCAAGAACATAACAATACAAATAACAGTTGCGGTAATAGGGGCTTTACAAAAGAATAGAAATAAACATATACATCAGTGTTACAGGAATTATGACATAATTTCATACATAAAAGATCAGAATAACTTTTGAAACATCAACTTCACACCTAAGCATTAACACAGAACAGATAAATGTCTAAACATCTTTACAAAGTAAATAACATATTATCAATGCAAATTATATTTGAGGATCACAGTATTCCTCATCATAGTGAATGTAGCTTAGTATTAGAAAAATTCTACAACATAAGTATTATCAGATATACATATAAATACAGGAAAAACATAAATACACAAGGGAACACAAACACATAGTGGGATAACACAAGGAAAGGACAGGGTTCGTTTTCAGTGTAACTTTTGGTACTGCAGTATTTTGTGAACAAAACCTTTTGTGTTCTTGGAGATCTCCCTTCGTTCATCATTATTCCCAAATGGTCCTATCTGTACCTCTTTTCTGTATTCTAACCGTATTTCTTTCAAAATAATTATTTCTCATTGTACAATACTCATTTTGGCCCTATCTGTTTCTTGTGGCTTCTCAATGCATTTCTTCCAATTCATCATAGTTAGTTTCTTATATAGTCTACCCCCTCTTAAGCTAACTTAAATCTACTGAGCTCAGATGCTAAACTAAGGGACGAGGCAATGCAGCAGCACATAACAAATTAACACAAACAGCAATGACAAAAAAAAACGCAGATTTGCGAAGCAAGCAGCATTAAGAAATTAGCAAAGCAATTGTAATATTACAACTAATCTAAGGCAATGTGCAACAAATAATAACAAGAAATCATTAGTAAAACTGGCTTAACAGAATAATACAAAGTCAAATTCAATAACACTATGCCTGGCAAACAGCAGCAACTTATACCTAAACATGACATAGCTCAAGCAGAAAAAATATTACAGTAAAAATGGCCATGTTTAAAACTTACGTCACATCTTAACACTAGAGTGATGCATCACAAAAACTTACTCTACGAAAAAAAATTAACAAGTAGTTGAAAAGAAAATTATGTATGCAGTTCCTGTTATTAGTCCCTTCTTATTGTTCTTTCCATTCCAAGAGCTCCTTTTTCGAAGAATGTGGGTCATAAAATAATTATTTAATAGATCTGTTGACAGAAAGTGTTCACATTAGCAAATGATATATTTTTTTTTTTTTTATAAAACCTATGCTGCAACACAGCTGGAAACTAGATATCAAATGAAATAAGCAACTATGAAAGGCAAAGCATAAAAATATCATTCAACAGTCATGTGACATTTCATAAGTTAGTTGAAAAATCTCTCAACTAGAGAGACAGTAGTCATAATCAGGTGTATAGACATAAAAATATTTCTCATCATTTCATTAGGCATTTCTGTCGCCATATGGCATTTCTCTCAATTAGCACGACAATAGCAGTGAAATGTTTCTCATCGTTTTCAAGTTCGACCCTGTCGTTTTTGCGATGCTTTCTACAAAGGAACGTCAATAGCGAGGATAATGGCCTTTTTTTTCTTCTACCTGTGCCGCTGGAAGGCTAATGGCTTTTTTTTTTTGTTCGGGCGGCTGTCGCCCAGGTGGGTGCCCGCGACGCATTACCTGCAGGTGGTCACTGAACTTTCTTACCGAAATATTTACGACAGCAGTTTCCGCTACGACAGTCTCACATAAAAATATTTCACAGGTCAAGAATTAGCGTTGCAAATCTATAGAAACATCCGCTACGACAGTCTCACATAAAAATATTTCACAGGTCAAGAATTAGCGTTGCAAATCTGTAGAAACAAAATCCTATAAATATAAGTGTCCAAAAAAAATATTCGTCAGCATTGTGATACATTCACGCATTTACACACATTTCATAACTCTTAAAGTACGATCTTGGTTTCCAACAACCTTTTCCACAAATCAGAGTGCCCTAATCGCTACTCATTACTCCTTACCTTATTACACATATACAAATTCGTCGACGCTTCTTCAATACTTCATCATTAGATACCTAGCATAATCAAATTCTTCATATAACATTAGCTTATTAATCATAAACATACCTCAACAACATAATACACATCGTCGTCGTAAAAATAACATCATAACACCTCAGTCAAATCTCTCAATAGTCGTAGCTTTCTGCAATAATATCAAAACCTAAAAAAAATTCTCTGCTCATTTCAATGGTGTCATCGACCTCAAACGTACTTTAAAAATCATGATCCCATACCAAATACATCATTCAAAGCTCACGTAGTATCACAATGGTTCTGAAAAAATATGAACAGTTTACAAAGTACAGACAAAATACAGTTTCATAAGTGTGAAGTTATCCAACTGTGTAATTGCGTAAACGTCTGTCACTGACGTAGTAAAAAGAATGTTTGTTTCTCTGTCAAATAATCAGATAGCTGTGTAATTCTGTGTTAGAGAAATATGGTACCGATGTATAAAGTTGTATAAGCAAATACCATATTAGCTAGGGCTCCTTGTGCGTGCCAAACACATGGTACACAAAGTAGGCGTGTACCCCCCTGAGGATAAATGTAATTATACCCTCAGGTGTTACAAATTACAGCAATGGAATGAAATGTATCACGGAAAACTTTCTTTGCAATTCAAAAATCTTGAAAAATAAATGGCTTAAGTACAAAATTAATCTCTCAAATGCGTGTCCTGTAGCGCTAAATGTGCGTCTTGCTGTAAGATAATTCTGTGGAAGTGTCGTAATTATCGTCCTCCGAAAGCTAAGTTCTGCAGAAGTCAATGTACTTACCTGATGATAAACAAAAGTGAAATGCTTTGCGTATAGATATCTTAGTTATTACGCTTATTGTTGTGATGAGGAAAGTACTGTGCTGTGACGTATTGTTGTGCCACGGAAAAGGCTGTCTCATTGTTGCTATACCACAAAAGTTAAATACTAAAACGTGTTTTACTTTCCAAAAGAATTCAGAAAACTGTGCAAATATAAAACAGAAACACCTCAAAAGCAACATTGTAAACTGTCACTCATTAGTAGCGTCGTGATAACATCGTGTAGCTGTCACATAAACTAACCACTGTGTCGTCTGGTATCTCACAGAAAGTACTTTAAATCCAGAATGTATTTTCAAGTAAACCAAAATGTTGCATTAAAATCTCGGTAAAGAATGCAAAATCTTTTCTCAAGGTTAGCGTCTGTGTTATTTTTCTCGGAGCCAGCGGGCGCACGCGGCTGCCTGCTGTGCGAGTCATTGTCTGTTTCTTTGCTGCCGCGCGTCGTTATTCGGATTAGGAGACCGAACTTCTACAAATTCGCCTTGCCGAGAGGGCCCAGCTCTGTTAGAATCCCGCCAGTTCTGATGCAATTCAGGTCTGTCGTTACGATCACATCGTCTGTCGTCATGTCGGTAGTTTCTGTGGTTTCTTTCTTGTCGGTTAAGTGGTGGAGAATTTCTCCCTGAATCGTAACTGCGCGCTGGACCGTTGCGTCTAAAGTTATTCTGTCCCTCGTAATAATAATTGTTTTGGTTCCCATATTGTCTGTTTCTCTGATTGTCTCTGTGATAGTCATTACCGCGGAGAGGTGATCTTTCCCTGTAATTATTACTACTCTGCCAACGGTTGTTATATGGGTGGTGTCTGTTTCGGTCACGATTTGTGTTGTGAGAATAGCCTTGTCGCGTCCAGTTATTATTTCTTTCATCGCGGAATTGCGACGGATGTAATCTGTAATTGTTGTGCTCCTGCGTTCCGCCATTGTCAGTGTCAATTTCCAGTTCTTGTAACAGTCCCTGAAAAGCTTCAATGTCGTCTTTGCAACGTCCTGCCAAAATAATATGTCTTAAATGTTCAGGTAATTTGATTAAGCAAATGCGGATGAGTTCTGAGGGGCTGTATGGGTTTGACAAGTACTGATTTTTGTGCAACATGTCTTCAAAATATTTCACAAGACTGGAGAATTCAGATTGTTCGAAATGTTTCATCATTATAATGCCATGTTTTACTCGGTCTTGTGTGGCTTGAGACCAATATGCTGAGAGGAAGGCATGGTAAAATTCTCCTTCACTATGACAATCGTGAATGACCGATCGCATTCTTACAGCTGGTTCATTCTCTAAGTAGCCACACATAAATTCTAATCTGTGTTCTAACGACCAGTTGGGAGGAAAACAATGAGAGAATTGATGGAGCCATGCTTGTGGATGAATGTCGTTGCCAGAATTCTTGAATGTTTTGAATTTACGTGTAGTGATGAACAGCTTATAGTCAAAATCATCATGTCGGCGAGTCGCATATCGGTCATTGTTAGGTCGTGTCGGCCGTTCCATCTCAAAATTCGGTGCACATTGCCAGTTTCTTTCATAACTTCCGAAATGCCCTGTTATTATTTTGCGTCTTTTCCGTATTTCTAAGTCCCTCTTCCCGTATTGGGGCGCGAGTGTCCTCTGAAATACGTAATTCTTGTACTACTTGTGCCAACTGATCTTGCACTTCCCGGATTTCTCTTTTGTACTGTGTATTGATTTGATTTTGATTTTGTTTGAGTTTTCTAATTTGTTCATACTCTTCAGTGTCAGTGAAGGCTACAGGTGTTGTGTCATTCAGATCATCATCTACCTTTGTAGATAAGTTAGTGAACTGATCTGAAAGTTCAGCTACTTTATCCGATAGTGTACTTATTTCCTCAGTGTGTTTTTCTGAACCAAGTTTCAGAGTATCTACTGTGTCCTTTAAGTTTTCCTGAGTTTTTGCAAGTTGCGTAACCGAATCGGTAGATGCAACTGAGTCAAATTTAGCTTGAAAGGTCTCATGATTTTCATGAACAGTAGTTTGCAGTTCTTTTATGGCTGCTTCGTGATTCTGTAGTACATTTTCATGACGCGAAAAAATAGGTTGGAAATGCTCACAAATTTGTGTTTTTACGTCGTTACAGACTTTTTGACATTTCGATTCAATGTGATGTAACTCATTAGTTAAATCCTCACGTGTTTGTTCAAGTGTGGTGTCTAACTTTTGAAGATTTTGTTCCATTGTGTCTAACTGTTGCTGTGTTTGTCTCTGGTGTTGTTCCATTGTGTCTAACTTTTGAAGATTTTGTTCCATTATGTCTAACTTTTGAAGATTTTGTCCCATTTGTCTCTGATTTTGTTCCATTATGTCTAACTTTTGAAGATTTTGTCCCATTGCGTCTAACTGTTGCTGTGTTTGACTCTGATTTTGTTCCATTTGTCTCTGATTTTGTTCCATTTGCTGCATTAATTGCAACAATAATGTGTTAGTGTCTGGA
The DNA here is from genome assembly GCF_023898315.1 of Schistocerca nitens. Lineage (NCBI taxonomy): Eukaryota > Metazoa > Arthropoda > Insecta > Orthoptera > Acrididae > Schistocerca > Schistocerca nitens. The sequence continues at coordinate 11,058,070 of NC_064623.1, read as the reverse complement.
ATCTGTTTCTCTACACTTTTCGGCAGTGCATTTGCACCGGCAACATTCACATTTTGACAAGCAGAAAATGTGTTTTGACTTATTTGAGAAAACGGTGAGGATCCAAAACCTGAATCTACAGTATTTGTGAGATCGTCTCGTGTCATTTCGGATTCCTGAGGCGAGCTATTGCCGACCGATCGATCGATAATGCTTCCCTCTTCACTAATTGTTTCACTGTCCACGCCATTGTTTGCAACCCGCTCCATTTCCCTATGCGCAATTACCAAATTACTACTATTAACATTAGTTAATTCATTATTCTGCGGCGCTAACATACTGCTTTCGTCTTCGCTGTCATTTCTCAATTTACTTTGGAGCCTAGTGTTACGTTTTTCACACGCCATTATTGTCACAGTGTTTCACACGACAACACAGAAAAACACAATTTCAAGAGCAAAAATAAGAGAACACATTAACATAACACTGAAAATAATATCTAGTTAATTGCAGCTGCGAAATACTTGGTGCAAATCTACATGCATGCCACAACTGTTTTACTGTACAACAATGAAAAAACTACAACTACAATGGAAATTCTCTACAATTACGCGCTAGCAATAAACAAAATCTACACTAATTACACAAACTACAAGAAAAAATCAGAAGATTCCAGTGAGGTATCCTCGGCTAAGGGTCGACATATGAAACGTCCCCTTTCGAACAAAATTTTACACAACTGTGCTTAACCTGACGCACAATATTTTTTTTAGCGCAACGCAATCTGACTTTCAACACACAATATTTTGTTAGCGCAACGCAATCTGACTTTCAAACTTCTCTACAAGAGAATGGCCCTGACTAACATTAACCTATACGTCTCACAAATCACTTACCTCACCAAAAATCTTCGCTGCTCAAGCTACTGCAATACAGCGAGCGCCACTACTGCCAGCTAAATAAAAGATTCAAACTATGGAAGGCACTAACTACTGATAGGGATAGTTAGCAAATGAAAGATATTAATAGAGAACAAACAATGTATTTACCTTGATATCATGACAAATTACAAAACTCCACCATCTCTCTCCCCACATCCACCACTGCTGGCGGCTCACCTCCAACTGCGCAACGCTACGCGCTGTTCACAGCCAGCTGCCTAACACTACAATGGTTGAGTATTACAACAATGCAAAGCAGCCACAGACTGCACACGGCACAGCCGGGGATTTTCATACTGAGGTGGCGTTACCAATAAAAAAACCTAAACTGCCTACTTACAATCTTGTATCATTTTATGTTGAAGAACATCTTTTCCTACGTCGATAGATACTATGAAGTTTATAACTTAACCGACTTTCGGCTTCTATATGAGTGAAGCTTCCTAAAACTGTCTACCAAAACTGCTCAAAAATGATTACCAAACGAACTGATTGCTGTGTACCCGTTCAAACGTCTCACTACACTGATTTACATTAAGGCCTAATCTGATTTTCTCAACACTGTCTACAAACTGAAGCTGACTGTTTCAATAAAAATGCAGTGCTACCCTGAATGTAACCTGACTCCTGTAGGAAATACGCAACTGAACATGCAAAGAAATTCCTGACCCTAAAGTCTATTTTCGCGTACCTTGTGTCTTGCCGAACATTTTTGCAGATTCCTGAAAGCAGCGCACAGCATTCAGCAATAAAGACACTATGTAAAATTATAACGGAAAATTCCGTACCACAAAGTATAGATTTGGGTTCTGACATGTTCGATATGCCTGCCATCATTGTCGATGATGTGGCGCAGACGGATAGCGAAGTTCTGCGTGATCAGCTGAAGTGTCGGAACATCGATGCTGTCGAAGACCTCCTGAAAGGCTGTTTTCAGTTCAGCAATGGGTTTGGAGTTACTGCTGTACAGCTTGACTTTAACATAGTCCCACAAAAAGGAATAGTATGTGTTCAGATCTGGAGAATATGGCGGCCAACCGAGACCCATGCTTGTAGCCTCTGGGTACCCCAGAGCCAGAATGCGGTCGCCAAAGTGCTCATCCAGGACATCAAACACTCTCCTGCTTCGATGGGATCGAGCTCCGTCTTGCATGAACCACATCTTGTCGAAATCAGGGTCCCTTTGGATAATTCGGATGAAATCATCTTCGGAAACCTTCTCGTACAGTTCGGCAGTCACCGTGCCATCAAGAAATATCTCACGGATTATTCCATGACCGGACATTGCACACCACAAGTCACCCGTTGGGCAAAATCTGCGAAACGCGGGCCGGCCGCGGTGGCCGTGCGGTTCTGGCGCTACAGTCCGGAACCGCGGGACTGCTACGGTCGCAGGTTCCAATCCTGCTTCGGGCATGGGTGTGTGTGATGTCCTTAGGTTAGTTAGGTTTAAGTAGTTCTAAGTTCTAGGGGACTTATGACCTAAGATGTTGAGTCCCATAGTGCTCAGAGCCATTTGAACCATTTTTTGCGAAACGCGGACTCAGTCTCCCAAATGCACCAATTTTGCTTATTGACGAACTCACCCAAATGAAAGTGGCCGACAATAAGAAGGTGGGTCTGCATGCCCGTATTGATTCTCATCATGCCCCACCACCAACTGTCCATTCTGAACGTCCTACTGCAAACAGTTCAGAAGCTATGACGATTTTATTTCGTATGGTTTAATAACTGTCACCCTGCATGGAGCATAACAAATGACATGTAAGTATGTAAGAAAGTAATTTCAAATACGAACAAGAAAGACTAATACATACAATAACAGTTAAAAAGAAATGAAGCATTTGGGAACCGTTAGACCTGTAAAAAAAAAATCCCACACTTATCACTTCGTAGTAGCAGAGGACTTGGGTAAAGGCTGGACTTTTATAACGATGAAGCAAGTATATTTTACAAATTAACGTCCATTGAATGTCGATATTTCGGTTTTATGTTTCATATCCGATACTTATCGGATATTAAAGCTAAGAATTTTGATTCCCAGTGCCAGACGAAACCATTATGGATTCGTTAAAAAATGAAAGAAGGTGCTTCATATCTATATTGCTATAATCCTCGCACGACGTATCCCACAAAAATCTGCAGTCTTAAAATTTCTCCAGAAGCACTGCCCTTAAGGTTTCATCCCCCCTTGCATTCTGCAGAACAGCATTTAATCCCGCGCGCAGTGACAAAAGACGAACTTTCGTCGGAACGTTGGCACGACAGCGCTACACAAGACACAGTTTGTTGGGTGGTGCTGTGCATTGGGGGTGGGGGGGGGGGGAGGGGGTTCGGTTGTCGTTTGGTCCTATCCGCCCGACATCCCATTGTCAGTCGGTCGGTCAAAACGCCTGCACACGTCCAATTTGTCGGTCTGTCGGTCGGTCGGTCGGTGAGCGTGTAATGCCCTCAGTTAAAACCTGGATATTCGATGACACATTCGGAGTGCTACGTCAGTGGCGCCGGCTCGTCGCTTACCTGTGGGAAGTTTTTGTTTTCCTCCGGCGCAGCTCGCTGGAAGAAGGGACAGCCAGTCTCTTCGCCGCCAAGTTGCTGCGCCGCGCGACGCTGCCCAGACAAGTAGGTTTCAGAATACGCATTCGAGTTAAACTCATTGTGTTCATTAAGCGATAATCTCGGTTGCCATTTTTTCTGTACGTAAGATTCAATTTCTTCCAGTAGATTCAATAATTGTCCTTTTGATGCCTTAACCAACACTTCCATATTATCCTGTACATTTCCTGCCAAATACTCTTCTTTATTGAAGTGTGTACCGAATATTTCGGCTTATGTATGTTCTCTAAAACGTGTCTTAAAATTTCTTCGTGTCTGACACTTATAAAAATTTTCAGTCTTGGCAGCTGATCTTGTAGACGCCAGGACGTAAATATTTGCAGCTTTGTGGCGCAGCCTAGAACCAACTGTACCTGTAGTTTGGAATCCAATTTTTAGTTTCGTTTTTCTGACGGCTTGTGCAATTCTGACGGAAACTGCAATACTGTATGACGCTGCAACAAAAAACTTCTTGCCCTCTGGATCTATTGTCTCCTCCTTGTCACCCATTTTTGGCCTTAGTTTGCTATAAAGGTTCATTACATCACGGCCCCTGTATCCGTTTCCACTGGCTATGTACTTAATAACATTTTAAGTCTTCAAATAAACGTAAACATTGGCCGTAGCAGGCTATATTGTGATTTTTATTTAATCGCGCGATTAGCTATTGTTGACTACTTGTTATTATCAAGCACCTGTGAAAGCAAGGTGTAAAAGTAGTACATTGTCTGCATATATCACTATGTACAATTCACATTTTACACACCTCACATTACATTTTATCGTAATGCGAGCTGTGTAAATGGTTATTTATTCATAGCGATTTATGCAGACAATATAGTGCTTTTCCATGTTAGTTTAACAGCTGCTTTATAATGACAAGTAGTCGACATTAGCTAATCGCACGATTAAAGAAAAATCAGATTCCAGAATGAGATTTTCACTCTGCAGCGGAGTGTGCGATGATGTGAAACTTCCTGGCAGATTAAAACTGTGTGCCCGAGCGAGACTCGAACTCGGTCGGGCACACAGTTTTAATCTGCCAGGAAGTTTCAAAAATCAGATTGCCGCCTACTGTGGACCATGTTTACGTTTATTAAACATCTGGAGGCTATTCATCCCCACAAATACAAAATTCTATTTAAGTCTCCCACTTGATCGTTAGGGATGATTGGTAATTTTAGCGTCCTGTTACTCAGAGCTCCGACCTCTGCCGAATTATGCTTCTTAAGATGACAGGATTTCGCATTTATAATCATATCAGTAGCCGCTGTCTTCGTAAGTATATTAATGTTAGGTCTTGCATCTCTTTTAGTTAACCTAAGATCCAAAAAATTTCCTTCTTCTTCCAGTTCCATTGTGAACTAAATTTTTTGGTGCATCCCAGTGATTTTGTGTGTTAGCTCACGTACAATAGTATGTTACCTGCATAATGTCTGTAATACAGCAAGATTTTTCAAAAAATTGTTTTCTAGCTCATTTATAAAGATCTCAGCTAAAGTACCTGACAAGCCAATGTAGGTCCAGCTGGGATTGGTACATTATTAATATCCCTCGCAAACTCATAACTGTTTGAAATTGTATGTCTTTTTATAATATCTGCTGCCCTGTATTTGGTTGCATTCTCAGTGGACTTTATTTTTGGGACATGACATATTCTTAATAACCGTCCTAGCTAGTTCCCCAGTCTCATGTAATTTAATTTCGAACGAATCTTTGTAATGGACGAATCCATCATTTATAATCTGCTGAAAACAAAAAACCTCCTCGTACTTTTATCTTTGAAGAAATCGTACGTACTGAAGTATTAGGTAAAAGAATTTTTTATTTAAGTAATTCTGTCCTTGACACTTTATCAGTATACTTGCAATGATTTCAGGGCGCTGACTTGAAAATTTGTCGCCTTCTTCATTGTATTCTCTGTATTCTTTTACGCCGTTTGACATTATATCCTTATCACTGCTGACAAACTGTACCTTACGACATCTTTCGGACGTATCGCTTCATCTCCCGATATTTGGCCTGATAAAAGTACACTTACCTTCAAGGTGAGTTGCTGGCGGAATCTAAACCACTTGACACAATACTGAGAAGGAAACGGCAACAAAAGCGTCGGGCACAGATAAAACGTTATGCGAGTGAAACAAAGCAAGCACAGAGTCAACAAATCCACGATGCTTAAGATTGATGTGGTTGATGATTAAAATGGGTGGCATGTGTTGGAATACCAGGCAGCCGAGACTCAGAGCAATAATTCCTGTGAGTTCGCAGAAGTGGAAAGAGCGGTATTCCATGATTCGTTGAGCTTAAAACTCTCGTCTCGGTCGAGCAGTTTCCTCGCCAGCCGTACTTCCGCAGCTTCCTTGATGATTGGATGCCTGTAGGATGAGGCTGTGGGCGGTACGTTGTTATCCGTGCGATGGCCAATGGGAATACACTTAGTCACTGCAGATGTATTGGGCTGTAGCAGGCGAATGTATCACCGTTGGACAGTGTTTGTACAGTGCATACCTTTTACCTAACTGGTAAGGAACATCATATGCGCCCACTTTCGTAAAAGCAGATGCCAGAGGAGCTGACGTCTTTGGACGCAAGATCACGTCCACTTTATCGTTCTTCATTAGTTTTCGAGTTTTTGAAGAAACAGCTCCCACACACGATAGAGAGGCCGTTGGTAGCTTGAAGGTAGACGTAGTGTCTTAAAAACCCACCATTCTCGAAAAAGTGCATTTATAAAGGAGCATAGACTAGTCTTGTAGACAGTGGTCAACAAGCTGTGATACTTCGAAGGTATGGAGTTTGTAGATTTATGGCGCCAAAAAGAACAACTTAGTAACGCAATGTGACTCGTAAAGTACACCGAACTATTCACACAGCACACAATTTCGTGCATTCAGTGCAACGAAAAGAAATGGGGCCTATATATTGTAATGCGTCTAAGTAGCATACAAATGAACAGCTTTAGGAATCAGACAGATTACTTGCACATGTGTTGCCTTTCCGATAGTATGGTCCAGCTTTACTATAGGGCTGCCTCCCCCTGTGTGTACACACAAACTCAAAATGGTTTTCAGGTTGAGTACTTTGCAACTCGAATTCGTTTCATACATAACGTGACATTAGTCGGGTATAACACTTCAGCATTCTGTATACCAGCTTACGACGACCTACGTTTCTTTTTTGTTAGCGCCTGAAAGCCAATCGACAGGCAAAGATATTCTACTTTTCATTATTTGTATTTCCCAGGGCCCGGTCAACAGCTGAGTCCGCAGAATGTTCCTGAAACCAATTACGAACAATTGTAGCTCAGAGACTTGGCTCATAGTTATTCATAAAAATTCCATCGTTGTATGGGAACGTGAAGTACTTGAATGGCTACAGAAGGTCTCGAAGTACACGAAGTACATTTCCAGTCAACATCCGGTTGATTTGGACCGGAGGACCCAGTCCGTTGTATGTAAACACAGCCCACACTGTTACAGATCCACCACGGTCCACGGCTTCGTGGGGTCTTCGCCACACTCGAACTCTACCATCAGTTCTTAGCAATCTGAATCGGGACTCAAGTGACCAGGGCACGGTCCTCCAGTCCTCCAGTCCTCCAGGGACCAATCGATGTGGTCACGAGTCCAGGAGAGGCGCTGGAGGCGGTGTCGTGCTGTTAGCAAAGGCACTCCTCGTCTGTGTCGCCTGTAGCCATAGCCCAAAAACACCAGATTTCGTGGCGCTGTGCTGACGGATACGTTCGTCGCTCCTCCGTCATGGATTTCTGCGGTTATCTCACGCACTTTTGCTTGTCTGTTAGCACTGACAGCTCTACGCAAACGCCGCTGCTGTCGGTCGTTCAGTGAAGGCCGCCAGCCACTGCGTTGTCCGTCGTGAGAGGTGGGGCGTGACACGTGGTGTTCTCGGCACAGTCTCAACAGTGTGGATGTCGGAATATTGAACTCCCTAACGATTCCCGAAGTGGAAAGTCCCATGCGTACAGCTCCGACTACCATATCACATAGTGGCATCTCTGTATGTTCACATCGCTACCCCAAGACTTTTGTCAGTCAGCGTATAATAGTGCGAATTTGAATAAAGCCATCAGTGGCGGACTAACCAGCTTGCAAAGCATTTAGTGATGGCAATTTCTGAGCAGTTACCTACGCACGGAGTAAAACAGGTGTTGGACAAGAAAAACTGGAAACACCGCGGAAAATGCGTAGTTGAACGTGAATGCAGGTGCTAGTGAAGCCTGCGGGTTACGCGAAAGTCACTGCAGAACTGGATTCCGCACTGGAGGATTCTCTCAGCAACAAAACAGTAGGAGGGGTGTTCTGTAAACAGGGAATTACGGGGCGAAGTGGAACTCCAAAAGCATTCAACTGTGATGCAAAGGTTCGTAACAGTAAAATATGATCCAGTAGGCATATAACCTGGACAAAGGCTCGTAACAGTAAAAGTTGGTGCAGAAGGCATATAACCTGGACAAATGTTTGTAATAGTAAAACGTGGTCCGGCAGGCATATAACCTGGACAAAGGTTCGTAACCAGTAAAACGTGGACCGGTAGGCATACAACCTGGACAATGGTTCGTAACAGTAAAATTTGGTGCAGAAGGCATATAACCTGGACAAATGTTCGTAACAGTAAAACGTTGTCCGCTAGGCATATAACGTGGGCAAATGTTCGTAACAGTGAAACGTATTCCAGTGGGCATATAACCTGGACGAAGGTTCGTAACAGTAAAACGTGGTCTGGTAGGTATATAACCTGGACAAAGCAATGGAAGAAAGTCACTGGAACGGATGAGTGTTGTTTCACGCTGAGCTGACCGATCAATGTGATCATGTACTTATACCTTGTCTCATAGGTGACATATACAGAAATCATTTCTAAGAAAAATTATTCAACAACTAAGAACACTAGCTGCAGAAAACTAAATGTTGCAGCAGATGTGTGGATGACACATTACTGCTACTGAAATGGGATTAACTGTTCCCCTGTGGGTTGACTCTCCGTCGACTTTCGCGCCTTCCTCCAGGGTTCAGCTTTTGGCTCATTGTTGAGCAAGCGTCGGCTCGTGCACTTTGCACTCCAGCGACAGCGCTGCCACACATCTTACGGATTGACACTCCTCTGTTTTTTCTCGTAGTGCTAAATTGTGGCCTCCGCGGATCCAGCACTTCTTCAGTGCTGGAAGAAGCAGCTGCGCCTCCAGGAGCGTCAACAAAAGCTGCAGCAGGAGCAGGTTTGAGAACTGCTGAGCGGTGGTGCGGATCTGCGGTGACAGCGGGCGAGGTGCATGCCGGCGAGTCCGCCCCCCGACGCCACTGGTCTACTTCGACGGAACGGTTGGAGGATCAGCTGTGGCCCTTCTCTCTGGACTGCCAGGGAAGGCGCATCGTCGATCTCGCTGATAACACCGCCCTGTTGTGCACAGTTTGAAACCCTCTACCGACACTGAGAGACCTGACTTTGGGGATCTTTCTCAGCTGGTCACGCGGTATTTCGCTCATCGGAGCCAAACGGGGGCGGCGACACAGTTACAGTTTAAGTACAACCGTAGGTGGATAGGCCAACGTACAAGATCTCTGAGGCAAGTTGGGTTTGAGTGTCTCCAGTGTGCGTATTCCGACTTGCCAATTAGGGGGGTAATCGTCCGGTGTTAAGCACATGTCCAAACCAGGGCAGTGGGCTTTACCGTTATTACACACAATTGGCAGGTGGCAAAGTGAGACGGGTGTGGTGATCAGCACCCAGTGCCCTGTGGGGTGAGCCAGGTCGCCAGGTCTTCCGCCGAGCCGGCATGTGTTGACACCGTGGACGATGTCACGACCCGTGTCCAGGTCGGCGTGTGCGAGTCCACCGAAGCGTCGTAACCCGCGCTCACGATGTTTTCCGGATTCTCTGCCCTGCTTCTCCACAGCACGTGTTTCCGCTGCGCAGGCAGGCACGCGGTCCTATCCCGAATATCGTTTGCTGAGTATTCGTCAAGAGTGCAGGCATGTAAATGCCGTGCGGTGTGTGAACCGCGAACTAGGCCACTTGGCAACAGTTTGCGACATTGGGTGAGCCGCGGGACGATCATTGGAGGCCGTAGCGCTTTCCCTGCAGGAGGGGGAGGGGGAGGGGGGGAGGGTCTATGACGACCTACAAGCGTCACCCCTGTGTACTATGCTGCCGTCGGTAGAGGATGGCCTATCAGTCGAGTTTCAGGTGGACACGCGAGCGACAGTCAGGTCATTATCTAAGACACTGTACATACCGGCTCTTGGGCTGCCCTGCGTTGCAATGACTACTACATCAGGTTGTGTCCTATTGCAAACAGTGTATTTCTTTGAGGAACAATTCTCCGTTTCTGCAAGACGTAAGAATGTGGAACGGCAACTTACATCGTTAGTGGTTAACTCACCGTTGACGCAAAGTAGATTAGACGTCTATCCTGTTTTGCCTTCAAGATAGTTGACATAGTAAATTTAGTGTTTCAGTCGATCTCCTTCCAAGACGTTGACTCTTTGCTAACGTCGTATTATCAGTCGTTTGAGAGTACCTTGGATTAACCAGAAAATTTAGACGGACATTTCTCCCTTAACCCGTCCACAATACTTAAATTTTGTCACCCCCCCCCCTCCCGCGCCCCATTCCTTTCGCCACATGTAACACGGTCGAGGCAGGGTTGTAGCGTTTCCAGGACCCCTGTGTCATTTCTCCTGTTCCCTGGAGTCAGCGGGTCACCCCTTTGGTAGTGATTCACAAGTTGGACGGCGCCGTGCTCCTCTGTGGCGATTTTAAACAAAGTCAACGCACACTGTTTCACAGACTCATATTCGATTCCGTGGTCAGAAGTGTTGTTGTCAAAGTTGTCAAGGGCCAGCATTCTTTATGCATCAACTTGCATGATGGGTATCAGGAGCTGCCACTGGACACCGCTTCCTGGAGTCCTTAGCCCTTATCAGACGCACCTGGAATTTATCAATAACATTTGGATCAGTTGATTCAGAACATTCCTTACTTTCTGAACTAACTTAATGAAATTTTAGCCACGGGGTCAACGTGAGAAGAGCGCTTACGGAATCTGCAGGCTGTTCAACACATTCTGGAGAACGGCCATTGCGGCACATTGCAAAAAAATGTACTTGAGCGTTATAGATGTTTTGAACAATCTACATTCTCAAATTCTCGATTATCCTGCGTAAGACTATTTACAATTTTTCGAGAGCCAGTGAAACGTGAAGACTAGAGATATTCTTCATACCCCTAACATCATGCCTTTAGTGGTCGTGAAGGATAGATTAGTCTAGTCACAGCACTCAAACAACGTGATTCTTACGGTGCAGCATAAGCGATCCGAACGGGAAGGAACCGTAACGTATGGTACCATCGTAAGTAGCCCGTGTTGTACGCTTCAGAGGCCTCCAGGGTGGCGGTGTAAATGTAGACAATTATTGAGGCTTTCGCAGCCACTTGTTGACGTGTTGCTCGTTGACGCTCGTCTCGGGATATCGACCGTGGACCGTTGAGTGGTTGTCCTAACGTTGCGCCATTGTCAAAGACAGAACCTCCACTATTGGTGGCTGTCAGGAGTCGATTCCGCGGCCGGAGGTTATACGAATGTACCTGTCGTGCAAGTGTCTAAGGTGAGAGTCTTTTCGTAGTAGTTACTGATGTGGTCGTTCCCTTGTTACATGCAACGGTAGAATCTAGGCGCTGTAGATCTATATATCGAGACTTCGCTACACTGACGGGAATAATCATAAGATGAAAAAATAATTAACGTAGAGTATTGAAGTTTAGGAAGTACATTTATCTAGTTAACATATCTAAGTGATTAATACTGCAGGATCACAGGTTAATGCAAGCTTGAGATAAGCCACAGCAAATGGTATATTAATAACCGGTCTAACAGCCAGAATGTTGAATGCCAGCCGCTGCAAACGTACGTACATTGTGTTGCACAGGTGCCGGATGTCGGTTTGTGGAATGGAGTTCCAAGCCTCTTGTAGAGAGACGGTTAATGCTGGTTGTGGGTCATGCTAGAGTTGCCGTTCGATGATGTCCAATATGTGATCGAATGGAGACAGATTTAGTGATCGACATTCTACAGAGCATGTTGGGCTCCAACAGCGGTCTGTGGGCGAGCGCTATCCTGTTGGAAAACACCCGCTAGTATGTTGTTAATGAATGACAGCACAACAGGTCGAATCGTCAGATTGACGCACCGATTTGCCGTCAGGGTGCGTGGATAACCACAAAAGTGCTCCGGCTGTCACGCGGAATCGCACCCCAGACCGCAGCTCCAGGTGTATCTGGCATGCAGACAGGCCCTTAACTGGCCTCCCTCTAACCAACACACGGCCATTACTGCCACAGAGGCAGAGCCAGATTTCGTCAGAAAACACAGACAGACCTCCACCCTTCGCTCCGATGAGCTCTCCCTTGACGCCACTCAAGCAGCAAAGGGCTGTGGTTTGGGGTCAGAGGAATGCGCGCTGCAGGCCGTCTCGCTCGGTGCCGTCCTTGAAGTAACCGATTTGCAGCAGCTCGTTGACTGCCTGCGAAGGCAACTTCTGCTGCAGACGCAGTACGACGCTCCAGAGCCAAACATCGAACACGCTGGTCTTCGCTCTCGGCGGTGCCACGTGGCCGTCCGCAGCCCGGTCTTCTTGCGACCGTATTTTCCTGTGACCACTGCTGCCAGTAGTCAAGTACAGTGCCTACCAGCGTTCCTGGAAAGTCTTTCGCAGAAGAAACATCCAGCTTCAAACTCAGTGAGGTGTTAGTTAACTGCGTGTTCCATTGATGAATCGCACGGTACGGTACCCGTTGTGATGTGGAACGTGTCAAGCGCACAGGAAATGCACATACGAAACAAGATTTCTTAATACACTACTGGCAATTAAAATTGCTACACTAAGAAGAAATGCAGATGATAAACGGGTATTCATTGGACAAATATATTATACTACAACTGACATGTGATTACATTTTCTCGCAATTTGGCTCCATAGATCATGAGAAATCACCTCTGGCCGTAATAACGGCCTCGATACGCCTGGGCGTTGAGTCAAACAGAGCTTGGATGGCGAGTACAGGTACAGCAGCCCATGCAGTTTCAACACGATACCACAGTTCATCAAGAATAGTGACTGCCGTATTGTGACGAGCCAGTTGCTCGGCCACCATTCGCCAGACGTTTTCAGTTGGTGCTGCTGAAATGTAGGGTTTCGCAGGGATCGAATGAAGGGTAGAGCCACGGGTCGTAACACTTCTGAAATATAACGTCCACTGTTCAAAGTGCCGTCAATGCGAACAAGAGGTGACCGAGACGTGTAACCAATGCCACTCCGTACCACCACGCCGGGTGATACGCCAGATGGCGATGACGAATACACGCTTCCAATGTGCGTTCACCGCGATGTCGCCAAACACAGATGCGACCATCATGATGCTGTAAATAGAACCTGGATTCATGACGTTTTGCCATTCGTGCATCCAGGTTCGTCGTTTACACCATCGCAGACGCTCCTGTCTGTGATGCAGCGTCAAGGGTAACCGCAGCCATGGTCTCAGAGCTGATAGTCCATGCTGCTGCAAACGTTGTCGAACTGTTCGTGCAGATGGTTGTTGTCTTGCAAACGTCCCCATCTGTTGACTCAGGGATCGAGACTTGGCTGCACGATCCGTTACAGCCATGCGGATAAGATGCCTGTCATCTCGACTGCTACTGATACGAGGCCGTTTGGAATCCAGGACGGCGTTCCGTATGACCCTCGTGAACCCACCGATTCCATATTCTACTAACAGTCATTGGATATCGACCAACGCGAGGCGCAACGTCACGATACGATAAACCGCAATCGCGATAGGCTACAATCCGACCTTTATCAAACTCGGAAACGTGATGGTACGGATTTTTCCTCCTTACACGAGGCATCACAACAACGTTTCACCAGGCAACGCCGGTCAACTGCTGTTTGTGTATGAGAAATCGGTTGGAAACTTTCCTCATGTCAGCACGATGTAGGTATATCACAGCACCTTCTTCCTGTCGGTTAAATTTAGTGTCTGAAGCTCGTAATCTTCGTGGTGCAGCAATTTTAATGGCCAGTAGTATGTGATATATAATGACAATACAGAGTTCAGGATTAATATTTCTGCTATTTACCCCAGTCCCTTAAATGGGACAAAATACACATTTATAGATTTATTTGTTCCTATTCATGTATGGTACAGAAGGAGTTGTGAAGGAGATATGATTTAAATTTATTTTTGAAGCTATTACCGCTGCCTGTCAGACATTTTATTTCATCTGGTAATTTGTCGAAATTTTTATAGCAGCATATTTTACCCCTTTCTGTGTCAAAGATAGGATGAGTAAAGGATAGTGGAAGTCTTTCTTCTTTCTGGTATTATAATCACGAATGTCACTGTTATTTTTAAACTGGTCCATGTTGATGAGAACAAATTTCATTAGTGAGTAAATGTTCTGTGAGGTTGTTGTAAGACTTCACAATCTTTTAAAAAGGTGCCTATGAGATGTGCGACTATGAACCCCACACATTATTCTAAGCACTTTCTTTTGAGCAGTGAATACTTTTTGTCTAAATGTTGAGTTACCTCAAAATGCTATTTCGTTTGACATCAGAGTGTGAAAGTATACAGCGTGTGTTAGCTTACTAATTTCTATATTCTCAAAATTGACAATTATTCTGATTGCAAAAGTTGCCGAACCTAGTCGCGTTAGAAGATCCAAAATATGAATTTTACAATTAAGATTTTCATCTATGTGTACACCCAAAAACTGTCTACTGACTTATGTTGATGTGTTATATTTATTGAAGGAACTGTACTTCTTGCAGCAGAAAATTTGATGTACCGTGTTTTTTCTAAGTTTAGAGCAAGCCCATTTGCAGAAAAACCAATGAACGGCTTTTCCAAAGACCTTATTTGTATCATTTTCTATCGGACTTTATTTTACTGGATTAATAATGATGCTTATATCATCAGCAAACAGTCTCAGTTGAACTTCCCGTTTCAGGTAGGAAGGGAGGTCGTTCACATGTATCGAGAACACAAAGGGACGCATGATTGAGCCCTGTGGAACACCTAATGTAATTTCACCCCAGTTAGATGAAGTGGCAAACTTATTTACATCACTTGACCGCTATAAGGAAACGTTTTGCATCCTGTTCTGTAGGTGCGACTTAAACCACTCATACGCTATTCCATGTATACCATAGATCTGTAATTTCTGTAACATAATGACATGGTTCAAACAATCAAATGCTTTGGACAAGTCACAGAAAATTTCTATTGGTGACATTTTACTATTTAAAGACTCTATTATATGGACAGTGAAATTGTTTATTGCTGTCTCAGTGGAACAGCATTTTTGAAATCCGAACTGTGATTTACTAAGTTTCCCAATACTGTTGAGATGGCGTCTTTGTAGCCTTAAAGGCTTTCATAACTAACATCAATCCACGATGCCCAATCCCAAGGCTAACTAACGCTCTCGGTCGTTACGGTGTGTCTTCAGAGCAAATATGATTTACATCGTCATCGCTCCGCTATTAGCGCCTATCTTACGCAGCTAGCGCGAAATTTGAGTAGATGTCATCTTTCATATGTAGAAACACGAGTAGCCCGCATCTCGTGGTCGTGCGGTAGCGTTATCGCTTCCCACGCCCGGGTTCCCGGGTTTGATTCCCGGCGGGGTCAGGGATTTTCTCTGCCTCGTGATGGCTGGGTGTTGTGTGATGTCCTTAGGTTAGTTAGGTTTAAGTAGTTCTAAGTTCTAGGGGACTGATGACCTAAGATGTTAAGTCCCATAGTGCTCAGAGCCATTTTTAGAAACACGTGTACCAAGTGTCGTTCGTGTCGCATAACTCCTTCTTGGCGTTGCGATCTGTACACTGTGGGTATATTTTTTTATAGAAACTATTGTGATGTTTGGGTATTTCCATGGCTTTCCTGAACAAATGGGTGGTATGTCTCATCCACAGTGAAAAGCTGCGTAACGGCGAATTTCATAACGTGGTGAGTCTAACGCAGCGCATGGTCCGTTTACGGCCTATTTCTCCACCTGTCCCAACCTGCGGTACCGTTTCTGTTCCGAAATCCTGGCACTGACGCATCGTACAGTCATTCCAACACACACTTGCCACACGCACACGGTGTGCTAAGAATGGGTCCCGTCAGCAGAAGCTTTGACATTCTGGACCGGTTTAAATAATCTACGGTCTATACGTAATTTTTGAGAAATGTGTGTCTCTCTGGAAACATATGGCATAAACTCTGTACCCGAAATTTCTTCTTCTGACGAGTCACCTTGTGGGTGTTACGTTTGGGGTGCAGAGATGCTGATGTATAATGTAGAAATGCTATACTGTTCTAAAAGGAAGAGAGAGAAAAGGGACGGATTAGCGTATAAGAGTGCGATGAACTTAGGGGACAAGTTAGTGGGACGTAAAGACTCAATTTCAAAATTGAGGGGTGAGTTAGAGGCTTGAGTAGTAGTGGGAGCTATGTAAGTGATCACACAAGAGATGTAAGTAGTGCAAACTGCGACCATCGGAATGGGCTGTGGTTGTACTGAGCTCAAATTCTCATGGTGAGTTCATAAACGTGGAGACCGATCGTATTGCATCGTGTTGTGATATTACTGTTTCAGAGTGACATTGCAACGTGCTATCTTAACACCATCAGGGCGAAGTGTCGGCAGCAGATATCTGTCCTTACCGATAAGACGAGTGTGTCGATGTCACGTGTGATCATGCGGTGCCCAAGTGTTCGCTGATATCGGGCAGGCTTAACCGGTAAGCGCCAGCTGCCACTGCGCGTCGCTCCGGATGACGGCCACTGCCGCAGCTGACTGCTCACTCAAGCCGCTCCCATGTCCGTAATACCGCAGCTGTACGCTTATGTGCTCACTTAGCTGCGTGTACAATACATCGCGTTCACGATGAACATTCCGTTGCAGAATGTACAGTGAACTGAAAGGTGTACACCTCCTTTTTAAAGTAACACGCTCATGCCCCTATATAGTGCAATTTGTGCTGCACTACTTCTGCTTAATCCTCGTTGAAATACAGTGCAAGGCCATGCCTACGATGTACACTTACTTATTCTGTAAGTTGTCTGTGTATGAATCTCACGAATACACTACTGGCCAATAAAATTGCTACACCAAGAAGAAATGCAGATCATAAACGGGTATTCATTGGACAAATACATTATACTAGAACTGACATGTGATTACATTTTCACGCAAGTTGGGTGCATAGATCCTAACAAATCAGTACCCAGAACAACCACCTCTGCCCGTAATAACGGCCTTGAATCTCCTGGGGATTGAGTCAAACAGAGCTTGGATGGCGTGTACTGGTACAGCTGCCCATGAAGCTTCAACACGATACCACAGTTCATCAACAGTAGTGACTGACGTATTGTGAAGAGCCAGTTGCTCGGCCACCATTGACCAGAGTTTTGCAGTTGGTGAGAGATCTGGAGAATGTGCTGGCCAGGGCAGCAGTCGAACATTTCCTGTATGCAGAAAGGCCCGTACAGGACCTGCAACATGCGGTCATGCATTATCCAGCTGAAATGTAGGGTTTCGTAGGGATCGAATGGAGGGTAGAGCCACGGGTCGTAACGCATCTGAAATGTAACGTCCACTGTTGAAAGTGCCGTCAATGCGAACAAGAGGTGACCGAGACGTGTAACCAATGGCACCCCCATACCATCACGCCGAGCGATACGCCAGATGGCGATGACGAATATACGCTTCCAATGTGCGTTCACCGCGATGTTGCCAAACACGGATGCGACTATCATGATGCTGTAAACAGAACCTGGATTCATCCGAAAAAATGTCGTTTTGCCATTCGTGCACCCAGGTTCGTCGTTGAGTACACCATCGCAGGCGGTCCTGTCTGTGATACAGCGTCAAGGGTAACCGCAGCCACGGTCTCCGAGCTCATAGTCCTTGTTGCTGCAAACGTCGTCGAACTGTTCGTGCAGATGGTTGTTGTCTTGCAAACGTCCTCATTCTTGACTCAGGGATCGAGACGTGGCTGTACGATACGTTACAAGCCATGAGGATAAGATGCCTGTCATCTCGACTGCTACTGATACGAGGCCGTTGGGATGCAGCACGGCGTTCCGTATTACCCTCCTGAACCCACCGATTCCACATTCTGCTAACAGTTATTGGATCTCGACCAACGCGAGCAGCAATGTCGACGTATGATAAACCGCAATCGCGATAGCATAGAATCCGACCTTTGTCAAAGTCGGAAACGTGATGGTACGCATTTCTCCTCCTTACACGAGGCGCCACAACAACGTTTCACCAGGCAACGCCGGTCAACTGCTGTTTGTGTATGAGAAATCGGTTGGAAACTTTCCTCATGTCAGCACGTTGTAGGTGTCGCCACCGGCGCCAACCTTGTGTGAATGCTGTGAAAAGCTAATCATTTGCATATCACAGCATCTTCTTCCTGTCGGTTAAATTGCACGTCTGTAGCACGTCATCTTCGTGGTATAGCAATTTTAATGCCAGTAGTGTAATTTATTTCTTTTGTCCAAAGAACTGTTCTGTGTAGTATGCAAGGGCAAAGGGTTATTTGAGTCGCGACACTCCCGCCGCTGCCCCCTCGCAAACCCGCAACAATCTCCACCACTGCGCCACTTGTTTTTCAATATTTTACGTAATTCTTGACAGTTCAGAAATTTAAGATACTGTCATAATGTACTCACTGAGAGATATAATACATTGAACCGCCAAACTTGTATAGGCATCCGTTTTCAAATAGATATGCATACAGGCAGAATAAAGCGCTGCGGTCGGCAACGCCTGTATAAGAGAGCGACTCCCTGGCCCAGTTATTAGATAGATTACTGCTGCAACAGTGGTATGTCATCAAGATTTAACTTAGTTAGAATGTGGCGTTACAGACGGCGCAGGAGCGATGTCACACAGCATCTCCGAGGTAACGATGGAGTGAGGATTTTCCCGTACGACTATTTCACGAGTGTATCGTCAATATTTTGTATACATGGAAGAATCCTGGAGATACTAAAACGTATCAGATAGATTATATAATGGTAAGACAGAGATTTAGGAACCAGGTTTTAAATTGTAGGACATTTCCAAGGGCAGATGTGGACTCTGACCACAATTTATTGGTTATGAACTATAGATTAAAACTGAAGAAATTGCAAAAAGGTGGGAATATAAGGAGATGGGACCTGGATAAACTGACTAAGCCAGAGGTTGTACAGAGTTTCAGGGACAGCATAAGGGAACAATTGACACGAATGGGGGAAAGAAATACAGTAGAAGTCGAATGGGTAGCTCTGAGGGACGAAGTAGTGAAGGCAGCAGAGGATCAAGTAGGTAAAAAGATGAGGGCTAGTAGAAATCCTTGGGTAACAGAAGAAATTTTGAATTTCATTGATGAAATGAGAAAATATAAAAATCCAATAAATGAAGCAGGCAAAAAGGAATACAAACGTCTCAAAAATGAGATCGACAGGAAGTGCAAAATGGCTAAGCAGGGATGGCTAGAGGACAAATGTAAGGATGTAGAGGCTTATCTCACTAGGGGTAAGATAGATACAGCCTACAGGAAAATTAAAGAGACCTTCGGAGGAAAGAGAGCCACTTGTATGAATATCAAGAGCTCAGATGGAAACCCAAAGCAAAGAAGGGAAAGTAGAAAGGTGGAAGGAGTATATAGAGGGTCTATACAAGGGCGATGTACTTGAGGACAATATTATGGAAATGGAAGAGGATGTAGATGAAGATGAAATGGGAGATACGATACTGCGTGAAGAGTTTGACAGAGCACTGAAAGACCTGAGTCGAAACAAGGCCCCGGGAGTAGACAACATTCCATTAGAACTACTGACGGCCTTGGGAGAGCCAGTGCTGACAAAGCTCTACCATCTGGTGAGCAAGATGTATGAGACAGGAGAAATACTCTCACAATTCAAGAAGAATATAATAATTCCAATCCCAAAGAAAGCAGGTGTTGACAGATGTGAAAATTACCGAACTGTCAGTTTAATAAGTCACAGCTGCAAAATACTAACGCGAATTATTTACAGACGAATCGAAAAACTGGTAGAAGCCGACCTCGGGGAAGATCAATTTGGATTCAGTAGAAATGTTGGAACACGTGAGGCAATACTGACCTTACGACTTATCTTAGACGAAAGATTAAGGAAAGGCAAACCTACGTTACTAGCACTTGTAGACTTAGAGAAAGCTTTTGACAATGTTGATTGGATTACTCTCTTTCAAATTCTAAATGTGGCAGAGGTAAAATACAGGGAGCGAAAGGCTATTTACAATTTGTACAGAAACCAGATGGCAGTTATAAGAGTCGAGGGCATGGAAGCAGTGGTTGGGAAGGGAGTGAGACAGGGTTGTAGCCTCTCCCCGATGTTATTCAATCTGTATATTGAGCAAGGAATAAAGGAAACAAAAAAAAAAAAAATTGGAGCAGGTCTTAAAATCCATGGAGAAGAAATAAAAACTTTGAGGTTCGCCGATGACATTGTAATTCTGTCAGTGACAGCATAGGATTTGGAAGAGCAGTTGAATGGAATGAATAGTGTCTTGAAAGGAGGATATAAGATGAACATCAACAAAAGCAAAACGAGGATAATGGAATGTAGTCGAATTAAGTCGGTTGATGCTGAGGGAATTAGATTAGGAAATGAGACACTTAAAGTAGTAAAGGAGTTTTGCTATTTGGGGAGCAAACTAACTGATGATGGTCGAAGTAGAGAGGATATAAAATGTAGACTGACAATGGCAAAGAATGCGTTTCTGAAGAAGAGAAATTTGTTAACATCGAGTATAGATTTAAGTGTCAGGAAGTCGTTTCTGAAAGTATTTGTATGGAAGTGAAACATGGACGATAAATAGTTTGGACAAGAAGAGAACAGAAGCTTTCGAAATGTGATGCTACAGAAGAATGCTGAAGATTAGATGGGTAGAGCACATAACTAATGAGGAGGTATTGAATAGGATTGGGGACAAGAGGAGCTTGTGGCACAACTGGACTAGAAGAAGGGATCGGTTGGTAGGACATGTTCTGAGACATCGAGGGATCACCAATTTAGTATTGGAGGGCAGCGTGGAGGGTAAAAATCGTAGAGGGAGACCAAGAGATGAATACACTAAGCAGATTTAGAAGGATGTAGGTTGCAGTAGGTACTGGGAGATGAAGGAGCTTGCACAGGATAGAGTAGCATGGAGAGCTGAATCAAACCAGTCACAGGACTGAAGACCACAACAACAACAACAACATAGTCAATATCAGGAATGCCTTAAAACATCTCCGAAATTGCTGCGGCCGGAAAAAGATCCTGCAAGAACGGGACCAACGACGACTGGAGAGAAACGTTCAACGTGACAGAAGTGCAACCCTTCTGCAAATTGCTACAGATTTCAGTGCTGGGCCATCAACAAGTGTCAGCGTGCGAACCATTCAACGAAACATCATCGATATGGGCTTTCGGAGCTGATGGCTCACTCGTGTACCCTTGATGACTGCACAACACAAAGCTTTACACGTCGCCTAGGCCAGTCAACACTGAAATTGGACTGTTGATGACTGGAAACATGTTGCCTGGTCGGATGAGTCTCGTTTCGAATTCTATCGAGCGGATAGACCTGTGCAGGCATGGACCCTGCATATCAGCAGGAGACTGTTGAAGCTGGTGGAGGCTCTGTAATGGTGTGGGGCGTGTGCAGTTGTAGCGATACGGGACCCCTGATACGTCTAGATACGACTCTGACAGGTGACACGTACGTAAGCATCCTGTCTGATCAGCTGCATCCATTCATGTCGATTGTGCATTCCGACGGACTCGGGGAGTTCCAGCAGTCCAGAACTGCTACGAAGCTGCTCCAGGAACACTCTTCTGAGTTTAAACACTTCCGTTGGCCAGAAACTCTCCAGACGTGAACATTATTGAGCACATGTGAGATGCCTTGCAACGTGCTGTTCAGAAGAGATCTCCACTCATTCGTACACTCATGGATTTATGGACAGCCCAGCAGGATTCATGATGTCGATTCCCTTCTACTTCAAACGTTAGCCGAGTCCACGCCACGTCGTGTTGCGGCTCTTCCGCGTGCTCGCGTGGCCGCTACACGATACTAGGCAAGTGTACAAGTTTCTTTGGCTCTTCTGTGCATCACGTTGAATCTTTAAGATAATGAGACAAGTCGTCGTGATTCTGCGGAAATACCGGAAGTACATGCACCAAGAATTTGAAAGTGAGAGAAGTTACGACTTGAAACACACTTTAAAGATAATTTCAAACACTTACGAAACTTTTACTCGCTGACACCCCGTGCAAAATGGTTAGAGATAGAAATTTTATCGCTTGTATACATTTTCTCTGTTCATGCAGCAAATCTTCACAATGGAACATTACATTTTAATTTATTACATCGTTGCTACCGTCTCCACGTGAACACATTTTGCGGACTGTACCAACGTATGAGTCAAATTACCTGCGAAACTGTATCGTTGTACGCCCCATAGTGCAGGATATATGACGTCATAAATGGAGATACGTGAATAATTACTTTCTGCTCAAAATGAAGCACAAATTATCCAGAATATATTAATCAATCGTTTCACAGTAAGGGCACTAATCGATGTCAAAGAAACACCGAGCGTAATTTCAAACCTTTCCTAAAGTTTCTCTCGCATACATGTTTCTCAAATATTTAACACATTAACTCATTTGTAAAGTCATCAGGCGTTTGAAGCCGTTTTATAAATGACGTTTCGATTGGTTAGAGCATAGGATGTTTACTGCTACTTTACTAAAGGCGTTTGTATTTTTACATAATTTTATTTTCAGCTAATGAGGTATATGGTTTCTTCAGTAATAAGAGTCCGCAAGTGGCAAAAAATTCTAAAAATTTACAATCGTTAGTTGTTATTGGTTTTTCCGGATGAAGCTTACTGCAGTTAAAGAGTGTTTTACACGACATGCAATTCGCTTTTATTTGCAAAGCTACTCCTGTGATCATTGATGCTTTTCGTCTTCTGCAAACCACTGCATTTATCGGAGGTTGAGTTTGAAAAATCCGTGGTTTACAGAATATATATAAAGAAGTAGCAGGAACAACCAATGACTACAGAAGGAGGTTTGTAAATAAAGGAGAAACGTACTCTTCAGTTTACTGGCAGATGAGATGACAGGTGGGTGATCATCGTTGGAGTATACGCTGAGCTAATAAAGTCATGACACACCTCCTAGTACAGTGACTGACCATCACTAGCCCGGCGTAGTGGACCAACTCGACGTCGCGTGGACTCAACAAGTCGTTGCTAGTCCCCTGCAGAAATACTGACCCATGCTGCCTCTATAGCCGCAAATAATTGTGGAAGCGTTGGCGGTGCAGGATTTTTTGCACGAACTGACTTTCCGATTACGTGTCAAATTGCTCAAATGTCTCTGACAAGGAAACCTCCCCATCACACACGCTCAGATTTAGTTATAAGTCGGCACAGTGGATAGACCTTGAAAAACTGAACACAGATCAATCGAGAAAACAGGAAGAAGTTGTGTGGAACTATCAAAAAAAAAAAAAAATACAAACTGAGTAGTCCATGCGCAAGGTAAGCAACATCAAGGATAATGTGAGCTTAGGAGCGCCGTGGTCCCGTGGTTAGGGTGAGCAGCTGCGGAACGAGAGGTTATTGGTTCAAGTCTTCCGTCGAGGGAAAAGTTTCTTTTCTTTATTTTCGCAAATTTATGATCTGTCCGTTCTTTCATTGACGTCTCTGTTCACTGTAATAAGTTTAGTGTTTTGCGACCGCACCGCAAAACCGTGCGATTAGTAGACGAAAGGACGTGCCTCTCCAATGGGAACCGAAAACATTTGATCGCAAGGTCGTAGGTCAACCGATTCCTCCACAGGAAAACACGTCTGATATATTCTATACGACACTGGTGACGGCATGTGCGTCACATGACAGGAATATGTTGTCGACCCACCTAACTTGTACCAAAAAAAAAAAAAAAAAAAAAAAAAAAATTGGTTCAAATGGCTCTGAGCACTATGGGACTTAACATCTCAGCTCATCAGTCCCCTAGAACTTAGAACTACTTAAACCTAACTAACCTAAGGACATCACACACATCCATGCCCGAGGCAGGATTCGAACCTGCGACCGTAGCAGTCTCGCGGTTCCGGACTGAAGCGCCTAGAACCGCACGGCCACCGCGGCCGGCCTAACTTGTACACTTGGCGAATGGGTAAAAAGATTCTACCACCTTGCCGATTTAGGTTTTCTTGTGGATATGATAATCACTCCCAAAAAAGTGATGAAAACATAAAAGTCTGTCACATAAACTGCAACAAATGAATGTAACAGTTTCACAGTCGCACAGTTTTCCCTGTGCTCTGTCAAAACATATGTTTTTAACGTTTTCAAGTTTTTCTGTGCGTAGACTGTCAAATTCTGCATATATCCAAGCAAATCTGAACACGTCCTGGAATTTTGTAGAGCGAAGTTGATTATATAAAAAATTTAACTTTTCACTCGAGGGAAGACTTGAACCAAGGACCTCTGGTTCCACAGCTGCACACGCTAATCACCGGAGCACCGCGTTCCTGAGCTCAGATTATCCGTGATGTTGCCTATCTTGCGCATGGACTATTCAGTTTGTATATTTTGATTATTTTTTTCGTAGTTCCACACAACTTCTTCCTGTTTTCTCGATTTATCTGTTTTTCAAGGCCTATCCACTGTGCCAACTTATAACTAAATCTGAGGGGGTGCGATGGGGAGGTTCCCTTGTGAGCACTATGGGACTTAACATCTATGGTCATCAGTCCCCTAGAACTACTTAAGCATAACTAACCTAAGGACATCACACAAAACCCAGTCATCACGAGGCAGAGGAAATCCCTGACCGCGCCGGGAATCGAACACGGGAAGCTACCGCACGACCACGAGCTGCGGACCACGTGTCATAAACGTTGAATCTATATGGCCAAATCACTCACTCGAATTGTCCAGAATGTTGTTCAAACCAACAGCGAACAATTGTGGCTCGGTGACACGGTTAGTTGTCATCCATAAAAATTCCATCATCGTCTGGGAGCATGAAGTCCATGAGTAACTGCAGATGGACTCGAAGTAGCCGGACATCATCATTACCAGTCAATGATCGGTTCACTTGGACCAGATGACGCACTCCATTCCACGTAAACACAACCCACACCATTATGCAGCCACCACCAGCTTGCACAGTGCGTTGTCGACAAATTATGTCCATGGTTTCGTGGGCTCTGCACCACACTCGAACCCTACCATTAGCTCTTACCAAACGAAATTGGGACTCATCTGACCAGTCGTCTAGGGAGCAACCGATGCGGTCACGAGCCCAGGAGAGGCGCTGCAGGCAGGCGATGTCGTGCTGTTAGTGAAGAGTCTCAGGTCGGTCGTCTGCTGCCACAGCCCGTGAACGCCAAATTCCGCCTCACTGTCCGAACGGATACGTTCGCCGTACGTCCCACACTGTTTTCTGGGGTTATTTTACACAGTATTGCTTGTCTGGTAGTCCTGACAGCTCTACGCCAACGCCGCTGCTCTCCGTCGTTATGTGGAGGCCCTCGGCCACTGCGGCTTTCGTGGTGAGAGATAATGCCTGCAATTTAGTATTTTCGACACACTCTTGACACTGTGGATGTCGGAGTATTCAATTCCGCGAAATGGAATGTCCCATGCGTCTATCTCCAACTACTATTCCGCGTTCTGAGTCTTAATTCCCGTCGAGCCTTCATAATCGTCTCGGACAGCTTTTCACATGAATCAACTGATTACAATGTCTGCTTCACGAAAGCACTGCCTTTTTATACCTTGTGTACGCGATACAACCACCATCTGTATACGTCCATATTGCTATCCCACCTCAGTCCAAATATCATGGTCCTCATGCGAGGTAATGTGGAGGAATATGCGTGACGTCAAATTTTCAGTTCATTAGCGTCATCGTCGTCATCAACAGCAGCAGCTATTTTCCATCCACTGCTGGATTCACACTTGTTCGAAAGTTCTCAATGCATTAACATCTTCTGAGTTCCGCAACGTCTTGAAAGACGTCAATCAGTCTACCTTTGATTAATTTTGTGGTTTCATAATTTCGTGTCACCTCGGTGTAACAATAAATTCAGGCCAAATGAAACAAGTTTCACAGCAAAGGACGCCCAAACAGTGGCATCAGTATTCAGTGTGATAATTATCCCAAGCCTCTTTCTCATTTCGTTGCACTTCCGCAATGCCTCGACCGAGCGGTTCTAGATGCTTCAGTCCTGAACCGCACTACTGATACGGTCGCAGGTTCGAGTACTGCTTCGGGCATGGGTGTGTCTGATCCCAGCATAAATCGTCGACTGACAACTTATTGCCATGAGGTCGCTTCGACGGGCGGACACATACACACAGGTGAAAGTTGCACTACACGAATATCACGGTCCATTCAACTAAAACTCGCTGAAAATCTGGTTCTTGACGTGGTCGTGCACTCTCACGACCACATCCTTCCGTCGGACAGTGCACGTGTGTCGCCAGCGGTCCGGTGAATGCTGGCTGTCCGGACCTCACTGCTGCTCCGTCCCAACTCTCCTCGCTCGACACAGGACGACCCCAAAATACTGGAGGCCGCTCCAAAGATGGTAACACAGTTCGTGCAGTCGATAAGCGTTGCTGCTGCCACTCACGGACAGACAAGGCGAGCAAACGTAGTGGCGCCAGTGACCACACTAAGGAGACGCCTCTATCGCTATTCCAAGATGCCAAGCTATGAGCGGCACCACTGCGAGCCGCAAACGGCTTAGTGTTTAACGACTGTGTGACCATCTTCCGTAGCGGCTGATACAGTCAATCATTATTAGCTTTTCCACCTTAAGCTGCTGCTTGTTGAGTCCACTCGACGTCGAGTTGGTGCACTACGCCGGGCTAGTAGTGGTTCGTCACGGTACTAGGTGGTGTGTCATGACTTTATTAGCTCAGTGTCGACTCCAGCGATGATCACCTACCTGTCATCTCATCTGCCAATAAACTGACTGTATGCTTAAGCGTGTTACCTTTTCTTCCAGCAATCTATAATTATAGTACACTATTATTATTATTTATAAAATCTTAGACAACTTTGGCTCAGTAACCAGGACAAAGCTTCAGACACGGCCAACACATTCGGCTCATATTTGGCGGGTCACTTGTGTACAACCTCAAATGAAAGACTCAAAGATACTTCGGCTCAGTGCCACACAGTACATATAAAAGCACAGCTCGCAGCACCTGAAGCACACGGTTTGGTCGCTTCGCCTGGCTGTCGTGCAAAAAAAAATGGTTCAAATGGCTCTGAGCACTATGGGACTCAACTGCTGAGGTCATCAGTCCCCTAGAACTTAGAACTAGTTAAACCTAACTAACCTAAGGACATCACACACATCCATGCCCGAGGCAGGATTCGAACCTGCGACCGTAGCGGTCTCGCGGTTCCAGACTGCAGCGCCAGAACCGCGCGGCCACCTCGGCCGGCGGCTGTCGTGCAGAAAATGGTATCAACAATTCGGACGTACACCAGAAAACGCTCGATTAGCCGGTCATGCGGAGGAAAGCGAAGAGACGAAATGGGGTGTCGTGTGGCGAGGGCTTCCCGGCGGGTAGACCTGATCCCCTGGTGCAGGTCTTTTAAGGCGACGCCACTTCGGTGACTTGTGACTTGCACGTCGATCAGGATGATGGAGGTGATGGAGGTGATGGAGGTGATGGAGGTGATGGAGGTGATGGAGGTGATGGAGGTGATGGAGGTGACACAAACATCCAGTCCCTGAGCGGAGGAAACCTCCAACCCAGATGGGAATCAAACCCGGGCCCTCCGGCATGGCAAGCTGGCGTGCTGGTCCACTCAGCTACGTTGGCGGACAGTGAAGAGGTCATATACGAGGAGATGTATGAAATGATGATATGAAATTATGTATGTATTCATGGCGTCGTGTAGAAGCCCAATGTGGACCAAGCAAAATCGGAGACACATGAAATATCGTAGAAATATCGTATGTTTGAAGAATTACAGGGAGACATAGTTTTCATTTAGCAAACCGACCCGATTTGTTCACGGTGAAGATCTCGAGGAGTGTCCACCTGGGAGGCGGACCACATATTTAGGTGTCACATACTATTTTCTTTCACCCACAACTTCTTACTGTAGGCGGTGGGCGCGAGGACTTCTGACTCCAAATCTGTAGGCGCCCCGGTGGTCCCGGACGCCTACGGTGGACTGGGTGGCCGAACAGTGACCTCTCCAGTTGTCAGGATGCTAGGAAGTGACTGTGGACGCGTCAGAAACGCCAAAGAAACATTATTAATCAGTAACAACTTTATTCCTGCCGAGTACAATGTGGCTTGGTGATATCAACGACCTTCCCCAAGTCCTCGCTGACTCGTAGCGATGACACCAGCTCCGGGCCGCACCAGTCTTGCTAGCGCATTGCCGCGTGCTGTGACGTAGCGGAGGAATGTCCTTACTCCGTACTTTGGCTGCGCGTGGCTGGTGGCGCGCGGCTGGCCGGGCCGCTCGACGGCGGATAGCAGGAGGCTCCTGGTTGGAGTCCCGGCGCTGTCGGCACGAGAGGCGTTCTCGTGGTGCGGAGTGTACTCTATCCCACCCCGTCTTCTGCCCTGCTCCTCCTGGTGGCTCGTCCGCGGTGGACGGGCGGAACGGGCTGCAGTCCCCCAGCGTCGTCGGCTCACCCGGTTGTGACGGCGGATGCACAGGGCCTAGTCCACGCACGATCTCGACGATGGCTCACTGATGTGGTCAGCATTGGCGGCGAGCGAGTCTGCCACGATGTCTGCTAATCCTGGGTCGATGATCGACAGCGGCAGCAGAGAGGACCAGAGCTGGTACTGTCCCCTCACGTCTGCTGCTGGATGGGCCGCCCTTACTGCAACATCTCCTTAATAAAGATTAACATGTCGGTCACCGAGCTGAGCGCTACGCAGCGACCCAGTACACCTCTAAGTGCAAGTCTAACTGCGAGTGCCCTGTTAATATCAAAGCTGGCGTATTTAAAGGAAGCACGAGCGATGTCCTGACGTCACGCTCGTTTGTAATGGCCGCATTCACTCCACTTACACTGCTGATTCATCTGTCGTACTCGCCCCTTAGGTGTTCTTGCGACAGAGTTACGTGTTGTTACAGCAGACTTACGCGAAGTTGTGAAATGCAGTACAGCTGACGCTATACCTCTGTCTTGCACTCTACGAAAGTCTCCGTCTATCACAAACCTGCGTGCAAAGCAATTCTCTCTCGCCTTCTGTGTGTAACCAGGCCACTGCCCCTGCGTGACGACACATTCCGACACATGTGCAATCCTCTTACCTCTTGGCTAACCTACTGCCTCTGGCTCTCGGCATAGGCAACGCAACTTTGACAATATTCCACGTTTCCAACTCTTTACTATTCTGCGACACTACATTACTATTGAAACAAAAACAACTTACATCTGCCGGAAGATGAAACTTTACAATTGCGTTATTGTAACTGAAAAAAGCGTAAAGACGGCAAAAAATAAAGGAGCGTTATAGACTCGATCCATCAATGGTGCGTCATGGGGAAGGGTTGGAGGGGGGGGGGGGAGTTACCTCGAAATGTCGATCTACACCATATCGTCACTTATCTATTATACCTAAATCTACGTTATATGTTTAAAGTGGTTCAAGATACAATAGCCCATCAGGATTTATAGACTAAATAATTTCAAGCTATGTATTTGGTAGCTGTATATGTTCGTAGCGTTTCTCCATAAGTTTAATAAACAAAACAGGTACACATAAAAGAGACTTTAGTCATCAACAATATATTCTTCTTCAGTAATTACAACAGTTTGCCAACGCTGCGCTGGCTTTTCGATTCCACCACTTTAGAAATCATGTGGTTTTCAATCGTATAGCTCCTCAAGCCATATTCGGTGGTCATATACATCCGGAGAGAAAGTTCCTTGAAAGTTGTTCGATAGAGAGCGGAAAAGGTGAAAATCTGAGGGTGGAAGATCAGGTGAATAAGGTGGGTGTGGAAGACCTCCCAATCCACCTCCTGTACAGTGTTCGTTGTCAGTTTAGCAGAATGGCTGGCGGGCGTTACCGTGGAGTGACGTCACTTCACGCGGTCTTCCTCGTCCAAGATGTCTCAGCTGTTGACAGTAAATGTCATCAGTGATGGTCACCCCTGGAGGAAGCACTTCGTAGCCCTCCAGACCGTCGCTGTTCCATACCACATTGTCTTTTGAGGATGCGAGTAAGTCTTCGTATGGGGAACTGCTGCTTTGTCTGTTGTCTGGGCTCAGCCATTCCTTCCTTTTCCTGCTGTTAGCACAAAGACGCCATTTCTCGTCGCCACTAACGATACAGGGCGGGAACTGTCGACGTCGTTCATGAACGAATTGATGACGAACAAGCAGAGATGCATCGTAAGTCCACTCGCTGGTTTCTGTTGTTTTGCATTCACATGTCGCACGATGGTATTCGAATATGTCGGGATTGTTCAGATTGCTCCACCACCGCTCTACTCACTGTCTCCAGATGACAAAGCGACAATATGTAAACGCAGCAACAGTGAACTACAAGCGGAATATTAATACGCAAAACAAGAAACACTGCCAACTCACGCACCAAGCTAATAGTTATCGGCATTTTCATCTGTATTGTCGCTTGTAACAGTTTCGTCGTCTTCCTCTGTTGTGTTTGTTCGTTGCCTCCCGTGTCGCATTTAAGGTCTGTTTCTGTAAGTCATCGTACGTGTGCTGAAGTCGTGCGGATTGCGTGAGAAGGTTGCGCTGTATTACGACGTGCTCTGGGCAGCCTCCCTCCCCACAAGCAAATTCTTCGTTACACTTTTAGCAAATGATTCAGTTATCTATAATGAGGAACTGAAAAGAGATGCGCCAACATTCAGTCGGATCTTGATAAGATTTCAAGGTGGTGCAAAGACTGTCATCTTGCTTTAAATGTTCGGTAATGTAAAATTGTGAACTTGGCAAAACGTTGAAAAAGTAGTCTCCAGTATGACAGATGTGCAGTTGGAACCGATCAACGCGTACAAATAACAGAATGTAAAAATCTGTAGGAATATCAAATTGAATGATGACATAGGCTCACTCGTTGGTAAGGTATTGGTAAAATAGTAGGGAAATGAAGACGAGTGTTTTTTCAAAACTCGATAAAAGAAAAAAGTACATTTTTGAGGAAAGGAATTTTTTAAGTATCATACGAAAGACTAATTACATTAACGAAATAATTTAACATTTACACAAGTTTTTTAGGCTCCATTCCGATTGTGTTTTCGACTTTTCTAAAATTTTCATTGTTTATTTCAGAATAGGAACACAAAGTTTCTGAGTTTTTTTTCAAAAGTCGACAATGCAAAGATGAAAATTAAAAGTTTTGTTAATATTCACGTTCAAATTCATTTTTGCCGTTTCTTTTATCGTTAACATTCATTAGAAATAAAGTTACTTTATTCTTCATTCTGCATAGAAATACAATAATATACCGCAATGTAACGGTTTAGTGTCACGCTATTCCATAAATGTTTGATGAGCAAAGTGGAAAATAGCAACAAACGGTATTGAAATACAGCGCAACATACTGGCTGCAACAATACCAAAGTTAAAACACATCGAGCGCTTTCAACAATATCCTTACGAAACTCTTCTGCTCCTTGCGGTTCATTACGTTAAACTCCCTCATAAGTATTAAGACATCTTTTCTCTTTCCTTGCTGGCCGTGTTCTTCTTTTCCAAGGTGGTTCCTTTTCTCACTTCGTGGCTGCAGTTTCTGGATTGTCGTTTCTATACCTCAACGAGACTGCCATTATAAGTACCCCACACTGACAGCAACAGCTTCTCGTTAGACCTTCATAAGCCATCATTCGCTGAGCAGCTATTTTTAAAGGCATCTCACATCTCAGGGCCTTTAGTGCACTGGTCTTTAGATCCTTTTCTTCCCAAACTTTACTTAGCATCTCGAAGATGCTGTGTTGTTCCAGCAGTATTCAGGTGTAGTCCTCACGCTGCTCGTGGTCTGGTGCCTAGCGTTGCTGCCTCTGGATCATGGGGTCCCGGGTTCGATTCCCGGCCGGGTTGGGGATTTTCTCTGCCCGCGGAATGGGTGATGTGTCGGCAGCTGGGCCAACACCTTGTAGATCGAAGTGGCTGAAAGTGCACGCTAAACTAAGGCAGACGGGCGTGAAGTACTGGAACAGGAGAAGTAATTAATGCTTTGAAGAAAAGTACGTAGTTGGAATAATATACTTAACTTTAATCTGGTGTTGTGGTACATCACACAAAGGAGACTTTAATTACAATCACTGTAAGTCTAATGGCGCCTTGCTAGGTAGTAGCTATGGACTAAGCTGAAGGCTATTCTATCTGTCTCTCGGCAAATGAGAGGAAGGCTTGTATGTCTAGTCGCAAGCAATGTCGTCCGTACAACTGGGGCGAGGTCTAGTCCGTGTCTTGTGACCTGCCATGTGGTGGCGCTAGGTTTGCGATCACACAGTGGCGACACGCGGGTCCGACATGTACTAAGGACCGCGGCCGATTTAAGTTACCACCTAGCAAGTGTGGTGTCTGGCTGTGACACCACATTCCTCCCCCGCAAATCGGCGAACGGTCGTGAGATAAGGCTTCCGCCCGCCGTGGGGAGGACCCCATGTTGACGTATGCGATGAGGTGGGGAGCCTAACAACAGGCGAGGCTGTGCCACCCGCACCCGGCCATTCGGTCCGAGGGGAGCTAGGAAACGCCTGAAAACCTAGTCCAGGGTGCACGTCAACATGCGGTGTATGCGCACGTAATGAGACAGGAGGGGCCGAAGGGTCGACCTCCATGTGGTCGGAGCACCCGACGGGCGAAGACGACATCTGGTCCGGAGCGGGCAAGAGGTCCATGGCGGAGGACGGCTGGTCACGGGAAGCGAGCGGCGGCGCGTGACCCAGGGAGGCGCCATGCTGTTGCAGCGACGCGTCCACTGCGGGCGGCGCCGGCGGGAGAACAGACGGCGGCGGCGGCGGCGCGTCGCCATGAGGCAAACTGGAAGGCAGCGTCGGTAACACCTGGGCATGAGGCGAGCCAGTAGATGGGTCCCCAAGGCGCTGACCGGACGGCTCCGTCGCTGAAAGCAGACGGGGAGCGGCAGAACCCAGGCGACGACAGAGGCGCAGCTGATTGAGATGCCGACGCACCTCACCAGAGGCCCCCAAAACCAAATACATCGCGCGGCCGAGGCAGCGAAGAATGCGCCCCGCGAGCCAACGCCGTGAACCGCGATAGGTGCGATAATAGACAACGTCGCCAGGAGCAAAAGCAGGAGTCTGCCGCTGCACAGGAACCGGATGCGGCGGATGCAGCAAAGACAGCAAGGTGCGATGAGAACGACCATGGAGCAACTCAGCCGGCGAGCGACCATCGCGGGGCTGAGAGCGATACGAGGACAAAAAGAGCAATAATGCGTCCTCCCGAGAATGCGACTCTTTCAATTGCAACATCTGTGACTTGAAAGTCCGGACCAATCGTTCAGCGGCACCATTTGACTGAGGCGAAAACGGCGCGGATGTCAGATGTTGAATACCATTGGCCTTGCAGAATGACTGAAATTCTGCGGACATGAATTGTGGGCCATTGTCGGAAACAATAGTCTGCGGAAGACCTTCAATGCAAAAGATAGCAGACAAGGCTTGGATTGTGGCAGAAGACGTCGTGGAAGACATCCGGACAACAAAAGGAAAATTACTGAAAGCATCGACCACAACCAACCATCGAGCATTCCAGAATGGACCAGCAAAATCGATGTGCAAGCGTTGCCAAGGGGAAGTGGCTTTCGGCCATGCAAAGAATTTCCGCGGCGGTGTGGATTGTTGTTCGGCACACGCCACGTAAGAGGAGCACATATTCGTAATCGCAGCATCGATTCCGAACCAAGTACAGTGCTGACGAGCAAGTTGTTTCGTTCGCACTATACCCCAATGTCCTTGGTGAAGAAGCTTTAAGACAGAGGACTGTAACGATCGTGGGACCACGACTCGGGATTGATCATTATCGGAACGCAACAACAAAACACCACGTCGTACAAAAAGTCTCTCCTTGTGAGCAAAAAAACGGCGAACCAAAGGATCCGCGATCCGTGACTTTCACAAGGACCATTGCGTAGCAACAAAACGCAAAACAGTAGCAAGGACAGGGTCAGCAGCTGTGGCTGTAGCTACACGACGAAAATCAATCGGAAACGATTCGACCACGTCATCGGCTTCCGAATCAATGAACATGCAAGCAAGTTCGGAAGAATCGAATGCTTTATCCTCAGCAACAGGCAAACGGGACAACGCATCAGCGTTTCCGTGCCTAGCAGTGGACCGATACAAGATCTCGTAGCGGTACTGCGAGAGAAAAAGTGACCAGCGAATGAATTTCTGCGCTGTACGTCGAGGTACAGGCTTGTTCGGATGAAAAAGCGATGTCAAAGGTTTGTGGTCCGTGATGATGGTAAAGTGACGACCATACAAGAAATCATGAAACTTTGTAACACCAAACACGAGAGCTAAAGCTTCTTTCTCGATCTGTGAATAATTTCTTTGCGCAGATGAGAGCAATTTGGACGCAAAGGCAATAGGGCGATCATGCGAGCCATCCTTGTGCGCAAGCACAGCACCGATCCCGAAATCCGATGCATCTACCATCAACAAAAGGGGTTTTCGGGAATCGAATGGCGTAAGGCAAGTATTTGAAAGTAACGCCGATTTCAACTGGCGAAAGGCGCGTTCGCATTCCGTCGTCCAGACGAACGGAACACCTTTACGGCGTAAGCGATGAAGCGGAGCTGAAATGGAAGAAGCGCGCGGCACAAACCTGTTGGAAAATATTGCTAAAACAAAGCAGGGGCGGATGCACACCCGAATGGCAGTCTTTTGAAGCGATACAAGCCAAGATGCGTGTTTACCACCAAGACGCGCTGGGATTCGTCGTCCACAGGTATTTGCAAGTACGCATCTGCGAGGTCCAATTTTGAAAAATATTTTCCCGGGCACAGTTTGTCAAAAAGATCTTCCGGGCGGGGCAAAGGAAAAGTAGCAGTCACAAGTTGTGGATTCACAGTTGCCTTGAAGTCCACACAAAGTCTCAGTTTTCCGGAAGGTTTTGGCAAAATTACTAAGGGTGAGGCCC
Source organism: Schistocerca nitens (assembly GCF_023898315.1). Taxonomy (NCBI): domain Eukaryota; kingdom Metazoa; phylum Arthropoda; class Insecta; order Orthoptera; family Acrididae; genus Schistocerca; species Schistocerca nitens. Next base: position 11,023,294 of record NC_064623.1, on the reverse strand, counting down.
AGAGAGAAGCCTGCACACGTTCAATTACACCTTGAGATTCTAAATCGGCGAATGTTCTTGCGACCTCATCACGCAATGCGTGCGGAACATTGCGCGCTCTGAAAAAGTTCGGTTGCGCGTTTTCTTTCAGTTCCAAATGTGCTTCATAGTTCTTAGCGCAACCAAGGCCCGGTGCAAAAATGTCTGCAAATTCTTCACAAAGACTAGAAACACTGGCGGAAGGCACAGTCTGATTCACTGATAGGACCTGATTTACTATAGACAAAGTAAACAATTGAAACAAATCTAAACCAAACAAGTTCACTGCAGTAGAAGAACGAAGAACGTAAAATGACACAAGTTTTGTTTGTCCCTTGTATGTTGCAATAAGGCTGCACTGTCCTAACACAGGTATATGCTGTCCTGAGTAACTAGTTAACTTAACATTTGCGGCACGCAATGGCGGTTTGCCCAGTTGTTTGTACGTGTCGTGATTGATCAATGAAACTGCAGCTCCGGTATCGAGCTGGAATGGTATCACTTTGCCTTCAAAGTCTAAGTCAACAAAAAGTTTATTGCCCTGTTGACGACAAGAGCGACTGTCACGTGCAATTTGAACTGATACAGGTACAGAAGCACTTGCGACTTTACGGGATTTCCGGCGACGTCGACGCACACTTTTGGTGGGACGAACACAGTCACTGTTAGCTAAAGTGTCACTGGACGGGTGGGAATGAACTACATGAATGTCCATGGGCGAAGGTCCACGAGCCTGATGGTCCTGGGTTCGATTCCAGCGCGAAGCAATGGGCCTGGAATTATTGTGATTGTCGGATCTAAGCTTTTTCTGGCAAACACTTCGAACATGTCCTTTCTTTTGACAGTAATAGCAAATAGCTTGGCGTGACGGGCAATTTTCACGCGAATGTCTAGTTGCACACCGCGGGCATGATTTCACTGCAGTTGCTTGCTTACGCGGCGCACGTGTTTGCAAGGTAGGCTGCCGCTGCTGTGACGGGCGCGAGGGCCGCCTAGCGTCCCGTGCAGCGGGCCCGGCGGGCCGGTTGTGACACACTGCCGGCGAAGTTTCAAATGAGGCCTGAGCAAAGTCAAGTGTGTCTTGCCTATCCAATATGTCTATCACTTGTTGAAGGGAGGGATTTACTAGTCGCAAAATCTGTTCCCGTATACGAACATCAGAAACGTTCTGTGCTATTGCATCACGCACCATAGTGTCTGAATAAGGAAGTCCACAGTCACATTCAAAGGCACACTCCCTAGTAAGTCCTTGCAAAGTTGCAACCCACTCCCTATTAGTCTGACCGGCCGTACGTTTTGTACGAAAGAACGTATACCGTTTTGCAACCACATTAACTGTTTCTTTGAAATAGGCATCTAAAGCAGACAAAATTTCGTCGTAGGACAGAGTTGCTACGTCGCGTCGGGGAAACAATTTCACTATCACACGGTAGGTAGACACACCTACACAAGAAAGCAAAAACGGCTGCCGCTCTTTACCTTGAATTCTGTAGGCTGCTAGATGCAAGTTGAACTGGCGAGACCATTCTTGCCATGTTTCGCACATGGCCTCAAAGGGCCTAAATGGCGGTGCAACAGCATGGTGTGGCTGCTGTAGCGATGAAGCGGCAGCTGCCGCATCGTTTTGCAGCGCACGTTGACCCTGGACGAGCTGTCCAAGGGCTTCCAATAACGCCTGCGTCTGCTGATTCTGCAAGCGAAAAAATTCGGACAGTACATCTGGAGATTGTGGCGAAGCCATGACACAAGCAAATCAGAGCACAACAAGGAAAAAAAAAAAAAGTAATCCCATCCTCGTCGCCATGTGATGTGTCGGCAGCTGGGCCAACACCTTGTAGATCGAAGTGGCTGAAAGTGCACGCTAAACTAACGCAGACGGGCGTGAAGTACTGGAACAGGAGAAGTAATTAATGCTTTGAAGAAAAGTACGTAGTTGGAATAATATACTTAACTTTAATCTGGTGTTGTGGTACATCACACAAAGAAGACTTTAATTACAATCACTGTAAGTCTAATGGCGCCTTGCTAGGTAGTAGCTATGGACTAAGCTGAAGGCTATTCTATCTGTCTCTCGGCAAATGAGAGGAAGGCTTGTATGTCTAGTCGCAAGCAATGTCGTCCGTACAACTGGGGCGAGGTCTAGTTCGTGTCTTGTGACCTGCCATGTGGTGGCGCTAGGTTTGCGATCACACAGTGGCGACACGCGGGTCCGACATGTACTAAGGACCGCGGCCGATTTAAGTTACCACCTAGCAAGTGTGGTGTCTGGCTGTGACACCACAATGGGTATATGTGTTGTCCTCATCTTTTCACCCCCCCCCCCTTCCCCCAAATCCGTGACAGTGGCTAGATTGTACTGCGTAAAGATTGGGACTTCGTACGGGCGCTGATGACCGCACATTTGAGTGCCCCACAAACCAAACACCACCACACTCTGGCAAACACTGTTAGGATTACAGCTGTGACGAACAGGGAAATGATATACCAGCTTATAAAATTTTTCGCTTCCTTCCGTGAAGGTCATTAATTTGCACGTAGTTACTGTATTTTTAATTTGATCGGTACGGGTTGAAGCAGATAAATAAATTTCATTTGGACCATTTTCTGGCTGTGACACGTCAAGGTTTCCGAGGAAATCCAGTAGGGCAGAGGTTGCTTCGTTACGCGCTTTCAATCCTTCCTGTCTCAAGCCAACTATAAAAAGCAATCCTTCCCTTTGCCTGTGTACATCCAAACCTGTCTTGAATAGATACTTCACTTACGGAGAACTTTGGTATGGGCCAGTTTTGTTGTATTGCCGTACAGCAAAACATACTTTAACCACAATTTGATTTTCCTCTTTCGTTATTGCGTAGAACTTTCTTACACGAAGTTTGTGGAACATGTGGTTTGTTATTAGTTGATTCTTTTGCTCCTGGTCTAATACCCTTTCGGGTTTGTGTCTTTGGACATCCCTGATATTGCTTCAAATGTTGTGGCACATAGAGGTACTGTCTATCTTTCTTCTTTGTGCTGTTCTTTATCGACACAGTATTCTTCATTTTTGCTTCTTTCCTGACGTTCCTTCTCTGTGTCAAAGCTGTTCGCACTGAGCAATAAGCAGGAGTTAATGCTGTTCTGTAAGCCACTAATTTCTTCCTTCTGTTGGTTTTGGGCGCAAGTGCTTGCCTGCGGTTCGTTCTACAGTTCATTGTCCCACATTATCGTTGACAACGGCGTCCCACTTTTGTTATTCTCTCTTCTGGTCTCTCAGAAGAAAAGCACAGTTTGCATTTATCGACTTTCACTTTAGTAGCTGAGAGCAAATGTGGAGTTTTGCAAAAACTCTTAGTTTTCAACTCCCTATAAGAACATCAAATACTGGCTTTTGACAAAACCGTTTCAGCAGGCAACAAGCTTAACGTGTAACTACAAAAATGTCAATTTGGGACAATTTAGCATTTATATATTTCTTACAAAACGCTCCTTTTTCATGCAAACAGTCTACAAAGGATACTGCTTATCAACCACTTGTGCAGTCCATCTTAGAATATTACTCAAGCGCGTGGGACAAATACGAAGCTGGACTAACAGGGCATACTGAATGTATACAGAGAAGGGCAGCACGAACGGTCACAGGTTTGTTTGACCCACAGGATAGTGTCACACATATGTTCAAAGAACTGAAATGGCAGGCGCTTGAAGAGGGAGTTTCTTAAACTAACTTTAAGTGGTAAATGTAGGAATATTTAAGGAACAGTCTAATGGAAACGAGACAGATGGAAAAAGGTAACTTAACTCTTCATTGTTCCATACACACATTGTTCATACACACATCCCATCTTAATCCAAGCAAATTTACGACCACGAATACCTTCCCCCATGGCTCCAAAAATATCAAAATCGCATTGGGAGAGATCGGGACTGTGTGGAGGATTTGTAATGGCTTCCTAACGAAACCTGCGCAGCGTACACGAAACAGGCACGCCAGCTCCAGGAAAGTCATGACGAGTTTTATGTCTGAGCGCAGGGGGTCGCTGATCATTGCCGCTCGGGGTAGCCGAGCGGTCTAAGGCGCCTTGTAACGGTCCGAGCGGCTCCCCCCGTCGGAGGTTCGAGTCCTCGCTCCGGCATGGGTGTGTGTGTGTCGTCCTTAGCGTAAGTTAGTTTAAGTTAGATTAAGTGGTGTGTAAGCTTAGGGACCGATGACCTCAGCAGTTTGGTCCAATAAGACCTTACCAAAATTTCAATTTTTTTCGCTACTCATTGACTGACTGGAACGCGGCGCCACAGTTAACACGCAGCGGTACGTGGACACTTCGCACAAATCGAAGTTCACCAAACAGCAAGAATGTTGACTGGCGACATCATTGTGTTGCAGGGTAATACTTGTACATATGTGGTCACATTTGTTTCGACTACGGTGGAGAAGTTCCACTGGGAACCCTGTACCATCCCGAGCTCTCTCCTTGCGCTGTTTTTGGAGCGCGAAAGAAAGAAATTCGTGACCACTGATCTGCTTCTTACGAAGCACCTGTGCACCATTATGGTTGTGTAGGCATCCGCTAACATTTTTCCATGAAGGCACTGAGTATCTTCTCTCGCAGAGGGACAGGTGTATTAACAGCTATAGCGATCACTGCTATCCCATCCGTGTCGTTTTCATCTGACTGCGCCTTATACCGTAATCTTGTGGATACTGTACGCATGAAATGTATCCGCAGTTGCGAATGCGGACAACCATCAGCTGTATAAGAGAATGACAACAGTGAAAACTTGTGCCGGACCGGGACTCGAACCCAGATTTGGCGCTTTACGCCAGCGGCCATCTTAACAACTTCGGCTATCCGTGCACGAATCACGGCCAGGCCCAAACTCCCATATGTCGTCGTTTCTGCACCACAACCTGTACTCGTACGTCCATTGTGTAATTACTGTGCAGGGGGAGGATATTTTAACTGAAAGTCGCTGCCTGGCATTTTCTTTCTTTATGCGTGTCCGTAGCAGCGCTGCACAGTACCTCTTAACAACACACGCACTGCAGTATCGTATTCTACATGCTGCTCCTACAGCGATCGCGAGGACAAGATTACACTAACTGCGCCACGCACGGAAGTATTTAAGCACTCATTCTTCCTGTGCTCCACACGCGAGTATAACACGAAAAAGCCCTGATTACTGGTTCAATGGGATTTACCTTATTGAACACTCTTCGCATTGGTTTTCAGAGTACAAATGCTGTTACAGCGTGAGGCTCATGCAGTGCAGATGCATGGGACGAGGGTCGTGTCCAGTGAGGGAATAGACCCTGCCTAGACTCTGCTCGACATACCTTGATGTTGGGGCATAAGGTATACACTTACCACTGCTCTCAGTGGATACACCTGTTCCCGTCAGATCACTGAAGTTAAGCACCGTCGGGCGTGGTTGGCACTTGGATGGGTGACCACCTCAGCCGCCCTGTACTGTTGGCCTTCCAGAGCGCTCCTGCATCACGATGCGAACTGCGGAGCTACCTGACCCATCAGTAGCCGCTCCAGGTCACCAAAACTGGCAACGGTCGGCAGAGCGGCGTGCTGAACGCCCGCTTCTTCGTGTCTGCCTCCGATGACGTCAGTTGGCTTAGGATGACACAGCGGTCGGTCGGTAGCATCTGGCCTTCCGACACCTATTCGGATGGGAACAGGTTTTACGTTCTGTTTGGTCCGCACCATAGTATACGTCATTATAATAGATAATGAAAATGAAAACTCCAAAATCAGCTGCAAGAAGGTAATATATTTAACGTTTTGCACGAGAGGCCTGTTTTGGCTTAATTACCATTATCAAGTGACCTATCAAACTAAAGTTGATAAGATAATCTGTACGTAAATCGCTCCTATTTTATGTTTACATATGTATAGGATGTGATGACCGTATTGCATCTATTTTTTTTTTTTTTTTTTTTTTGTAAAGTCGTGGTAAGTATAATATTTTTTGCACTTGCAAAACGTAAGAAATAAGTTGCTTAAAGATATTTTGACAGTTCAATATTTTGATAATTCTGCACTACCATGCTATATGTTTACAAAGCATGTACAGCTTACCAGATATGATGTTACATTTCGTTGTTTCTATTTTACATTCAGTTTTATGTATGGTTCGTAAACGTTTTGTTTTCGACATGACTACCCCTTTTTGTATTCTATTATCGATAAATTTTTCGACATTGTACGTCTGTTTAAAGCCAGTGTCTTCATACAAGAAAATATTCACACGAAATACTAAATGAACACACAGACTTTAAACATAAATACTATCTCTAAAACTTTATTGACATAACAGAACACAAAAAGTGATAGTCACATGGAAAATAAAATATACACAAACGATAAGTAAAATTCAAAGGAAAATCAAGATAAATGTAATATCATCGCCGGTAAGCTGTGCATACTTTGTAAACAAACAGCATCGCAGTAAAGAACTGACGAAATACTGAACTGTCAAAGCATCTTTCAAAAAGGAGTTTTTTCGTCGTATAACTTCAAAAAATATTATATTTACCACGACTTGACAGAAAAAAACCTGTTGTAGGTGTAATATGGTCGTCAACTTCAACAAGTACCAATGCAAATGTAAACATAAACAGACACAATTTAAATACAGATTACCTTATCAGCATTACTTTCGCTGCTCACTTGATAATGAAAGTTAATAGGAAACTGGGATGTCCTGTAAAATATTAAATATTTAACCTTACTGCAGCTAATTTTGCAGATGTCACTTTATGTTTTATAAGGAGGGAGATTTTATCACTGCTCTCCCAGCACTCCACCAGCCACTACTGTAAGTGGCTTTTGTCTCTCATTCCTTCTCCAGTTACGGCAGTTCCCTTGCCCAGTCTTCCCATACCCAGCTGGTATACTGTGGCCCGATATTTTATGCTGTAATCTATCGGGTATACTCCTAAGATCACGAAGCGTACCTCCGCTGATGTGATTCTAAAACTCAGTACAGCATAAGTAACACGCAGCTCCCTTGCCTGCGGCTAACAGGTGTTCTGTCAGTGGAAAGGCTCAAACTGAATGTCCACGTTCTGGCCGCAAAGCATACAGTCGACTAAGATTGCGCAGTGACATGTGTGTTGTGTTAAGTGATCTACTGTGTTTACCGTGGCTATTGCACGAAATTGAGAAACAGTGGAATGAATAGACAAGTGAAAACTTCTCTGATAAATCATTATTAGCAGAAGACTTGGATTAGTCGACTACCTACTGAGCCATCTGACAATAGAATAAAAAGAATAGAGGCGAAACATTGCATTGGCAATCTGGTGAGTGTGAAACATTAAGCGAGATGGGAAGTATAATATGTGCAGAACTCAAGAGACAGGAGGAAATGTAACACTGCAAGGAGGATTAGAGAAGACGTGGAATAATGAATCGTGGTAATGGTAGCACTCTGAGGGAAAGAAAAATAAATGAATGTGTAAGAGAGACACCAGCAGCCGACAATTTCTCTTTGTTTCTTTCGTTATTTCTTTTGCACATAATTAAAACAGCACATCATTCAATATTAGTACATTGTGTGTTTTGTATCAATGCAGAATATAAACTGCATTTTATAAGTAATAAAAATTGATTATGTAACTTCTGCGCTTTCGTGTAACCAATTACTTTTGATGCAAGTGAAGTTTTCTTGCACAAACTTAAAAAATGTACATAGTTGTTGTTATTTTGTATCCAACAGAACATGAAGAGTCATGATCAAAGGCAAGAGTATGCTGTTATTATCAGTAAATGCAAAAGTTGTTCACAAACACCAGAGACTTGTCTCATGTAAGTTCGACAATGTATTGAAGCGATGTTTGATATATTTTTTCTTTTCACTTTTTTCTTTATTTTACCTTTTTGTTGAGAGAATCCCGTTTTTTTCGCTTTATGTGAGACCTGTATTGTTTTCCTCATTTTTACAACATTCCTGTTTCACATTATAAACAAAATTTTTTCGAAAAAACATGAATTAAACATTGACAAGTACAATTTTGCTATAAATACTGTTTATTTTTAAATAACACACAGGACAATAACCTTGTAGAACAAAAATGTTGAGTAGGTGCTATCGTCGCTCAATTTGTTGACGATTTACCATTTCCGGCTTCTAGGAGAACCTGGTAAGAAGCTGATCGCATACATAAAAGAAGCGGTCGTTATGAGGTAACGCCCAATAGGTATGCAACACACTTAACTTGCAGGAAATGCGGGTGCGACCTCAACTGACCAAATCTACTAGGCGGAAACTACCATAGTCTACGCTTACTTGTGGTAGTTTACGGTAGCTACGGAAGTTTTACAACTCTAATCTGAACCAGTAGACTGAGTGTAAGACAGCCCGTGATATTAGTCAACTTTCATTTTCTCACATTTTACGTGACTGATAAATCGCGAGCTCTTACTACGATAATCAGTTACCACCGTCCAATATCTGTAGCATAGTCCGTCCTTGGTCAGTTGCAATGGGTAGCCTTTGCAGAGTGGTAAGGCTCAGCCAATAGGAAATCAACACGTCCAGTGCGTGGTAGCATGCTCGGCGTTAGAATGGAGAACAAAAGTTTCTGTTCTGCTCTGTTGTGTGGTGTATGTTGTGTAAGATGGAGAGCTGCGGCTGGTCTTATACAGAGAGAGAGAGAGAGAGAGAGAGAGAGAGAGAGAGAGAGAGAGAGAGACTGATTGGCGGTTGCAACTCGCTCGGGTTTAAGAAAACTTATTACGAGATTTTCTTCGTGCATTCCCTGGTCACGAGAAACAAGTAATAAGGTAACGTATTGCAATGCGCATTTTGGCGTGTCATTTTGACGCGAAGTATTCACGTCTGTACTGAGACATTATAAGTGACACTATATGATATGACTTGTACTGTGCGGCAACCAGTTACGATTAATGTGGACCAGAATTAATTTTCTCTATGCTATGTATCTGAGTTGAGGCGAGATATAAATCCGTTCTTCATTCGTGTAATGATTCCTAGTATTTTTGTCGATTTCATGACTACTTCGAGAGCGAAGTCTTTGTTACGCACTGGTACAGATCCCACATGGTTCGTGTAACTATAACTGTTCAGTCTTGTAATACGAACTATGTTTTTGATTGGACATAATTAGTAAGTGATACACGGTAGTTCTGCATTTATTCACACTCATTTCCATTGTCAGTTTGAGACAATTAACATAATGTTCTTCTGGAAAAGCCGTGTGCTCATGCTAGTGGTGCGCCTACCATGATCAATAGCAACAAGTGTATTTATTCAGTGAGAGTTGTTTCGGACAAGTTGCATTCTTTCGTTTGGTGTAAGAATTACTAGCAGTGTTATTCGTACGCTTATTCCTGGTTTCAAAAGGTAAGTCTTCTTCGAGGCCTTCGGAGTAGCAAATGATACATCAAATTACGTTCAATACTCGTGTTATCCAGTATTTTGAGTCTCACTAAAATAGAGTTTAAGTGAAAATTGCGCAGTGCACAGGCATCGTTCGTAAGGTAGAGCATTTTAAACATTTCGTAACTCAAGAGATGATCTTAAGAATAGGAAACTGGATCATTAAATAGCACTTAACTCTTTCGGGGCGGAGCGCGTTTCCCCAAAGCGGAGCAATTCGGCGGCGCTGTGTGGGTTCCACATCCCTTAGGTTTCTTTCATCGCTTATATAATCTACAGTTTTCGACTTACCGGTGTAATTCTTTTGTAAATGAAGCTTAAAACACGCTCTTTACTGACAGACTATTTTCGTTAGTCCATATCGCGCACTTTTATGTGGCGGTGGTGTTAAAATAGAAAAAAATGAAAAATTTAGTTTTTGTTGCTTTTTTAGTTGAGAGGTGAAGCATTGAATTAGACATATTAAAATTAGTTGTATCTTATTCTTTAAAGTTTTATCTTTAAAACGACATATAAAACACAACTTCATCTCTTATGGGACGTCCGTTGGAAGAAAAATAAAAAGTCCATTTTGAGGGATGAAAAATTTAATTTGTCATTAAATTACAAATTTTCATAAAATTTGCTTAAAACAAACTTTAAAATTTAAGCATATCGATTTTTCGATAGGCAACCATATTTTACAAGTCCTTTCGGTACTTTGCTACTTTGTATACCTGTTGAAGTGCTCAGGCAAGAGAAGAGAATGGTTGGACGGACAAGCTTCGCAAAAAAGGGGGACCGTTTTCTCTATCCTGGTTTGGAGCGATCACTGCAAACGACACATCACCCTGTTTTCGTGTGTCTCTTCTTGTGATAGCATGGTACAGGCCGTCCATCCTGTGTAGGTCACCATGCTCAGAGCGTGGCCTCTTCCTCGATGGGTTCGTGGAGCCCTGACGTTGCCCACAAGCTCCTTGAAGAGACTCTTCCAAAAGTGCAAGTGACTGTTTGGTGTCTCTCCTCTTTTCTTTGCTATGATGACATACAGCAAGAAAGCGTTGACGATCCCCACCTGATATTAGCCAGAACAATTACCCTTTTGTCAGGAAGCGCCCCGTCCTGTGTTGATACTCCGAGCCAGTCCCTAGATACAGCGCTGGGTGTGTGACGCGACAATCGGGCTAGGAATACGGGCCTCGCGTCCCGAAAGGCTTAAATATTCTTTCGAGGCAAGTGATTATAGTAGTGCGAAATACGTGATTCCTGTGTCAACTTATTCCTGAACTGAAGCCAGATCGCATTATAACACGAGGGGCATTCGGTAAAGAATGGAACAAATTTTTTTCTCGGCCAATTGCGGTTTAAAAAATGCGGAATTTGTTTTGGGGCATCGCGGAATATTGTCGCTTCAGCCCGTACTGTTCCATGAAGTTGCGATAGGTGTCGGCACAATATGTAGCCCTCGAAGTGGCGTCTGTAAAGCAGGTGGGTCCCGAGTAGAGAGCTGCCTTTGACTTTCTTTCGGCGGAAAACGAGAGCATCGCACATATTCATAGGCACTTGCAGATTGTCTACGGAGACTTGTTAGTGAACAAAAGCACGGCGAGTCGTTGGGTGAGACATCTATCGTTATCGCAACAAGATGGCAGAAAGCTGTCCGGTGTACAGCGCGACGGCCAACTCCTAACACAGCTGCGACTGCTACATTGTTGGAACGTGCGGACACCCTCATTTGAGATGATCGACGGGTCGCAACCAACCATCTCGCTGCACAACTGGACACCTGTGTTGATGGTGCTGACACACTCGTCCACCAGGAGACCATAAGGAGCACCGAAGTGCCATCTGTGCAGAATTGCCTGATCGTTAGGGACAACTTTTTCTCGAACATCGTAACAGGTAATGAGATATGGGTTCATCACTTCGAACAGAAAACTAAACGGCAATCCATGGACTGATGTCACACCATCTGTCAAAAAAAATGGCTCTGAGCACTATGGGACTTAACTTCTGAGGTCATCAGTCGCCTAGAACTTAGAACTACTTAAACCTAACTAACCTAAGGACATCAGACACATCCATGCCCGAGGCAGGATTCGAACCTGCGACCGTAGCGGTCGCGCGGTTCCAGAGTGTAGCGCCTAGAACCGCTCGGCCACTCCGGCCTGCCACCATCTGTCCCACGAAGAAAAATACGAAGCCGCACCGTCAGCCGGACTGTTCTGACTCGTCTGCCCTCCAGCCCGTATCTCAAACCTTCCGACTTCCATCTGTATGGTCAGATGAAAGATCCATTCTGCGTGAAGCAGTACGCGGATGAAGGGGAGATGTTGGCTCCGACGTCGACCCGTAGAGTGATAGTATGCGGCCATAGGGGTGGTCCCAGGGAGGTGTCGTAAGGTCGTCGCACTAAACGGATGTTACGCTGAAAAACATGGTTTTTTGGCAAAATACTGGGGAATAATATGGTGTATTCTAAACGTGAAGAAAACCAACCTGCTTTCAGAAAATGCTAAACGTTACTTACTGAATGCCCCTGGTAATATTGCTGCTGGTAAGCCTTTCGGGCTATGCGGTGGTGGCCCACGAAACCCTTCTGTTTCTAACGTTTCATCCGCAACTGCGCCGGACATCTTCAGAGGCGTTGCTTCTCCGTTGATTCGTCAAGACTTAACGGAGGAGCAACGCCTGTGGCGATGTCCAGCACAGTAGTGGACGAAACGTTAGGAAGAGAAGAGTTTCGTTTACCGTGACCATATACCCTGAAACGTTTACAGCAGCAGTGTTACCCGGTCCTAGAAACATTCATTCTAGTGCACCTTATACACTGCTGGCCATTACAATTACTACACCACGAAGATGACGTGCTACAGAAGCGAAATTTAACCGACAGCAAGAAGATGCTGTGATATGCAAATGATCAGCTTTTCAGAGCATTCACACAAGGTTGGCGCCGGTGGCGACACCTACAACGTGCTGACATGAGGAACGTTTCCACCCGATTTCTCATACACAAACAGCAGTTGACTTGCGTTGTCTGGTGAAACGTTGTTGTGATGCCTCGTGTAAGGAGGAGAAATGCGTACCAACACGTTTCCGACTTTGATAAAGGTCGGATTGTAGCCCATGGCAATTGCGGTTTATCGTATCGCGACATTGCTGCTCGCGTTGGTCGAGATCCAATTACTGTTAGCAGAATATGGAATCGGTGGGTTCAGGAGGGTAGTACAGAACGCCGTGCTGGATCCCAACGGCCTCGTATCACTAGCAGTCGAGATGACAGGCATCTTATCCTCATGGCTTGTAACGGATCGTGCAGCCTGTCTCGATCCATGAGTCAACAGATGGGGACGTTTGCAAGACAACAATCATCTGCACGAACAGTTCGACGACGTTTGCAGCAGCACGGACTATCAGCTCGGAGACGATGGTTGCGGTTACCCTTGACGCTGCATCACAGACAGGAGCTCCTGCGATGGTGCACTCGACGACGAACTTAGGTGCACGAATGGCAAAACGTCATTTTTTTTTGGATGAATCCAGGTTCTTTTTACAGCATCATGATGGTCGCATCCGTGTTTGGGGACATCGCCGTGAACGCACATTGGAAGCGCGTATTCGTCATCGCCGTACTGGCGTATCACCCGGCGTGATTGTACGGCATGCCATTGGTTACACGTCTCGCTCTCCTCTTGTTCACGTTCTCAGCACTTTGAACACTGGACGTTACATTTAAGATGTTTTACGATCCGTGGCTCTACCCTTCATTCGATCCCTGCGAAACCCTACATTTCAGCAGGATAATGCACGACCGCATGTTGCAGGTCCTGTACGGGCCTTTCTGGATACAGAAAATGTTCGACTGCTGCCCTGACCAGCACATTCTCCAGATCTCTCACAAATTGAAAACGTCTGGTCAATGGTGGCCGAGCAACTGGCTCGTCACAATACGCCAGTCACTACTCTTGATGAACTGTGGTATGGTGTTGAAGCTGCATGGGTAGTTGTACCTGTACACGCCATCCAAACTCTGTTTCACTCAATGCCCAGGCGTATCAAGTTTGTTATTTACGGCCAGAGGTGGTTGTTCTGGGTACTGAATTCTCAGGATCGATGCACCCAAATTGCGTGAAAATGTAATCACATGTCAGTTCTAGTATAATATATCTGTCCAATGAATACCCGTTTATCATCTGCATTTCTTCTCGGTGTAGCAATTTTAATGGCCAGTAGTGTAATACAGGGTGACAATTACTGAACTGCATGAAAAAACGTAAATTAATTACAAACTACGCTGTCCATACACTTTATTCAACATGTGAACGTGACTACAGGTATTCTGATTTAGGTTATGACATGTTAGATATGCCTCCCATCATTGGCGGTGGTGAGACACAGACAAATAGCGAAATTCTGCTGTCGATGAGCTCCTGAATGGCTGTTTTGAGCTCAGCAACGGATTTCAGGTTATTGCTGTACGCCTTGTCTTTAATATAGCCCCACAGAAAGGAGTTGCACGTGCTCAGATCCAGAGAATATGGCGACCAATCGAGACCCATGCGATGGGCGTCTTGGTACGTCTGAGCCAGAATGCGGTCCCCAAACTGCTCCTTCAGGACATACTCTCCTGCTTCGATGGGGTCGTCTTTCATGAACGACACCTTCTCGAAATCAGGGTCATTCTGGACAATGGGGATGAAGTCATCTTCCAAAACCTTCACGTACCATTCGATATTCACCGTGCCATCAAGGAATATCGCACCGATTATTCCGTGACTGGACACTGCACAGCACGCAGTCACCCATTGTGGGTGAAGAGCCTTGACAATCGCGACATGCGGCTACTCAGTCTCGCAAATCCGCCAAATTTGCTTATTGACGAAGCCATCCAAATGACCATGGCCGACAGCAACAAGGCGTGTGCGCATGCGCATATCAATTCCCATCATGCCCCGTGGCCTACCGTGCTGCTCGAACGTTCTGATACGAACCGTTCAGAAGTTATGACGATTTTATTTCATGTAGTTCAACAATTGTCAGCCTGTACTTTCATGGGTTACTGCTCGTAGATATAGAAAGCCACTTTTCTGTAGCCGGCGTTACATGAAGTCAAAGACAGACACAGGCCTTTATTGAGCAACCGCAAAAAGGGTGATAACGACACTTCTTTGATCAGACGTTTCTTTGTTAATCTTTCAAACGATCACGTCCTTATCTGCAAAATCAGCCAAAATTGCCAAGTTAATAAAATTGATAATGAAGTGTCCAAGTGGGAAATACAAAGACGCAGATACTCTGAATTATTACTTGCTTAATGCAGTCCAGTTTTTCAAGTACCTGACAACAGCTATTCGTTAGACGTGACATGCATTTATCTTATCGCCAGGGAGCTCCCGGCCTTCCTGCGCGGCTCCCGGGAGGCACAAAACGGCGCTCGCTCAGCCTGCCACGGACACAGCAGCAAGCGAACCCCGCCATCACACTCAGCTCGATCGGCTCTTCTCTGGCATATATTCGCGAGTGTTCGTAGTGTCCGTTCAGTGTAGCGGCCGACCGACAAGACGTCGAACAACTGTAGCAGCAGGTGGTTTTAAAAATGCGCCTTCTGCAGCCTCTAGCGTTTCTGTGTCTGCTCTCGGCACTTGTCACACAGGTGGGTACCACAGCTGCGAACAGGTATTGTTACCAGTGAGAGCCGTGCACTGGACCTAAAAGTTATCCATACTGCCTCTGAACTGTTTGAGCGCAGTTACAGCGTCGTTGCTGTTGTTGTTGTCGTTTGTTTGTTGTGCTCTCTGTTACGAAGACTGGTATGACCAACTCTCCACACTTGCCTACGTCATTCGAGATTGTCCATCTCCGAAAAACTCCCGCAACCTACACCCACTTGAACCTGATTACTGTACTCATCAAGTTACTGTACATGTCTGCTTCCACAATTTCTAACTCTTCCCCCCCTCTCCCTCCCCACCCCGGGTGCAGAGCTGCTTCCATTACGAAACCGACGATCGCGCACATGCCTCAGGACATGTTCCATTAACCGAAGCCTTCGTTTAATGAAGTTGTGACAGAAACTGCTCTTCTCCCCAATTCTGTTTACTATCATTTCATTGGGAATCCTTACTACACATCTAATTTTCAACGGTCTATTTTCAAAAGCTTCTATTCTCTTCTCGTGTGAACTGCAGGTAACTCCACCATTATCACCAATATGAGAATCCGAATCAAGTTCGTTTTAAACACCCACCCTAACGGTTGTGAGCAGTGATCCCTACACATCCTGGATGTAGAAGTCTGATCTCTGAGTATAGGACTGGAGCGTGTCTGCAGAAAGTTGAAATAAGTGGTTCATGTAATGTTAAAAGAAAAGCTGATTCCTCAAACTGGGGGGCTATCAAGTACGGGGTCCCACAGGGTTCGGTCTTAGGTCCTTTACTGGTCTTGATATACATTAATGACATACCATTCCACATTGATGAAGATGCAAAGTTAGTTCTTTTTGTTGATGATACAAGTATAGTAATAACATCCAAAAACCAAGAACTAAGTGATGTAATTGTAAGTGATGTTTTTCACAAAATTATTAAGTGGTTTTCAGCAAACGGACTCTCTTTAAATTTTGATAAAACACAATATATACAGTTCTGCATAGTAAATGGCACAACTCCAGTAATAAATATAGACTTTAAACAGAAGTCTGTAGCAAAGGTAGAATTTTCAAAATTTTTAGGTGTGTCCATTGATGAGAGGTTAAACTGGAAGCAACACATTGATGGTCTGCTGAAACGTCTGAGTCCAGCTACGTATGCTATTAGGGTTATTGCAAATTTTGATGATAAGAATCTCAAAAAATTAGTTTACTATGCCTACTTTCATTCACTGCTTTCGTATGGCATCATCTTCTGGGGTAATTCATCATTGAGTAGAAAAGTATTGATTGCTCAAAAACGTGTAATCAGAATAATAGCTGGAGCCCACCCACGGTCATCCTGCAGACATCTATTTAAGGATCTAGGGATCGTCACAGTAACCTCACAGTATATATATATATATATATATATATATATATATATATATATATATATTCACTTATGAAATTTGTTATTAATAATCCAACCCAGTTCAAAAGTAATAGCAGTGTGCATAGCTATAACACCAGGAGAAAGGATGATCTTCACTATGCAGGGTTAAATCTGACTTTGGCACAGAAAGGGTTAAATTATGCTGCCACAAAAGTCTTTGGTCACCTACCAAACAGCATCAAAAGCCTGACAGATAGCCAACTAACATTTAAAAATAAATTAAAAGAATTTCTAGATGACAACTCCTTCTACTCATTGGCTGAATTTTTAGATATAAATTGAGGGGAAAAAAACTAACTTAAACATTAGTGTCATGCAATATTTTGTGTAATGTAATATCTTGTACAGACATCTTTTATTAACCTGACACGTTCCACATCATTACGAAGTGTCGTATTCATGATGTATGGAACAAGTATTAATCTAATCTAATCTACACGTGTGCTTTGCATCGTCTGCCATGTTGTAGTTTGGCAAACAAATGTCCATCGGTCTGTACGTGACAAAGAATTGCAGACTGATTTATTATTTTGAGCTTTATGTCGATATGTGATGTAATAGGCTGATGTGGGAGCGGAATCTAAAAGTATTTTCTTTTCTTGTTCTCGTGACATAGCCTACCAGCCATTTTGTAATTTGGCAAGAAACGTAGTATGAGCATCTATGACTGGCACGGTCAGACAGCTGAAGTTCATCATCCAGGTTGTACGGAGATCACTGGTCGAGAGCGTTAGTTACCTTTGGTACTAGACGTGGTTAGGTGACACTAGTCAAGAATGCCATTAAGGCGACAAAGATGCTGTATCAACACATCTCTGAGTTCGAACCGGGTTGTCTAACGAGGCTACGAGAAGCAGGCTGGTCCTGCAGCGACCCTGCAGAAAGACTTGGCAGGAACGTAGCCACTGGTGGCAGCGGTAGTCGCGAGAATGCACGGTCTCAAGGAGACTGCGCTCCAGATGGCCACGTGACAGTACGGAGAGGGAAGACCGTCGTGTTTTTGGTCTTTGGCTCTGACGCATCGTACTGCATCTGCAGCAGAAATCTAGTTGGCACCACAGTGACACAACGAACTGTTAAAAATCGGTTACTTCCATGACAGCTCCGAGACAGACTACCTACAGCGCGCATTCCACAGACCCCAAACCACCGCCTTTCTTGTTTCGGTGGTGCCAGCTTGTTGGAGGGCAGCGTGGAGGTCCGATGTGTTTTCAGTTGGAAGCTGGTTCTGCCTCGGCGCCAGTAATGGCCGTGTGTTGGTTAGGGGGAGGCCAGCTGATTGCCTGCAGCCAATCCTCAACAAAGAGTTTGGCAGTAATAATGGATGAAAATCTAAATTGGACAGAGCACGTAACTGCAGTGTGCAAATAAGCATCGGCATCCCTTCATGTCCTTCGATCTGAAAAAGAAATTAGTACAAACGCTTATAGTCCCAATCATTGACTACAGCGATATTATCCTAGAAGGCCTCTCTCAGGAAAATTCGCGACGTCTGGAACTGGTCATGAATGCCTGCGTCCGATATACACTCCTGGAAATGGAAAAAAGAACACATTGACACCGGTGTGTCAGACCCACCATACTTGCTCCGGACACTGCGAGAGGGCTGTACAAGCAATGATCACACGCACGGCACAGCGGACACACCAGGAACCGCGGTGTTGGCCGTCGAATGGCGCTAGCTGCGCAGCATTTGTGCACCGCCGCCGTCAGTGTCAGCCAGTTTGCCGTGGCATACGGAGCTCCATCGCAGTCTTTAACACTGGTAGCATGCCGCGACAGCGTGGACGTGAACCGTATGTGCAGTTGACGGACTTTGAGCGAGGGCGTATAGTGGGCATGCGGGAGGCCGGGTGGACGTACCGCCGAATTGCTCAACACGTGGGGCGTGAGGTCTCCACAGTACATCGATGTTGTCGCCAGTGGTCGGCGGAAGGTGCACGTGCCCGTCGACCTGGGACCGGACCGCAGCGACGCACGGATGCACGCCAAGACCGTAGGATCCTACGCAGTGCCGTAGGGGACCGCACCGCCACTTCCCAGCAAATTAGGGACACTGTTGCTCCTGGGGTATCGGCGAGGACCATTCGCAACCGTCTCCATGAAGCTGGGCTACGGTCCAGCACACCGTTAGGCCGTCTTCCGCTCACGCCCCAACATCGTGCAGCCCGCCTCCAGTGGTGTCGCGACAGGCGTGAATGGAGGGACGAATGGAGACGTGTCGTCTTCAGCGATGAGAGTCGCTTCTGCCTTGGTGCGAATGATGGTCGTACGCGTGTTTGGCGCCGTGCAGGTGAGCGCCACAATCAGGACTGCATACGACCGAGGCACACAGGGCCAACACCCGGCATCATGGTGTGGGGAGCGATCTCCTACACTGGCCGCACACCACTGGTGATCGTCGAGGGGACACTGAATAGCGCACGGTACATCCAAACCGACATCGAACCCATCGTTCTACCATTCCTAGACCGGCAAGGGAACTTGCTGTTCCAACAGGACAATGCACGTCCGCATGTATCCCGTGCCACCCAACGTGCTCTAGAAGGTGTAAGTCAACTACCCTGGCCAGCAAGATCTCCGGATCTGTCCCCCATTGAGCATGTTTGGGACTGGATGAAGCGTCGTCTCACGCGGTCTACACGTCCAACACGAACGCTGGTCCAACTGAGGCGCCAGGTGGAAATGGCATGGCAAGCCGTTCCACAGGACTACATCCAGCATCTCTACGATCGTCTCCATGGGAGAATAGCAGCCTGCATTGCTGCGAAAGGTGGATATACACTGTACTAGTGCCGACATTGTGCATGCTCTGTTGCCTGTGTCTATGTGCCTGTGGTTCTGTCAGTGTGATCATGTGATGTATCTGACCCCAGGAATGTGTCAATAAAGTTTCCCCTTCCTGGGACAATGAATTCACGGTGTTCTTATTTCAATTTCCAGGAGTGTATCTGTGACGTTCGACTTTTTGATCACGTTTCACTAGCATATGCAAAATTGTCCTGGCTGCGTGCAGACAAACGCAGATATTTCCATACACTCTGTCTCATCTACTGCCTTATAAATGCACACTGTCCCTCATATCTCTCCTCGTCCCTAACGCTCATGTCGGAACATCATGACAGAAACACACCATCCCATTATAATAAAATCCTCTCTGTTCCACTGCATCGCTTAGTCACCTTCTCCACGTCCTTTACAGTAGCGGGAACCCGACTCTGGAATAACCTCCCTCGTTTTGTTAGAGAACTTAAAAACATGTCCGGCTTCAAAAAACAGTTAATGACGTATCTACTTACGCAACAGTAATGCCTTCCTCTGTACGTGAATGCACTTCACCTCATTACTTCCCTCTTTCCCCCTCCTTAAATCTCCCTTCCCCAAAACTCGCTAAACTAGTAAACATCTACTTTACACACCAAGATATTAATGTACATCTGCAGAAACCTTCATTACTATTGCCAATTTTTCTCATGTTTGTCATCATTATTTGATTTTTTTACTGTTATTATTATTATCATAATCATTATGTATAGCACCTGTTGTAAAAATACTGCCGCATTTACTTTATTAGGTCCTAGTCACTAATCTTTATTCATATTGTCACTAGAGTAATCTAATTTTCTCATTTAAACTATTGTCTTGATGTAACTTTGATGTGTGAAATGCTGCATGTGTGGAACACTGGTCCGATGTAAGAGAGGGCCTGATGGCCCTAATCTGATCAGGCTAAATAAATAAATAAATAAATAAAATCTGTGTGGGTGGTAGACGCACTGGGCCCACACCTGAAGGTATGGTGCGATTTCTCATGACAGCAGGAGACCTGTCGTCGTTATCCAACGCACGCTGACAGCAGACCTGTACCTCAGTCTGGTGAGTAGACCTGTAGTGCTGCCATTCATGGAAAGCACTCCAGAGTGTGTTTTCCAACAGGATCACGCTCAACCACGTACCGCTGTTGTAACGCACGTGCTCTACACAGTGTCGCTTTGGTCTGTTGGATCACCAGATCAGTCCTCAATCGATCACATAAGGGAAATTTTCCGACGACAGCTCCAGTGTCATCCCCAAATCATCGTTATCGTCTCTGTGTTGACTGACCAAATGCAACAGCCAGGGAGTCACACAGACTGACAACCGGTGCTAGTGCAACGCAATGCATATACGTTTGCATGCTTGGAGTCAACATTCCGGCAGTTACAGTCGTTATTAATGTAGTTCTCTCTGGAACTTATACACAGGCGTAGTCGTTGTTCCCTGTCTTGATAGCAGCGCTGAAAGGCTTCAACTGGTAGGGCGTTTAACATATCGGTAACATTGTTTTGAATGTTTACAGAGTCCCAAAATGACTTCCTTTTAAGACATTTTTCAATTTCGGGGTAAGAAAAAAATCACAAGGACTCATATCAGGTGAACAGGGGGGCTGTGGAACAACAAAAAAATTAAATGTGTGTTAAATCTTACGGGACTTACCTGCTAAGGTCATCAGTCCCTAAGCTTACACACTACTTAACCTAAATTATCCTAAGGACGAAGACACACACCCACGCCCGAGGGAAGACTCGAACGTCCGCCGGGACCAGCCGCACAGTTCAAGACTGCAGCGCTTCAGACCGCTCGGCTAATCCCGCGCGTCTGTGGAACAACAGGAATACCTTTTGAGGTAAAAAGTTCCGCGACGGTAGTGGCCGCCTGACATGCGGCGTTGTCATGGTGGAGCATCCACTTGTCAGGAATTTCCGGTCTAACTCGGTTCACCCTTTTCATGAGCGTTTCATGAATACATTTGTAAAAAAACTTGGTTGGCTGTTTGCCCTGGAGGAACAAATTCATTACGCACGTCACCCCTGCTGTCAAAAAATCAAATCAGCATTGTTTTGATCTTTAATTTGATCAGTCGAGCTTTTTTCGGTCGAGGAGATGACTCATTGTTTTACTCGTCAATGTGTCGATTTTTCTCAGGATCGTACCCAAAATGCCAGGATTTGTCACCCGTGATAACACGACTGAACCATTCGCCGTCTCTGGTTATCCTCCCAAAGAGATAAACGCGCACGTTTCTTCGATTGTCCTTTTGCCGAGTTGTCATTTTTTGGCACAAACCTTTCGCTTGTTCAGAACTTCGGTCAGAATGTGGTATACGGTGGAAGTGTTTAACGGGTCGCACATCGTCCTTATTGCTAAACGTCGGTCTGCTCTCTCAAGAGCACGCCCATGGTCGACGTTTCCGTCGGTTCTTGAAGGTGATGGTCTCTCAGCGATGTTCATATTGAACCTGTTCTCGGCCTTCCAAAATTGACTTCTGTCAGCGAAAAACTTGTGTTCTTGACAAGGAATGTTCTCTGTAAGCCTGTTTCAACTTTCGTAAGTCACAATCGCGGATTTCCCAAGTTTAACAGAAAAAATTCGTGACATAACGCTGCTCTAAAATTCCCGTGTTCCATTTTGGTAACACAACTACACATATGGCGCTCTAAAATTCACGTGATGGCCGTACAGAGCTGAAATTTGGTCTGAGCGTCTGGAAGGGATGGACGCACCAGTACACACGAGTAGGACAACACAGTGTTGTCGATCTCGTTACCTCGTACATCGTCAATCCCACGCGGTTTGTATCTAGTTGGATTATTTTGGGGTTAATGGAATCAAAGGAGTATTCTGGTTAGACATTTATGCTCTGCTCAATCATTTAATTAATTCTCGTATGTGACGAGGCATGTGTTCTGAGACGTCATGTTGACCTTACCAGCCTTCCTCTCTATCTGTTGTTGTTACTGTCTTCAATCCAAACACTGCTTTGACGCAGCTCTCCATGCTACTCTATCCTGTACAAGCCTCTTCATCTCTCAGTAACTACTACAGCCTTATGAATCTGTTTAGTGTATTCATCTGTTGGTCTCCCTCTACGATTAACCTTCCCCCCCCCCCTCTTCCTCGCTTCCCTCCAGTACTATATGGGTGATCCTTGATCCCTCAGATTGTGTCCTACCAACAGATCCCTTCTTTTAGTCAGGTTGCACCACAATTTTCTCTTGTCCACAATTCTATTCAGTACCCGCTCATTTATTACGTGATCAACCCATCTCTTCCTCGCATTCTTCTTTCGAAAGCTTCCATTCTCTTCTTGTTCACTTCCATGCATTCACTTGCATGCATTCACTTGCATGCATTCACTTGCATGCATTCTCACTATTCTGTGATTATTCATGGTAGACACAGTGAAATATTTTAGTCGTATTCAGTTCTCTCAGACACTGGTAATAAATATCCCGGTCCCTGCGTGAAAAATTTTCAGACTGTGAAAGGTAAGCTTACATGGTGGCTCTGGAACTAAGCCTGGCCGTCGCAGATTTGTGAAGTGTGTAGACTGAGGTCTCCATTCAGTAATGTGTGCAGGACTCTGTAGCGAGGCCTTCAGCTTCTACAACAGTACGCAGAGATTTTGTTGATGTGCTACATAATTATTCATTTACTTTGGTGACATATTGTCAGTGCTAGACAGTTTCCATATTAAGGTGTTGTGGTTACATTCAGGATAAATCATCCCATTTCAGGGTGTTTAGTTACGAACTGACCACATCAACAACCTGTAATTTCGATAGCGTTTCAAGAGCAATTTCATTCAGTTTGCTGTTCCGTTAGACAAGCTATGGCTGCCAGTTTCTCCTGGCAAGGATTTCTTGTAAGTGTGTTCTACTGTGATTATTTCTTTTGCGTAACTTCGAAGTTGGATAGATTTACAAAACTGCTTATTGGATCATGACCATTGATACAACAAGACATAGTTTCAATAAATCAGGGCTGTTGCATAAGTTAGTAGCGTTTTTCCAAAACTTTAATAAATGCAAGAGATAAACATAACGCAGACTTCAGCCATCAATACACTATTGGCCAACAAAATTGCTACACCAAGAATAAATGCAGATCATAAACGGGTATTCATTGGACAAATATATTATACTAGAAGTGACATGTGATAATATTTTCACGCAGTTTGGGTGCATAGATACTGAAAATCAGTACCCAGAACAACCACCTCTGGCCGTAATAACGGCCTTCATACACCTGGGCATGACTCAAACAGAGCTTGCATGGCGTGTACAGGTACAGCTGCCCATGCAGCTTCAACACGATACCACAGTTCATCAATATTAGTGAGGCGTATTATGACGAGCCAGTTGCTCGGCTACCATTGACCAGACGTTTTCAATTGGTGAGAGATCTGGAGAATGTGCTGGTCAGGGCAGCAGTCGAACATTTTCTGTATCCAGAAAGGCCCGTACAGGACCTGCAACATGTGGTCGTGCATTATCCTGCTGAAATGTAGGGTTTCGCAGGGATCGAATGAAGGGTAGAGCCACGGGTCGTAACACATATGAAATGTAACGTCCACTGTTCGAAGTGCCGTCAACGCGAACAAGAGGTGACCGAGACGTCTAACCAATGGCACCCCATACCATCACGCCGGGTGATACGCCAGTATGGCGATGACGAATACACGCTTCCAGTGTTCGTTCACCGCGGTGTCTTCAAACACGGATGTGACCATCATGATGCTGTAAACAGAACCTGGATTTATCCGAAAAAATGACGTTCTGCCAATCGTGCGCGCAGGTTCGTCGTTGAGTACACAATCACAGGCGCTCCTGTCTGTGATGCAGCGTCAAGTGTAACCGCAGCCACGGTCTGCGAGCTGATAGTCCATGCTGCTGCAAACGTTGTCGAACTGTTCGTGCAGATGGTTGTTGTCTTGCAAACGTCCCCATCTGTTGACTCAGGGATCGAGACGTGGCTGCACGATCCGTTACATCCATGGGGACAAGATGCCTGTCATCTCGACTGCTAGTGATACGAGGCCGTTGGGATCCAGCACGGCGTTCCGTATTACCCTCCTGAACCCACCGGTTCCATATTCTGCTAACAGTCACTGGACTTCTACCAACGCGAGCAGCAATGTCGCGATACGATAAACCGCAATCGCCATAGGCTACAATCCGATCTTTATCAAAGTCGGAAACGTGATGGTACGCATTTCTCCTCCTTACACGAGGCATCGCAACAACATTTCACCAGGCAATGCCGGTCAACTGCTGTTTGTGTATGAGAAATCGGTTGGAACCTTTCCTCATGTTAGCACGTTGTAGGTGTCGCCATCGGCGCAAACTTTGTGTGAATGCTCTGAAAAGCTAATCATTTGCGTATCACAGGATCTTCTTCCTGTCGGTTAAGTTTCGCGTCTGCAGCACGTCGTGGTGTAGCAATTTTAATGGCCAGTAGTGTAATATATTCTACTTCACTATTTTTAATATTGTTATAACTCTGTGGGAACTTTTCAATTCCGCGACTGTAGAAATCACGTGGTTTTGAGGGGAACAATTCCTCGAGGCATATTCGGAGCGCTTTTTCATCCTGAAAGGAAGTTCTTTGAAGGTTGTTCGATACAAAGCGGAAATGGGGATACTCTGAGGGCACAAGTGAATGAGGTGGATGCGGAATGACTCCCAAACCGACTCCTGTACAGTGTTTATTGTCAATAAAGCAGAACGCTTATCGTGAAGTTGCATCACTTCACGCAGTCTTGCTGACAGTTGTTCTTGGACTGCGTCTTCGGTACGTCTCAGCTGTTATGTCGGTAGTGACGTCACACCTTGCTGAAGCAATTCGCAGGATACCGCTCCGTCGCTCTGCTACGGCATGCAGAACATTATCTTTTGTGTACGCACGCAGGTCTGTGTGTGGGGAGCTGACGCTTCGTTTGCGTTCAACCGTTTCTTTATTTTCCCAGTGTTAGCATAAAGACACTGTTTCTTCTCACTAGTAACGATGCAGTATTGGGATCGTCGGTATTGTTCACAAGCCAATTAAGATGCAAGCAGAGATGCGCACAGGGCCACCCGCTGAATTTCGTGATTTTGGCTTAGGGCGTGCAAACCCATATAACCTATTTCTGAACATTCCCCAGTGCATGCAAATCTCGCACGATGGTGGAATGACCTCAGTTCATCACATTTGCCAGTTCTCGTGTACACTGACATTGATCATTGAGGATTAAAGCGTTTAAACGGTCTTTATCATACCCCAAATGTCTTCCTGAACAAGATGGGTCACTAATGTCAAAACGATTCGCCTTAAAATGAGAAAACCATTCTTTTCCGTGCTGTGTCCAGTGACATTATCCCGATACACAGGGCACAAATATTTCTAGCTGCCTCCTCTGGTGCCAGCCCCCTACTGAACTGAAGCAGGGGAATGTTACGTCAGAAATGTTCCGATTTCTCCAGTCGTCGCTCCATTTTCTAGCGTCCACGGCTCCTCTCAGTGTCTCCAATATTTAAAGTATGTTATCAACAGTGAAACATCCCCTTAGAAAAATTAATGAATCACTGTGCTGATGAACCTCTTACGTTATTTGATTTCCAAAGAGCTGAGCAGAACTCAACGTACTCAGACATTTCTCTCTTTACTTATTCTGATCAACACTAAACTGACACAGAATATTTTTAGAGCAACGCAGTCTGACTTTCAATAATCCCTACAAAAGAATCGCCCTGACTAACAATAACCTATAACTTTCATCAATTACTTCCGTCACACAAATCTTCATTACTCGAACTACTGCAATACAGCGAGCGACAATACTGCTAGCTAAATAAAGGATTCTAACTACTGAGCCACTAACTACTGATAGGCATAGTTAGAAAATTAAAGATTTTGGTGGCCGAGCGGTTCTAGGCACTACATGCTGGAACCGCGCAACCGCTACGGTCGCAGGTTCGAATCCTGCTTTGGGCATGGATGTGTGTGATGTCCTTAGGTTAGTTAGGTTTAAGTAGTTCTAGGGGACTGATGACCTCAGAAGATAAGTCCCATAGTGCTCAGAGCCATTTGAACCATTTTTTGAAAGATTTTGATAGAGAACAAACAATCTATTTACCTTAATAATGTTCAAAAGTCATCATTATATATCAGTTCATGATATCCAGCATTACAAACTTCCTTTTCTGGGGGACGCACCTCCAGATCGTCCGCTCTGAAAACTCTCTCCCCGCATCCACCACTGCTGGCGGCTCACCTCCAACTGCGCAACGCTACGCGCTGTTCACATCCAACTGCCCAACACTACAATAGCGAACATTACAACAATGCAAACCAGCCACAGACTTCACACAGCACAGTCAGTGATTTTCATACAGAGCGCTACGTGGCGTTACCAACATAAAAACCTAAACAGTCTACTTACAACAGATAACTACATATAAAAAATGGCACTCGATAAATAAACCTATAGCAACCGGAATGCCAACAGTGAAAACAAAAATGTTACTACCTTATGCACCAACCTAATACGTATGTCAGCAGATCAATACGTAACACACGAGGCACGTAACAAGTTTCATTTTTTTTCACGTTTAGAGGAAGGTGCTAATAAAGTAACTGACATCTCTTTGCTGGCCTTTGATTGCTGTCTGGAAACCGTTACACCGTCCTTCAGCGTTGCTGTTGTTGCTATTCTGTCACTGCCTTTTTTTTTTCCAGGGCGTGGACTGCGAGCCGGTGTTGGCGACCGTCTACTACGAGGCCAAGTGCCCCTACTCACGTGACTTCGTGGTCCAGCAGCTGCTGCCCGCCGTCCTGAGAGACCCGGAGCTGGTCCGGCCAGTGCTCGTGCCTTTCGGGAAGGCGAACGTGAGTCTCAGCTCCTCTCCAACTTACTTACGTTGCTGCCGACATTTGGCACAGCATGTGAATGTTGTTACGGCACGTGCGTTTGTTCAGCACTAAAAAAAAGCACTCCGTCTTCAGGCCACAAGTGGCCCATCGGGACCATCCGACCGCCGTGTCATCCTAAGATGAGGATGCGGATAGGAGGGGCGTGTGGTCAGCACACCGCTCTCCCGGTCGTTACGATGGTTTTCTTTGACCGAAGCCACTACTATTCGGTCGAGTAGTTCCTCAGTTGGCTTCACGAGGGTTTGTTCAGCGACTGCACTTTATAAACATCGCCGCCGCAGCGGTGTCGTCGAAGTCTCCGTTCATGCGCAAGTTCTGTACAGGGGGCGGACTAAAATATGGCAGCGCGTTACCCTGTCTGTAGGAAAACTATTGGCATTCAAAACAGCTTCTCAGAATGAATATATACAGGTAACGTATATCATTCTCCTCGGGTCTGCAGCCGGATCGTGAAGTCATATTGACACAGTGTTTCGGCAGTGCATCTGGCCACCATCATCACGTGAGTAACGTGGTGCACCAACTACCGCAACTGAATTAGTCAAACTGCGAGCGGCGGCTCCGTTGTACGCCGCGTAAGGCCAACAGCGCGTCCGCAAGAAATCGTCGTTAACTGCCCTCTAGCAGAAGTGAACATATACCTCCCCAGTGGAGGAAACTGCCAAAGGCGGCAAATCACTATAAAAAACTATTCTGATGGCCGAATCAAAGACCACTGATTTTTAATGTATCATAAAACGGGGCTCCAAATCTCACTTAAATGCTAACCATTGTTTCTAAGGTTGTCAGATAGTCGAACTGCAGTGGATGCTTTTCAAAGACAATTGCAATAGCGATACGTGGGGGGCAACCGTTTCTCTCTCTTGATGCAACATTTTGAATCCCTCGGTAAGTGGTGCTTGTAAATAATTAAATTATATATATATATATATATATATATATATATATATATATATATATATATATATATATATGATTATTTATATTATATTGGTTTTTTTATATAATTTTTGTTGAAGTGAATTGAGATAGATGAAAATATTTAAAAATAAGTGAATATATTGAAACCATGATAAGGTGGCATGGGACATATACTTTGAGAATTTCGTCACCGTAGGAAGGAGGTTCGTGGGCCACGTTATTTCTGAGCTAAAATGAGATAAATACTGAAAATACTGTTTACATATAATGTTGAAATTTTAGGATAATGGATTAAACAAATAATGAAATAACAATAGCGTTAATCATAACTGTAATTACTGAAGTGCACTATGCTACTTACACTGGGAATACAATATTAATCACTAGTGATATGTTGATTATCCGCACGTCGGTATCTTGTCCGTGCACAGTGGACATTACCTTATATAATTACTAGTATGCGCGAGTATGCGCCTTGCAGTACGCAGTGACTTTTTATAAAATTAAAGAGTTTAAATTAGAGCGGCCAGTCTAACGCGCGAGGCTCTTCCTCGACTCCATTCCAGAACAGATAACAGAAGAAGTAATTAACAAAAGACTAGACACCCTTTCTGTGTCTCACCAGCGATCACATGCGACGGCGCACAAGATAACTTGCATTGACTTTCATGCTTTGTTAAACAGGGTTCTCTGATTAAAAAAAAAATAGATTTACACACTATGGCTAAAAATGTGCCTTTAAACGCTCTGCCACCGCAGGTTTCTGAGGCTGAAACAAACGTGTGTGGCTTTGGTAGTCAACACATCGAACCTGGATGGTATGAACTGTTTGACCAGCGCACACTCCGCTGCAGGGTGAAAATGTCATTCTGGAAACATCCCCCAGGCTGTGGCTAAGCCTAGTCTCCGTAATATCCATTCTTTCAGTAGTGCTAGTTCTGCAAGGTTCGCAGGAGAGCTCCTGTAAAGTTTGGAAGGTAGGAGGCGAGGTACTGGCAGAAGTAAAGCTGTGGGGACGGGGCGTGAGTCGTGCTTGGGTAGCTTAGTTGGTAGAGCACTTGCCGGCGAAAGGCAAAGGTCGCCAGTTCGAGTCTCAGTCCGGCACACAGTTTTATTCTGCCAGGAAGTTTGATATCAGTGCACACTACGCTGCAGAGAGAAAATCTCATTCTGTTTGACCAGTATAAGTTTTCACACAATGCCAGGCGATTTTGTACACACCGGGAGTCATCAAGCCCAAGTAATTCGTTACTGAGCCAAGGAACGCTCTAATCTTGGCTGGCGGCGGAAAACACTTTTGACCTCATCCTGGCATCAAGTTTACGATGGAGGTTGAAAGGGATGGAAAACTTCAGTTTGTAGATGTCTTGGCTTACAGAAAGTATGATAGGTCACTGAGATATACTGTTTATCGAAAGCCCACGCACACGGACCGTTGCTTGCATGCGTCGAGCTGTTATCCATCGTTCGGGGACTTTGGCAAGAAAAGCTAATGCCATTTCAAACGCAGAAAACTTCACACAAGAGCTGGATCACCTTAAAGTTGTGTCCAAGCAGAATGGCCATACAGTTTCTAGTTTGGGCCTTCGCAGGAACCATTGGTAGATGGATGTTAATCGGTGACTTTTCTACCTTTTACGAGGAGCATACCTTCGAAAATAGGCAGAGTTTTAAAAAGATATGTCTTTTTCGGCCGCGAGGCCAAATTAGAGCGCTCCTTGGCTCAGTAAAGGATGACTGGGGATTGAAGAAGCCCTGTGTGTACCTCCTGCCATTGTGGGAAAGCTTACATTGGTGAGACAACTCGAACCACTGAGGACCGATGTGTTGAGAACCATCACTACACCACTTTGTTTCAGCCTGAGAAACGTGCAGTGGCAGAGCACTGTCTTACCGAGGGGCGCAAAAAGATGCACGAACAGACGCAAAGGTGTGCGTCTCGCTATTGGAAATGTTTTTTAAAAGAATGCACTGAAAATTCCGCTATCTGTCAATCTTAATAACAAAGACAAGGTTTACGCAGCAAATAAGATTTGAAACCCTATTATATCAAACATTAAAAATAATAAAGGTCAGCCATCAGAATAGTATTTGATAGTGATGAAACATCCCCGTGGAAAAATTAGTGAATTACTGTGCTGATAAACCTCTTTCGGTATTTGATTTTGAAACAGCTGAGCAGAACTGAACGTACTCAGAAATTTCTCTTTTTACTTATTCTGATCAGCACTAAACTGACGCACAATATTTTTTTTAGCGCAACGCAATCTGACTTTCATTAATCCCTACAATAGAATGGTCTTGACTATCAATGACCTATACCTTTCATGAATCACTTACCTCACAAAAATCTTCGTTACTCAAACTACTGCAATACAGCGAGCGCCACTACTGCCAGCTAAATAAAAGATTCTAACTACTGAAGGCACTAACTACTGACAGGCATAGTTCGCAAATGAAAGATTTTGATAGAGAACAAACAATGCATTTACCTTCATAGTGTTCAAAAGTCATCATATATATACCAGTTCATGATATACAATATTACAAATTTACTCTCTCTGATGGACACACGTCCAGATCCTCCGCTCTCAAAACACCGCCATCTCTCTCCCCACATCCACCACTGCTGGCGGCTCACCTTCAACTGCGCATCGCTACGCGCTGTTCACATCCAACTGCCCAACACTACAATAGCGAATATTCCAACAAGGCACAGACTGCACACAGCACAGTCAGTGATTTTCATACAGAGCGCTACGTGGCGTTACCAACATAAAAACCTAAACAGTCTACTTACAGTGATTTAGCGATTACTCCAGTTTCCACCCCATAGGTTCATTAGTGCTAGAGGGCCGTTAACGACGGTTTCTCGCGCTCCCGCTGTCGGCGTTAGGCGGCACATGAAAGACAGCCGCCGTTCTCAGTCTGAATAATTCAGTTTCGGGGAGTTCGTGCCACTGCCTATTCACCTGAAGATCGCGGCCAGGTGGACTGCCGAAACAATATTTCAAGATGGTTTCATGGTCCGGCTGCAGAACCGAACAGATTGTTATCAGTTATTATGCCGGGAAAGACAACATAACAGGTCATGTACATTTTTCAAGCGAATCTTATGCTGCTCTCTTATTGCAAAATGATAGCTGGTTCAGGTAATGTTGATGAAGGTGGACAGTGATCACGCTCCACAGAAGACCGCAGATGCTCAACAGTGTTGAGATCTGCTGACGGTGGTCGCCACGGGAGACGCGACAATTCACCCCCGTGCCCACATAACGAGTCCTGTCGTCTTGGAACCCAGCGTCACCATTGGGAAAACAAACATCATACCATGGGTGCAGCGAAAATGGCGACAGCAGTCCCTGGCAGTAGTACGACCCTGCAGAGTAGCCACGGCGCTGCCCGCATCACCACCGAACCCCTGACGTCGTTCACTCTTGCGACGTAAACTCGACCAGAAATTGGAAACAGTGAGCAACGAGGCTCATCCGACCACACGACTTTCTTTCAAAGTCCAACTTTTGGTGTTCCGGCACCACGTTTCCCTCGCGCGCCCATTTGCATCACTGATGATTGGTTTTGGAATACCAGCTACCAGCTCCCCTAGCAAGTGCAACAGTCACTCATTTTCAGCTGTTGTCCTCGTCATTTTTCGTCCCAGTCACCTGTAACGACAGTCCGCTACAATCACTCAACACACACTCTTCAGTTGAAACTTCCGGGCTGAGAGGCCGTGGTCGATGTATAAAATTTCCACCTGACGTTTCGCCTCCATCTGCAGGAGACACCTGATGTCGTCGGGCTACAGCCACTGAGGCTCCAGGTACTCTCGCTTTTATGGAGCGCACAGAGGGCACCACCATTGGTCACGTGATGCCGACGGTATGCCTATCTTTGGAAGGCGTCATCATTCTCGATTAAGAGTAATCGACTGTCATTCTGCTGGCGCAACGTCGACATCCATATTTTGTCCAACTTTAAAACTTCCTCTTTTCTATTAAAATTGTTCTCGTGTTTGTGAATTTCGAGTTCTGGGCCAGATATTTTGATAAGGTATGACGGTCGTAGTTGTTGTATGGTTCGTCCACAGATCTTTTCACAGGAGCACGACTACTCTACTAACCTTTTGCCTGACGTCATTTTCACTTTTCTTTTAAACCGAGAGTACACCACTGAAGATGGTCATGATGAACTGGAAACTTGACAAACGTCATCCTCCCCGGAAAATGGCATCGGGAATATTAAAGGCAGACTTACGATAGTGAAGGTGATACCCTATCTGGACCAAACTGCGTAAGAGGCTGCTGCCCCTACTTACACCCATTTATGGCTAGAGGGCGACTCGTTCGACAACTGAGTTTCTCAATTACGTGTCGTGAGTCCGTGAAATAAAGAGGGCACTAGTGTTTCTGGTATTATTTTGGACGAATGTGATCGCGCACTGAACCGTGATTTATTGTCAAAGAATATTCTTAAGAATTTATTTTATTTATTAGCGATTCATCAAGAACACTAACACATTTCATCACATTATGAAAGCATGGAAGTAGTTGCCAGGAGTAACTGATGAAATCATAACCAAATTCCTTTTAACAAATGGGAATTTTATTCAGTTTAATAGTGCCTAAAAGCAGGTTTAAAATTATAATCAGAAAGCACCCTCTAAATATCAAAGTTACAAATTACTCAGAGGCAGAAAGAAACAAGTTTTGACTGACTGAGCTTTCGGGCAGAGAACCTTGCCACTCCCTTTTGAAACGGCCATAGTTAGGACCGCTCACAACAGCCCCTGAAAGACTACACTGTTGCAAAAATGCAACACACCAGATAACTTTAAACTAAGAGTTGTAACAATTTACACAAGCACACAAACTATGCACCCCCCGTAGGAGGAATAGAAATGATACAAAACACTAACAATTAAAATATTAACCTTGCCACCGAAGGTGCAACTTGATTTTAGCTTCTGAGAAAGGCATTACGGTGAAAGGGTGGCAACTTTATATACTAAAATGATCATTTAAATAAAAGCCCATGAAATCAAATCTTATATAAAATTCGGAGTAGGTATTAAAGTCCATGGAGAAGAAATGAAAACGTTGAGGTTCGCCGATGACATTATAATTCTGTCAGAGACAGCAGAGGACTTGGAAGAGCAGTTGAACGGAATGGACAGTGTCTTGAAAGGAGGATATAAGATGAACATCAACAAAAGCAAAACGAGGATAATGGAATGTAGTCGAATTAAGTCGGGTGATGCTGTGGGAATTAGATTAGGAAATGAGACACTTAAAGTAGTAAAGGAGTTTTGCTATTTGGGGAGCAAAATAATTGATGATGGTCGAAGTAGAGAGGATATAAAATGTAGACTGGCAACGGCAAGGAAAGCGTTTCTGAAGAAGAAAAATTTAACATCGAGTATAGAAGTGTGAGGAAGTCCTTTCTGAAAGTATTTGTATGGAGTGTAGCCATGTATGGAAGTGAAACATGGACGATAAATAGTTTAGACAAGAAGAGAATAGAAGCTTTTGAAATGTGGTGCTACAGAAGAATGCTGAAGGTTAGATGGGTAGATCACAAATTAATGAGGAGGTATTGACTAGAATTGGGGAGAAGAGGAGTTTGTGGCAAAACTTGAAGAAGGGACCGGTTGGTAGGACATGTTCTGAGGCATCAAGGAATCACAAATTTAGCATTGGAGGGCAGCGTGGAGGGTAAAAATCGTAGAGGGAGACCAAGAGATGAATACACTAAGTAGATTCACAAGGATGTATGTTGCAGTAAGTACTGGGAGATGAAGAAGCTTGCACAGGATAGAGTAGCATGGAGAGCTGCATCAAACCAGTCTCAGGACTGAAGACAACAACAACAACATATAAAATTCTACAAGGTTGGCCAAACAATAGTTAAGATGCTCTACAGTGCACAGATACCGCCTATCAAGATCGTAGGCAATAATATCAAAGTTTCCAAATATCAAAACATATTTCAGGTACTAGGCCGTTACACTCCAAGCAATAAATTCGTTAACACACCAAATCTGACAAAAACGACAGAGGCAGCTACTGACGTACGGTAGATTGATAGGGAGATTACCGAACAACCCGAACCGCAGGCTGCTCTAACCTGCTCCTACTCCACAAGGAAAAAAACGGACCACCCAATTCATAAATAACCACCTTCCCGAGGGTGGGAAAACGGAGAATAATGGTGGGACGACCCCAAAGCAAAACGGCTGGTGGCCTCACCAAGAAACCAAGTAGAATTTAACAAGAGTAAATCAAACATATCACCAATCACTTAACTTCTAATAAACTGCGATTTCTCGAGAAGACCTGGCGCAGCACCCCCAAATCGCTATCCCAAACCGTCCTCTGAGCCGCTTCAAGGCCCGCCTATCTCTCGTGTCACGGCGTCGCAGCTCGCACCGGCCAGACCGATGTCGTGGGTTGGCTCCTGTTGCTCTCGTGTCGGCAGCGAAGCCACTACCCCTCGCTATACTGCGCGGCCCACTGGACTCACGTGGCGACCTCACATGCGCCGACGCTCAAGGTGGACAAGTCATCTTGTGTCTCAGTGTGCGACCGACCAACCGACCGATCCAACCGCCAATGACCATTGCCTGAGCAAACTCGAGCAGAATGGCGGCCTAACGCGCAGACTCAGATGCAGGAACTAAGCCCCGACCGGACGACCACTCGCTGATTCTCTTACTGGCGGAGTGGAAAGGCTCTCATTTTGCCGGCTTTAAAAGTTGATCCGAACGACAGACACACTAACACTCCGGACGACAGACAGACACTAACTGCCTAACAAATACGGACGAGAGACTGACCCAGACTGACCCCAGACTGACCGACTGGCGAGCTCATAGCGCCCCTTAAATGCACGTTAACAGGCAACCTTTCCCCTTTCCCACCAGAGGGAGACACCAAAGCTGCGATTGCCACAGCGGCGCCACCGCCAGAAACGGAGGGCGACTGCTTCACACTCCGCACTGCGGCGTGCTCTTCAGAACAGCAATTTTTACCACGGCTCACGCACTGTCTTCACCCTCCTCTTGTTTTCGGACAACCTCGTCTGTGGGTGCGGCTCCACGCGTGCAGCTCGCTCTGGTTTCCAGGTAACTGCGACCCCAGAGGGCTACGACTTCACGTGCCAGCATGGACCGTCCGAGTGCCTGGGGAACCGGCTGCACGCCTGCGGCATCGCCCTGGCCTCCAGTCGCACGCTGCAGGTCTCGTATGCAGCCTGCCTCATCAGCAACTACACCGACGTCCAGGCCGCCGCCCAAGAGGTACGTCCGTTCAGAAATTATTCAAAATGATTTCGGGCTTGCAGCCGGTCGTCGTTAGCTTCCAGCCACGATATTTCGACTGAACAACTGCCAGCCATCCTCAGGTGAGCCATCGAAGAATGACAAAGACGCCTTTTTTTTCTTTTCTTTATTGTGATTTCATTTCCCTGCCCCATATGGGCAGGGGAGGGCTGTCAGCGGCACAATCCGCCGCTCTTCAGCCGAGAGACACGACAACTAAAACAAGAATAAAATGATACATACATAAGGAGATAAAAAAGGGGGACATAAAACAGAGTAAGGGGAGAAAATGGAGGTAAAAAGACATGGACATGTAGACGTTCATGGGGAACAGTTAAAAAAAAGTCACCAGAAAGTTAAAAAACACAGTTGGCGATTCTTGAAACACAGAGAAGACACTGAATGCGAATGCACAGGTTAAAAGTTGGCCACAGTATTAAAAACACTCCGAAACAACACACTTAAAACCCACTTCGAGCACACACGACGAGGAGTAAAACTACCAGGTGGGACCTGCCGAGGGAAAGGTCAGACAGGATGGAAAAGGAGGGGAGAGCATGGGGCAGCTGAGGAAGCGGCGGGATGAAGAGAGGAGGGGCAACCGTGGGTTCACGAAGAGACAGGAGACACGTGGGGCGGGAGAGGAAAAGGGAAGACAGGACAGGAGGGAGCGCAGAGACACTGAAAGGAGGCACAAGAGATGGAGGGGGAGTAGGAGGGGAAAGCCGCTCAGGAGGAGGGAGGGGGAGGAGAGGGAGCCCTGAGGAGGAGGCAGGAAGAGGAGGTTAGAGTTGGTAGGAAGGGTAGATGTCAGGGCGAAGCTCATCATCCGGGAGGGGTAGATGGTGGAAGTTGCGTTGGGAAAGGAGATGGAGGGTGTGGAGATGGAGAGAGGGAGGGACACAACGGTAAAGGCTGGGCAACTGGTTGGGAATGGAGAGGAAGGGAGACACCAGGGGGTGAGGGGGATCAAGGCTGCGGACAATATATAGTGTGCGGATGTGTTCAAGGAAAAGGAGAAGGTGGGGGAAGGGGATGAGGTCGTAGAGGATGCGCGTGGGGGACGGAAGGCGGATGCGGAAGGCGAGGCGGAGTGCATGGCGTTCGAGGGCTTTATAGAACCGGGGAGGAGCGGAAATCCAAGCGATGCTGGCATAACAAAGGATGGGGCGGACAAGACGCCCTCCGTTCCGCAATATATAGCGTGCAGCGAGTATTCCGCGCATGCGTCAAAATCGTATTGACAGACGAACCACACCGCCCGCCGGCAGCGCCCTCGCTGGTAGAACTGCAGAACTCAGCTGTCTTCGGCATTGTCAATTGCCTCAGCCATCGGAGTACTCTGACGTCTTCGTTTGGAGCATATAAAACTCCTGTCTGCTACTGCTGTACCATAACCTTAAAGTTGGAGGCAGGTCGTGAAATAAAAACTATCTTGTTAAAGAAATTATGGTATAAAGCAACAGAGCAGTGTTACCCTCTGAGAGGAATTTTGTTAAGTTGACCGTGTTGTACCTAACGGAGGTGGCTTATCGGAAGTGAAAGTCAGAATTACGTAAATATTCCAACAGTAACAAATAATGTTTTACCTAGCTACACTGTTTAAAGAATAATGAAAACGGGCGCCTGCCTAACTAGGCAAGAAAAAAATTAACGTTCTTGTTTAAGAAAACAAGTATGAGTAACTTAAACGGACAAACACAAGCTATATTTTGCCACACGCGAGTGCAATGAACTCTGGCACCGGCATACGTTCACGTTAAAAAAAATGCTAACAGTTATAAGATAACATGGCTATTTGGATAATGGCAACAGAAAACGACATATACTTTTGCCTTCAAGGCTTGTTCAAACTGAATGGTCTCAATAATATTACTATCAATATTGACTGTAGAATCATAAAATAGGCATAGGTTCAATATTACTTTTCAAACATTTTCCTATCTTATAAAAAAAATATAAATGTAGTTCACTGCAAAATTATGAACTGGTCATAAGTTAAGTCTCTCTCTCAGCTAAATACATTCCTATTTAGAATTAAAGTTAAATGTCCCCTTTCATTAACAAAAAATTTCTCATTGAATTTTGAATACAAGAAGTTACTGTTTTCGTAGATAGTGGTCGTTCTATTAATTGTTATTTAGTATGAGCACAATAGACAAACTATAGATCCTGTTACAACATTAATATGCATTTTCAATACACAAAAGAAACCAGTGCTTAGCAAGCATGAGTATATAACTTTCCACAACAGCAGTTCTGCACTTGTAAGATACAGACTCACCTTGTGCGATTTACCACAGGCAGCAGTGTGATCATTTACTAAGCAAAACTTTATAAGCCTCAGTCTTAAGAACTTTTAATTTTGAAGTTGGCAACAACATATTAATAAGCAGTTTTAATAGGATAATTATTTTCAGCAGGCATCATTTACTTTAACTCAATCTCTTGCCACATTAACTTTCTGTTTGTTATGTTCAAGAGGCACTAATTAGCAAAACACTGGGCTTTAATGTTCTTTCAGTAAGGACATTCGGTAATCACTTTAGTTCAAACGGAGAGCAACTTGAGAGATGTTATGATAAGGAAAAAAAATGAAGGTAGGTGGATAAATTCAGTTATAAATTACCTTGTATTTGAGCACTCTAACACATCCAATAAGCTGGTCCTTCACTGTACATCATTATAGTATTCCGTTACAGTGATTGCGCAATGTGGTGGCGATTGCATGTTGGTAGGTGGATTTGCAGGCAGAATTGCTGGACTCTGTCATTTCTTGGTGGCGATGATAGATACCAATTTCAGAAAAATTCCAGCTCTTCATCCATGCATCCGAGGCATTGTAAAGCGTCAGGAAAAGCCTCTCTCGAAACCAGCACAATAAAGAACTTTTTACATGGGCAGTTCACAAAAAAAAAAAAAAAAGGTTCTAATGGCTCTGAGCACTATGCGACTTAACTTCTGAGGTCATCAGTCGCCTAGAACTTAGAACTAATTAAACCTAACTAACCTAAGGACATCACACACATCCATGCCCGAGGCAGGATTCGAACCTGCGACCGTAGTGGTCGCTCGGATCCAGACTGCAGCGCCTACAACCGCACGGCCACTCCGGCCGGCGGTAGTTCACAGTTTGGTAGCTCGTCCCCGACTGCCTCTTGTTCCACCTTTTCTACCTAGGCCAACCACAATTTGCGCACGCTACACAGTTCCGTTCCCGAGGGGAACAAAATAACTAAGAATCCTAAGTGAAGGTCAGCAGTTTACATAACAGCAAATAATCATTTTAAACAAAACATATCATTTGCACATATAGGTAGCTCTAAACAAAATTATTTAAAGAAATTCCAAATATATAGTAAGTTCTGTCTCCCTCCAACTGGGACAAATAATTTAAATGACAGATATACTGCATTGCATAGAATCAAACCATGACATCAAAGTTTTAACAAAGAAAGGAGTATACAATTTTTGTTATCGTTTCAAACACATTTACAGAAGCTCAACGATGTAACATTAAGTAAAACAAAAGGCAAAATAAATCAGTAGAACATTAGAGCTATGGTGTTACAAGCAGATCTTAGAGATGACGGGTTTCCACGCATTATCTAGCTGGTAGCCACTGTCACGGTTCATAAGATTGTCTGTCATGCGAATTTCCACTGATTCTTTTACGACGGAGTCCCAAAAGGATGTTGCTGTGGCCAAAATTGTTGTCTTGTCATACCCCATTGAGTGTTCAGTGGAAATGCAATGCTCAGCAATTGCAGACTTGCTAGGTTGCAAAAGGCGAGTACAGCGTTGATGTTCAGTGCAACGTTCTTCCACTGTTCGCAATGTCTGTCCTATATATGACATGCCACACTGACAAGGTATTTTATAAATTCCCGCCTTCCGCATTACCAGATCGTCTTTCACTGATCCCAGCAGGTCGGAAATCTTCTATGGTGGACGCAAAATCACTTTCACTTCGAAACCGTGGAGGATTCTTGCAATTTTGAAGGAAATGTTGCCAACAAAGGGAAGAAAAGCTAAAGATTTAGTAGGCGTGCTTTCCTCTTTTTCCACACCCTGATTCTTTGGGTTAATTGCATGTGCCTTGCTAATTTTCCGGGTAGAATATCCATTCTCTTTGAAAACCCTCTTCAGGTGGGCAAGCTCTTCAGGCAAAGTATCTGCCTCTGACACTACATGAGCTCTGTATACAACTGTTTTAAGTACACTCATTGTTTGCGATGGGTTACGAAAAGCTGCAACACGAGTCACGTGCCGAGCACATTTTTTAATATTCGACGATCAGTGATGCTGTCGTATAAATACACTGAAGAGCCAAAGAAACTGCTGCCGGCACGCGTATTCAAATACTGACATTTGCAAACGGGCAGAATACGGCGCTGCGGTCGGCAACGCCTATATGAGACAACAAGTGTCCGGCGCAGTTGTTAGATCGGTTACTGCTGCTACAATGGCAGGTTATCAAGATTTAAATGAGCTTGAAGGTGCCGTTATAGTCGGCGCACGGGCGGTGGGACACAGCATGTCCGAGGTAGCAGTGGTTGGTTGGTTTTTGGGGAAGGAGACCAGACAGCGTGGTCATCGGTCTCATCGGATTAGCGAAGGATGGGGAAGGAAGTCGGCCGTGCCCTTTCAGAGGAACCATCCCGGCATTTGCCTGGAGTGATTTAGGGAAATCACGGAAAACCTAAATCAGGATGACCGGACGCGGGATTGAACCGTCGTCCTCCCGAATGCGAGTCCAGTGTCTAACCACTGCGCCACCTCGCTCGGTAGCAGTGAAGCGGGGATTTTCCCGAACGACCATTTCACGAGTGTACCGTGAATATCAGGAATCCGGCAAAACATCGAATCTCCGACATCGCTGCGGCCGGAGAAATATCCTGAAAGAACGGAACGAACGACTACTGAAGAGAGAGAAGTGCAACCCTTCTGAAAATTGCCGCAGATTCCAATGCTGGGCCATCAACACGTGTCAGCGTGCGAACCATTAAACGAAACATCATCGATATGGGCTTCCGGAGCCGAAGGCCCCCTCGTCTACCCTTAATAACTGCACGACACAAACCATTACCCCTCGCCTGAGCCCGTCAACACAGACATTGGACTGTTGATGACTGGAAATATTTTGCCTGGTCGGACGAATCTCGTTTCCGATTCTATCGAGCGGATGCACGTTTACGGTATGGAGACAACCTCATGAACCCACAGACCCTGCATGTGAGCAGGGGACTGTTCAAGCTGGTGGAGGCTCTGTAATGGTGTAGGACATATGCAGTTGGAGTAATGTGGGATTCGTGAGAGGTCTAGATACAGCATCCCGTCTTACCACCTGCATCCATCCATGTCCACTGTGCATCCCGACGGACTTTGGCAATTGCAGCGGGACAAATCGACACTACACACGTCAGAATTGCTACAGAGTGGCTCCAGGAACACTCTTCTGAGTTTAAACACTTCCGCTGGCCACCAAACTCCCCAGACGTGAACGTTATCGAGCATATGTGTGATGGCTTGCGGCGTGCTGTTCAGACCTCCACCGTCACGTGCTCTTACGGATTTATGGACAGCCTTGCAAGATTTGTGGTGTCAGTTTCCTCCAGCCCTACGTCACACACTAGTCGATTCAGTGCCACGTCGTGTTGCATCACTTCTGTGGGCTTGCGGGGGCCCTGTAGGATATTAAGCAGGTGTACCAGTTTCTTTGGGTCTTCAGTGTATATCCTCCACGTTATTCTGTACGCACGGTGGGGGAGTGGGTAAGCGGTCCTATGGCGAGATCTGACAAATCTCAGACCTATTGCTAGTTTTGGGTCACAGTTATTCCAGCCGAATAATGCTGCAAGTGCTAACTGAAGTGTTGTACAATCTGGGGTAAACTCAACTACGCGTGACCATACGCTGCTGCATGGTCGATTACTCTATGGAGTTACAGTTTTTATACACAGCGCATGCAAAATGTAAAATACAGAAGTACTAACAGCCAAACATTATTTATTGAAATGGCGGATGTAGTACATGTGACCTAAAGTACAGAATCACTGATCTTTTGTATGGTGTGGCAGAATCCAACGTCATAATATATTAAATGCACTGCCAAAAGTGCATGGTAAGGATAAACAATCATATGACGTCAAAAATTCACCATATCGTAGTAGACTGGACCGCTAATAGCAACGTTTATGGCTTATACTAGTGAGCGCACACGATCTGCACAACAGCATAGACAAGATGTAACATACTGATAAACTATTAGCAAAGCAACACACAGCAACCGTATAAGACAGGTAGAGGAGTAAAAAACAAGTACTATACACCATTACAAGGTAAGATGCTAATAAATTATTAGGCGTGACGGGGGAAAAAGGAGGGGGGGAGGGGAAGAGGGGTGCTGGTGGAAAGGAAGGGAGGGAGGGAGGGTATGTTGTTGTGAGGGGGGAAGAAAATATACGAAATCCAAACAAAGGCTTTTATACCAACGGTCAGTGTATGCTAATAACTGAAATACTCTAAAATTCTCAAATTTGGATACCGACAGGTGAGTACTACATGTAACCAAGGCATCGTGAGACATAGCATAAAAATGTGATACGTAAGTTATAATAAATAAAAACATTTAGTGCCAGCATGCGAAGAAAAAAGGAAAAACAAACCACAATGGAGGGAGTACTGAAGGCTGATGGTGGTGGGGTAGGGGGAGGGGTGATGGTAGGGGATAGAAGGGAGCGGAGGGGATGAAGCATAGCTCCGAACGTTGTTGCCTCTTTCTACCACATATCTGAAATATTGTGCTGTCTTATTGTTATTCATAATAAAGTCTGCGCCAACCTTTACGGTGCTGTAATATCCCATAGCCATTGCCGTACCGCCACCTTGTGTTAAAATTTGTGTACTTTGTACACAGCGCCGTCGGCGGGCATGGGTAGTCCATAAGCCTAGGGACCGATGACCTCAGCTGTTTGGTCCCATAGTCCTTAAAAAAAAAAAAAAAAAAAAAAAAACAAAAAAAAAATTACACAGCTCAGGATTCTTGTTCAGCCTGTTCATGTTGGTTACGTTAATATCATGTGACTATCAGGTTCACACTGGTTACGTTCGTTGCCAGGGTCTATGGTTCAAATAGCTCTAAGCACCACGGGACTTAACATCTAAGGTCATCAGTCCGCTGGACTTAGAACTACTTAAACCTAACTGACCTAAGGACATCACACACATCCATGCCCGAGGCAGGATTCGAACCTGCGAACGTAGCAGCAGCGCGGGTCCGGACTAAAGCGCCTAGAACCGCTCGGCCACAGCGCACGGTCAGGGTGTATGCCTTACGTTTCACTTCGCGTACTGGTTTTGTAACTGATTTTCTTTTATTTTACTTCATGTGTAGTTTTATATGTAATGCTCTAGTTTTGACAGGTTATCCGATCATGGCACACGCCAAAACGCTTCATTTTGGATCAATGAAGTCATTTTGTGTTCAGTTAATGACTTACTGCCTTGCGACCTGCTCAGCTTTCTAAAGACTACATTATGTGCTACAGCTTCATCTACCTTCTGCTGACGGAGTTACGCACATCCAAGCGGTTCCAAGAACGTCGTGTGCGTAAATACAGTGAGCCCCTACAGTTCCTTCTGAAGAGTACACAGTAATTTTCAGTTCTGCTGATGTATTTACTCCTGCGTTGTATGTACTGAAGTTAAGTTTATGCTTT
This sequence comes from Schistocerca nitens, assembly GCF_023898315.1. NCBI lineage: Eukaryota > Metazoa > Arthropoda > Insecta > Orthoptera > Acrididae > Schistocerca > Schistocerca nitens. The sequence continues at coordinate 10,980,128 of NC_064623.1, read as the reverse complement.
TTTTTTTAAAAAAAGTAGTCTAATAGCGCACAGTCGTCTTGCAGTGGTTGCTGAGTAGCTGCGTACTTGCACACCCACTTCAGTTTCTCATTATAATATTTTTACTGACATACTTTTTTTTCTTCTTACAGTGTGCCGACGAGTTGGGCCTGCCGTTCTCAACCATTTCCGAGTGCGCAAACGGTACAGCTGGTAGCGAACTGATGAGGGCGTACGGGAACACCACGAAAGACTTGAGTCCTCCGCTGACAAGTGTACCGACAGTCACACTGAACGGGGTGAGTCGAACAAAGTACAACACGCTCTGTTCCAGTAGCACTCTACGTAAAGAGAAAGGCGTTCCTTACATCATTGTTGCTATTAACACCGGCGTTTAGTAAGGCTAACAAAGTTGCCCGTCAAATTCATTCGAGATAGCACAAAAATGTTCTTATTCCTTAACACTTCTTCTCCTTAACTCTTACTATTATTTTTTCCATCAGTCTTCAAATCCACATCTCAGACGACTTCAGTCTTTACTTTCTTCTCGTCGAGGTTTCAGCGCTGTGCAAAACCACTCCATACTTACAGTATTTAAACGATATATTTCCTCACTGCCTGTACCGCATTCCACACCCCAGCTTCTCCTTCCTGTTCAATTCTTTTCTTGACCACCGCAATTATACTTTCTTTTTGTGGTTGTATGATATCCTACTTTATTTAGGTGATTATGTATTTGAAATTGTTTCCTTGTTCAGTTGTCTCCGTTCATAATTTTCCTCTGTTTTTTTTTTTTTTCTAAATATTCTCATCCACTGATTACACAGTACAGAAGAAAATTCAATTTTGGGCGACCTGATCCCACATGATACCCTGCACTCTCCCCTCCCTCCCCCCCCCCCCCATACACACACACGTCCACGCAGTGACACACATACACACACACAGATAGAGAGAGAGAGAGAGAGAGAGAGAGAGAGAGAGAGAGAGAGACAGTATGTAATGGCTACACGCTAGTAGCAACGTATCTAGATTCGCTTGTCGTGAAATCTCAAAACTATTTCACCGTTAGTCACTGTTCTTCTTGCAGCTGAAAGATGCCAAACGGTTCTGTGTTGTGAAAGCTTCCAGTAACATTGTAACTTCAATTCCTGATTTCCCCCCCCCCCCCTCATGTTATCATTTCATGTTTGGCGTTTTCTAATTTCCCTTACTGGAGAAGGGTTAAGACATTCCAAGTCCCAACCCTTCAATAAGTCTTCCTTCTTCGTCTTCTTCGTCTTCTTCTTCTTCTCCTTCGTTCCTTTTCCATTTGACCTAATCTCTGTAGTCCTCGTTGTATTCCCCTCCCAGAGATCCGATTGAGGGGAAGGTTTACTTCTGGAGTACAAAGAGGTCCATCCCATGAACGTCTAGGGAAGTAATTCCAGTGGTGGTTTCCCATTGCCTTCCACTGTCCTCCACATCCTGTCGGCTCACTGACCCAGTTTGCCGCTGGAGTTGGTTACCCAACCTTCCACTGGGTTGCTCAGCTTAACGGGGGCACCACGTGTAGGTAGGATTGTGGAGAATTGAGGTGAGAGAGGCTAAGATAACTCTCTTGTTGAATTAGAATTAGAAATTTATATTTGATCCAGAGAGCAAGAGTAAAAATAGGAGGTGTGATGAGTGAAGAAATTGAACTGGGAGGAGGTGTAAGACAAGGTTGTTGTTAATCACCAAAACTGTTCAATATATATCTGGAGGAAATTATTAGTGAAAGTTTTGATGGAAGGAGAGGAGTTTGTATAGGGGGTCGGAGAGTGGAGTGTATAAGATTTGCAGACGACATGGTTGTGATGACAGAGTGCAAGAGAGATGGAACAAATGTTTGATGATCTAAACACAAAATTAGAAGAATATGGAATGAAGATTAACGAGAAGAAAACGAAAAGCGTGGTAATTGATTGAAAGGGGAGAATATGTCGTATGAAAATAGGGGGAGAGAAAATAGAGCAAGTGAATAACTTCAATTACTTGGGAAGTGTAATAATGGATGATATGTATTGCTCAATAGAAATTACGAAAAGAATTGCAATGGTAAAAGATCTCAGGAAAAGACTTGCCAAATGTTACATCTGGAGCGTAGCACTATATGTTGCGAAGGTCTGGACATTGAGGAAGGAAGATGGAAGAAGATTGGAGGCACTAGAGATATGGATATGAAGCAAATTTTTTCGTTTTTTACTTTTGAAAATATATTTCACCATATATGTAACTTGGCTCTTTCACAAAAGCTTTTATGTCCCTAAGTTTGTAGAGAAGCGGTTTAACCGACCGGTGCAGCATTAATGTTCAAGGGCGAGACGGCTGGTGACCCATGTTACCGGGGTCGTTTCGAGGATATTTGTACCACATGGTCCCTAAAATACAGTCTGTTGGTGTTGAGTCAGGTTGAATTGTTCCTCTTGCGCACTCCTACATCTTTTGTTTTTACTTCTTTTTCAGAACAGAGGCAACCAGACCGCCATCTTGGATGACTTCTGGGAAGAAGTTGTTAAACTCTCCGAAGAAACAGTAAGTAAACCCATTTTCGTTTCAAGTCACTGTTCAAAGTTATGTGTCCTACATGACTGACGTGTGTACCTGCTGATTAAATTGAATCCGCGAGGTTTTAAAAGTTTGTAGCGTTTTATGTATTAGTGTAGGGTTTCGTAAATTACGTAATTACGGTATCCAGCCATAAAGTCACATGGAATAGTTTTGCCACATCTTGAGCGCAGCGGACCCCGTACTAGACGGGATCGGAGAAAGATGACGGAAGAAAAGGAGGAAGTTTTAATTTCTTCATCTATGCATAAATACTGCAACATACATCCACGAAATCCTACCTACTGTCGTCAGTTTTTACCACCTCCCCCTACCCCACCTACCCCCCTCCACACACGATTTCCTGTCCTTTACCAACTAAATTATCGCTTGATAACTGAGCAACAGTAGTTTTTTCTCCATTTCCTTGCAGTACCATCTCGTTAGTCGTTCCAGGCGGCGTTTAAACATCAGTCTCCAGTCCAGGTTTGACAGTCGAAACAGGTTTAACTGGTCTCTTCTCCTGCTGCACTGAGCGAGATGGTGCAGTATCTGAGGTAATTCATTTGCATTTTCCCATTTTATAAGTCAGAATTGAATGAAATACACTACCTGATGAAATCCGGATACGTGTTGGTGGGCGTTATAGGAAGGTCGTTCGGTAAGTAATGCCCCGCATTTTTTCAAGAAGCAGTTATATACATAGACAAACGTCCTTGTTGGTACTTCACATTTGGTGTTTGTTCTGTGCGCCGGTGAAGTCTAGAACCGTTCTGGCCGATGGCAGAGCCGCAGTACAGCGTCAGAATGGTGTCTACACACGACTCACTTTACAAGCAACGGCGCTGTTATTGAATTCTTGTGTACAGAAAAAGAAACCGTGGTGAACATCCGTAAACGTATGTGTGCAGTGTATGGCGATGCTGCAGTTGATAAGAGTACAGTTGAGCGATGTGTAAAGGAAGTTACAGCCTCAGGAAATGCAGAAACAGAGCTCCGGGATCAGCCACAGTCGACACGTCCTGTCACAGCCACTGCTCCAGACATGCTGAATCGTGCGGTTGCCATTATTCGTGCCGACCGGCGCGTCACAACACGACAATTGGCTCTACAGTTGTCGGTCAGCATTGGAGGTGCGTCTGCGATGATCGAGACTCTCTCATGTTCAAAGAGGTGCTCACGATGGGTTCCACGAATGCTCATAGATTCAAAGAAAGGCCATTTCATCTGAACTGCTGGAGCAATTTGAGACCGACGGAGAGGCCTTTCTGTCACGGATCGTTACAGGGGGACGAAAGCTGGGTGCACGACTTTGTGCCGGAAACAAAAAGGCAGTCCATTGAGTGGCATTATCCTCATTCACCACAAAAGAAGATTGTGATGGCGTCATTCTCGTGGATGTGAAGCCAAGAGGGTCAACCATCAATTCAGAGACATAATTGAAGACTCTGAATAAACTCAAGAACCGTTTCCGACGTGTTCCATCAGACAAGAATCCAGGAGAAATCTTGCTCCAACACGATAATGCACGCCCACACACAAGTCTGAGAACCCGGTGTTACGCCTTCTGCACCAATTGTTAGCAGCAGACGCAGTGGCTGCGCCAAAGACTGGGACGGCGTGGAGTTTTACAGTTATTTATTGAACTTTCTTTACAATTTCTCCCTCGTCGTCGCTGCCCAGCCCTGCGGATCCGTCCGCCTGGCTGCTGCTGTGTAGATTCTCCGACAATGCGCGCAACGCGCGCCGCTGATCGCACTTGGGAGCCTCAGACCACCAATGCTCCGCTGAAGCCAGGATGCCCTGTGGTTGAGATGAACTCGTCGCCGCTCGGCGCCTCAGTACAGGTACGCCCACGGATCCACGTCGCCGTGGCGTCAGCTGCCGACGCCTGCTGCACCGGCGGCTGGGAAGCCGTCAGTCGCGATGTCCGCGAGGTCCCGTCACGGACGGACGACGCGCCGTGGGGCCGGGTTGCCGTGAAGTCCGGGCGTCAGTCCCCGGCGGCGCCTGTGACCGAGATCGCGCTGCGGCCGGTCCTGCTGGAAGTTCTCGCTGTAGTTAGTCAGCCATGGTGCCGACCGAACTCGGGCCGACCTCCAGAGTTGACATCTGGCGGCGAACTTATGACTCCTGTGAGCTGGAACAGACTTCCGGAATCGTCACCTACGAAAATTGAACATTCGGACACGGACCACGTCTGTCCTCACATCCGAACTGCTTCCTAATGCCTTCTACCTGTTGCTGCCTGCGCTCCACTGTTTATATCCGGCAGGAGGACGTTTTTTACCCTCAGTGGCAGCTTTTTGTTATTACTACCGCAGTATATAGCAGTGTAACTTGGCGTGCTGGCCTCACTTCCCTTACTCAGCACTACCCAGGCTTCGCTCGGCGCTCGGTCTGCGTGCGTCCTTGCCTCAGCCTGCTGGTAGACTGCTGCTGTCAGCAAGGCTATCTGTGTCTGCCTACTTTGCAACGCCTCGGTCGCCGGCGTGCCTCTGTTTTGCCGTTCTCCACTGTCAACGCTTACTACACGTGGCTGCGACACCGGGAACATGTCGGACATCACTGCCTCGTGAACCCTACAGTGCAGACCTGGCACCCTCGGACTTCCATCTCTTCAGACCGCTTAAACATTCCCTACGGGGAAGACACTTTGAAGATGACGAGAGTGTCAGTCATGCAGTGAGAACATGGCTACACCTACAGGACAAGAGCTTTTACCAGCAGGGAATACATGCTCTTTCTAACATTCTACGTGGTGTCTGTTGGGTTCTAAGTCGTGTCTCCCTACGACTTTCGCGCAACGACGCTCTGAGCGTGTTTTTTAGGGAACTGACTAGTTTGGACCTGGGACCTGTTGCTGGTAAGGAGACGCCAGACCACACATGACCTGTAGAGTTCAGTGAGACTAGCGATGATATAATAAAATACTTAATGATTTCAGCGTCAGCTCCACTGCACTCCCTGTAAAAGAATCTTAATACTAACTAAATTTAGTGGAAGCGGTTCAAGGCTTTCCTATTTTTAGTCAGCTGGTAAAATAACGTCGAAAAAGGAGTTAAGTTTACCACTGGAAATTTTATTCTACTCACAAAACATTGTTTATAAATTGCACTATTGATAAAAGGAAATATTTTAATACAGGATGATAAAAACCAACTGCGTTCAACAAAAATGTGAACGAATATTCCCTGAATGGGTTTCCAAGTTATATAATGGATCGAAGGATGACCTATGCCATATCTATAATCTACGTTTAAATTAAGTTTCATGAAAGAGAAAACTATCAAAAATGGTCTACAGTGACCCTCAATTATCTTTAGTTATTTAACTTGTCATAAATTACAGTGGCTGATGTGGCTTCTCAATAATTATATAACATAAAAATCATGGCATTTCAGATTTTAACTTCTAATAGCAAATGTGAATACCACGAAGTTTAATTGACGATCAACACTAGTATTACGTAAAAAGGGGGTGTAACAGATGATACTTCTGCAGTTATGAGTGAAGGCCTATGCGCTGTTGTGTGGCATCGCGTGCGTTCATTACCTTGTAGTTGGTTAGACAGCGTCAGGGGGTGGTAGGCAGCACAGCTCTGCTCACCTCGCCGTCTCGGAAGCAACTCGTTCCTAACTTCTCCGTACTACAATTTACCGAAGTTGGTTTTAGAAAAGCTATCTGGCTGTGTTTTCAACTGACCAATCAGGGTCTCAATGTTAACCTTAAGCTCCACCTACAAAACTTCTGTCTATCCAATGAGAAACGTTATACTTTTCGTGGTGAGGCAATGTTTTTAATGTTTGCTACGTAACAGAGACGCGAAAAAGTCTCACGCTAAAGCTTGCAGCTGGTGTGGCCCTTTTAGTGTTATCGTAAGATCTATACTGTTCTTCTGGAGGGCTCTAGCTTTTAACATGGGCTGGGGGTGTTCTTGGATGTCGGCTGGCGACGTGGGTGTCCTTCCCTTATCGTAGGGCCTCCTAGCCTACACGACTCTGCTCTTGGCTTCTGTTCTCGTTTCTGCCCTCGGAGCTGCGTCTGTCTTACGGTGGGAAGGTATGATATGCATTTAGGCGCTCTTGTGTTAGTCTGTGGTATTCCATTTGCTCACTCGTTGATCGTATTACTTTGGTTAATTTAATGTCAGAATTTATTTGCAGCTATGTGACATACTGCCGGATTTGCTATCATGTCAGGGTTTTCATGGAAGGTGTTGGATTTGCCTCACACCTTACACATGCTCTTCCATAACGTTGCCGTAGGGCTATAGATCGTAATGAAGAGTACGTAGAGAAATAGGACATGGACAAGACCTCTTGATGTATATTGTTACCAAATTCTGACTCCTGACAATAAATATGTTTTGAGAAAAAAGAAGTGGGGCATTAGTTATTGAACGACCCTCGTATAATATGGCGATCTGAATTATGTCAGAGATACTTTGTGTGTAAGAGGAGCGGCATGCCTTTTTTTGTTGAAGAGCCGAGACCATAGATTTGTCCAAGAGCCGAGACCAGAAGGGTTAGTGACGTTGGACGCTCGGGTTTGGAGCCAAGTCAACGGTCTGACTTATCCGAAACGTATTCCATTTGGTCCATTTCGGAACTCGGGATAGGTGAGTCCACATTGGGAACGTTAGTGTCCCCCAACCATTGCCCCACAGATGCTGCTGCCTAACAGGGTGCATTGTCATGCTGACGCAAAGAATCATCTCCGAACAGTTCCTCTGCTGTACGCAGTGCGCAAAGCTACGTAAAACGTGCTCATACACTTGCACCTTGAGTGTTTTATATTGAGCGAAATAAGGGGACCACGAAAAATGCCGCCATACCGTAATAATACCTCGTCCATACCTCGCTCTTGGCACTACACATGATGGCAGGTGACTTTCTCCACGTATTTGCCGAACCGAAATGTATCCATCCGATTGCCATAGGGCATAGCACGATTCATCACTCCGTGCCACTCGCTTCCAGTCACCCACTGTGCAACGGTGTCGCTCTTTACACCAACTCGAGCACCGCTTAGGGCTGACCGCCGACATGTGTGGCTCATGAGGGACTGCCCAATCGTTGCACACCATTGTTTGTAGCTTCTTCTCACAGTCTTAGCGCTAGCTCGACTGCCCCGTAGCACACTGGAGCTCACTAATGGTTCCTTCCGCTACTTCAACGTGACTGGTTTTACGATCCAATCACATTCCGCAAAGCCCGCAAAGTTCTCCTGCTTCACAATACTCCCCCCTCCCCCTCTTCTTTTACACTGGTGGGTCGCTTCTTGGGCCACATAGTGGCCAGTTCCCCATTACATGGAGGCCCCCAGATACTTTTCACTTGATAGCGTATTTATATTTCTCAGTCTCACAATGACAGTAAACACACATTTCCTCTTGTAAGTAGAATTTACTGAGTAGATACTAGACATTTTTCTTGCTTCGTGCCTTAAGAGCAACTTGCGATCGGCTCATCTGTTCAACATTCTTTATCTTCGCGCTGGGAAAAGAAAGACTTTACGTTGCGGCTACCTTACCTTCTGTGGAAGGTGTGCTTCCCGTTCTTTGTTCTTTTTTTTTTTTTTTTTTTTTTTTTTGCAATGTGTATTTTATTCTTACTTGGTTTCAGTTAGTAAGATTACTAGTATATACACTACTGGCCATTAAAATTGCTACACCACGAAGATGAGACCTACAGACGCAAAATTTAACCGACAGGAAGAAGATGCTCTGATATGCAAATGATTAGCTTTTCAGAGCATTCACACAAGGTCGGCGCCAGTGGCGACACCTACAACGTGCTGACATGAGGAAAGTTTCCAACAGATTTCTCATACACAAACAGCAGTTCACCGGCGTTGCCTGGTGAAACGTTGTTGTGGTGCCTCGTGTAAGGAGGAGAAATGCGTACCATCACGTTTCCGACTTTGATAAAGGTCCGATTGTAGCCTGTCGCGATTGCGGTTTATCGTATCTCGACATTGCTGCTCGCGTTGGTCGAGATCTAATGACTGTTAGCAGAATATGGAATCGGTGGGTTCAGGAGGGTAATACGGAACGCCGTGCTGCATCTCAACGGCCTCGTATCACCAGCAGTCGAGATGACAGGCATCTTATCCGCATGGCTGTAACGGATCGTGCAGCCACGTCTCGATCCCTGAGTCAACAGATGCGGACGTTTGCAAGACAACAACCATCTGCACGAACAGTTCGACAACGTTTGCAGCAGCGTGGACCATCAGCTCGGACACCATGGCTACGGTTACCCTCGACGCTGCATCACAGGCAGGAGCGCCTGCGATGCTGTACTCGACGACGAACCTGGGTGCACGAATGGCAAAACGTCAATTTTTCGGATGAATCCAGGTTCTGTTTACAGCATCATGATGGTCGCATCCGTGTTCAGCGACATCGCGGTGAACGCACATTCGAAGCGTGTATTCGTCATCGCCATACTGGCGTATCACCCGGCGTGATGGTATAGGGTGCCATTGGTTACACGTCTCGGTCACCTCTTGTGCGCACTGACGGCACTATAAACAGTGGACGTTACATTTCAGATGTGTTACGACCCGTGGCTGTACCCTTCATTCGATCCATGCGAAACCCTACATTTGAGCAGGATAATGCACGACCGCATGTTGCAGGTCCTGTACGGGACTTTCTGCATACAGGAAATGTTCGACTGCTGCCCTGGCCAGCACATTCTCCAGATCTCTCACCAACTGCGAAAGTCTGGTCAATGGTGGCCGAGCAACTGGCTCGTCACAATACGTCAGTCACTACTGTTGATGAACTGTGATATCGTGTTGAAGCTGCATGGGGAGCTGTACCTGTACACGCCAACCAAGCTCTGTTTGACTCAATGCCCAGGCGTATCAAGGCCGTTACTACGGCCAGAGGTGGTTGTTCTGGGTACTGATTCCTCAGCGTCTATGCACCCAAATTGCGTGAAAATGTAATCACGTGTCAGTTCTAGTATAATATATGTGTCCAATGAATACCCATTTATCATCTGCGTTTCTTCTTGGTGTAGCATTTTTAATGGACAGTAGTATAAGAACTGGAATATGAAATTAGTAAACATTTATTATTTGCGTTTTAGGGTTATTTTTCATTATAATATTCATCACTTTTAGATTTAAAGTTACGAGCATTGCCAGTTTGTGGAAAATAAAATAAAAGGAGTAAAACATTATTAACAACTTGTCAGTACCCGGACTCCACTTATGAGTCGTAGAAATCCCCCACGTTATTCAGTCTGTACAATGAGCGAGCTTTGAAAGAAACCAAGGAGCAAAATTGGAAAAGGGATTAAAGTTTATGGTCAAGGAACAAAAACTTTGACGTCTGCCGATCGCACCATAATTCGTTCAGAAACGACAAAGGTCTTGGAGTGAGTCGATAGGAGGTTATAAGATGAACGTAAACAAAACGAAACAAGTAAAGGAGACTCGAAAACTGGGATATGAGTTCTTCTATTTGTGTAACAAAATAATAAATGAAGGGCAAAGAAATGAGTATATAACATCCTGACTCACACTAGCAAAAAAGCATTTCTGAAAAAGAAGGCATTTCCTAACATCGAATATAAATTTAAGCCTTAATAAGTCATTTTTAATGGAATTTGTTTGGGCTGCTAACCTCGTACGGAATTGAGACGTAGACGATAAAGAGTTTAGACGAAAAAAGAATAGATGCTTTAGAAATTCGGTGTCACGAAAGGATGATGAAGAGTGGAGGGCAGATAGAATAATTAAGTAGGAAGTGCTGAATAGAATTAGGGAGAAAATGAATCCCTCGCAGAAGTTGACTAAAAGAAGGGATCGGTTGACACGACGCATTTTGAGGCATCAAGAGATCAGCAATTTAGTACTGGAGGGAACTATTTGTGATGGAGGCAGACCTAGAGATGAATACTATAGGCAGATTCAGAGAGATTTAGGTTGCAGTAGTTATTCGGAGGTAAAGAGGCTTGTACAGCAAAGAGCAGCATAGAGAGCTACATCGAACCAGTCATCGGCCTGACGTCAAGAACAACAACAACATCAACTACTTCAATTTTCAGAGGGAAATTATACCAGAATCTGCGTCTCATTAGATTTTGACACGCTTTTAGGACCAATGAACTATGTAGCAAAAAGAGATCTAAAAAGTCTTTAAAAAGGAATGAAGCTATGAGAAAAATTTCGACCTAGAGTAATCTTCTAACAGCACTTTCTTGTTACATATCGCTGGCAAATACAACAAATCTACTGCAAACCTGTGAAACGTAATTTTCATACCATAGCATAATATAGAAAACGAGGAAACCCTTCGGGGGTGAAGTTTTAGATTAATAAATTTCTCTGTTCCGAATAAATGTTAGTTTTTTAAAAGAACATGAGAGAGAAAAGACCTAAGTCACACTGTCAAAAGTTATGTCTTTGATCGCCATCGCTTAGAGAAGGATACATCTTTGGACCAGAACATAAACAATGCGTCTGCCTGCAGTTTTTCTGACGACGTTTATTTTATTTTATTTTTTTGAAACATCAGTCTTTTGATGAGACCCGCCACGAATTCCTCTCCTGTGCCAACCTCTTCATCTCAGAGTAGCACTTGCAACCTACGTCCTCAGTTATATGTTGTATATATTCCAAAATGTTTCTTCTTCTACGGTTTTTATACTCTGCATTCCCTCTCTTACAAGGTAACTAGTCCCTGATACCTTCACACGTATTCTGTCATCGTGTCCCTTCACATTGTCGATTTTTTCCACATATTCCTCTCTTCGCCGATTCTGCTTGGATCTCTTCATTCCTTACTTTGTTAGTCCATCTAATTTTGAAGATTCTTGTGTAGCACCACATCTCAAATCCGTTCTCTTCTGCTCAGATTTTCCCACAGTCCATGTTTCACTACCATACTATGCTGTGCTCTAAACGTACATCCTCAGAAATTTCTTCCTGGAGTTAAGGCCCATGCTTGGTACTAGGAGACAACTCTTGGCCACGAATGTCCTTTCTGCCAGTGCTCGTCTACTTTTTTATGTCCTCCGTGCTCCGTCCATCACGGGTTATATTGCTGCATATGTAGCAGAGTTCCTTAACTTCATCTACTTTGTCATCGGCAATCCTTCTGCTACTTTCATTACTTCTGCCTTTCTTAGATTTGCTACCAGTCCGCATTTTGTACACATTAGACTGTTCCATTCAACAGCTCCTGTAATTCATCTTCACTGAGGATAGCACTCTCATCAGCGAATCTTATCATTCAAATCCTTTCGCCTTGAATTTTAATCCCACTCTTGAATCTTCCTTTTATTCACGTCATTGCTTCTGTGATGAATAGGTTGAATATTAGGGGCGAAATACTTCATCCCTGTTTTACACCCTTCGCAATCCAAATACTTCGTCCGTGGCTTTCCACTCGTATTCTTCCCTCTTGGCTCTTGTACATACTGTGTATTACCCGCCTTTTCGTATAACTTTCCCCTACTTTTTTTCAGAATTTTAAACATCTTGCACGATTTTGATTGTCAAACTTTTCTCCAGGTCGACAAATCCTATGTACGTGTCTTGATTTTTCTCCAGTCTTGCTTCCATTACCAGCCGCAGTGTCATAAATGCCTCTCTGGTGCCTTTACCTACCCTAAAGCCAAACTGATAGTCATCTATCACATCCTCAATTTTCTGTTCCATTCTTCTGTATATTATTCTTGTCAGTAACTTGGATGTATGAGCTGTCAAGCTGATTGTGCGATAACTCTCGCACTTGTCAGATTTTGCAGTCTATTGAACTGTCTGGATGATTTTTTTTTTCCGAAGGGCTGACAGTATATCGCCAGTCTCACACAGTCTACACACTAACATCAGTAGTCGTTTTGTCGCCACTTCCCTCAGTGATTTTAGAAATTCTGATGGAATGTTGTCTATCCCTTCTGCCTTATTTGATCTCAAGTCCTCCAAAGTTTTTTAAATTCTGATTCTAATACTGGACCCCCGACTCTTCTAAATCGGCACCTGTTTCTTCTTCTATCACATCAGAGAAAGCTTCCCCTTCATAGAGGCCTTCGATGTACTCCTTTCACCTATCCACTACCTCCTCTGCATCTGCGGGATTCCCATTGCCCTCTTAATGTTGCCACATTTGCATTTAATTTCAACGAAGGTTGTTTCTGGTTTTCTGTATGTTGAGTCAGTCCTTCCGCCAACCATTTATTTTTCGATTTCTTCAAATTTTTCTTGCAGCCATTTCGTGATAGCTCCCTTGCACTGGTATTTATTTCATTCCTAAATGACTTGTGTTTCTGTATTTCCCTGGAAATTTTTGTATTTCTTTCGTCGATCAGCTGAAGTATTATGGTCACTACTGTAACATATGGCTTCAGTGCCGTTATGTGGAATATAGATCAGCTGGCTCCAAACAAAGAATAGACACCAGCAACAGGAAACAGTTGGGTGGGTTGGTTGGTTGGTCTGGGGGTACCAAACAGCGAGGTCATCAGTCGCATGGGATAAGGGAAGGACGGGGAAGGAAGTCGGCCGTGCTCTTTCAAAGGAACCATCGCAGCATTTTCCTGAAGCGATTTAGTGAAATCACGGGGAACCTAAATCAGAATGGGCGGACGCTGGTTTGAACCGTCGTCCTCCCGAATGCGAGTCCAGTGTGTTAACCCCTGCGCCACCTCGCTCGGTAGGAAACAGTCAGCTAGGATAGCTTAAGTTAGGACATGTCTGATTACATACGTTTTATAGCGTATAGCTGTGTTTTGTGTCAGACATTAGGCAGCAGATCGTAGGCGAAGGTGTGAACTGCGCGAAGCTGCGGCACAGTAAGCAGTAAGGCTTCGTCAGTTAATAACGCTGAGTGACTGGTTGCAGCCGTAAACTGCACTATCAAGCTGCACCCTGCTCAATTAAACGTAGCTATGAAAATTAATGCTTTCTTGCGCGTGGATGTTGAAAATTGCCTTTAACTGTCAATACAAGTTCTGACAAGTTCTCTGCTAACTTGGTGTATATGATATTCATGGGTAAGAGAAATAGTTCAGTTAGATAAATCCAGTACTTAGCTTTTTTCAGTGTCTCTGAAGAAAATTGGTCGTTCTCTTGAGGTTTGCTGGTCTTGAAATGAGAACTGAGACATCACGTGGCTTCGAATTTCCAATTTGTTTCCCGTGAACGACTTGGCTGGTTGTTAGTTGCATAATGGAGCACATTTCAACTAGTTTCATCACACCAAAAGCTCACATGACAACAGTTTTCGTGATAATTTACTGATCAATATCGAAAACCGACAACATCACGGCATTGGAACAAAGCGAAACTGATTGTACAAAGCACTGCTATTTGCGTTCATTTCTGGAAAACAAAAGACGTATGGATTGCTTGAAAAGGTAGATCTTATTTCTGACTGTGTGTGTAATAATACAAATTACGAACTGTCTTATTCCGCGCATTTGACTAGTATTTACAAGAGAACAGAATGCAAATCTCCATTCTTATATTAATATCCGGTTTTCTTATCAGTGAAAATTTAGATAATCCTGTGTGTTTTTTACGTAGGAGCAAAACAAAAATTCAAGATTTTTTAAGAAATCACGAATTAGAAATCGAAGTTCTATGTATATCGCGTTTGTAAAATATTGTAAACATTTTGCAAGTAAGTAGTTTTTTAATAAATAAAAAAGTTTTGCGTCAGATAATTAGGTTTTCGTTAAGAAAAGAGCATTGTTTAGACAGCGAATAGTAGCTGCAAAGATCCCCTACAGAACTTCATCATTTATGTAATATGTACTGTGTTTCAAAAAAATTAAGCAACGGAAAGTTACTTTAGTTTGTGGAAGTGTCTTCAAACCTATGTTGCCGTTCGAACTTCTGTTTCAGAAATTTATAGGATGAACATCTTTCTAAGGTTTTATGTATACAAACTGTAACTTACGAAAATGTTCTCGTTAATTAAAAAAAAGAAGGTAATAGCTGAAAATGCTCCAGTCTGTCAAAGGCTTCCACAAAATCCATGTCTCACATATTAAGGAACGAGAATGGTGTCGAACATTTCACAATTAAAAGCGGCATTGAAAGATTCATTCTGTCAGCCTGGAATATTTAAGATGGAATAATGACAAAATATGAAAAAAGATTAAACAAGTAAGCTTTTTTTTAATTAGACAAGAAAAAAAATGGCTCTGAGCACTATGGGACTCAACTTCTGAGGCCATTAGTCCCTAGAACTTAGAACTAGTTAAACCTAACTAACCTAAGGACATCACAAACATCCATGCCCGAGGCAGGATTCGAACCTGCGACCGTAGCGGTCCTGCGGTTCCAGACTGCAGCGCCTTTAACCGCACGGCCATTTCGGCCGGCAATTAGACAAGAGACATTCCCCCCCCCTTCCCCCCGCACACACACACACACACACACACACACACACACACACACACAGTTTCACGGAAATGTAACTCTGAAGAACATGGCTGGGCAGCCAGTAACAATTCTATTTGGAGGTTATGAAATGGCTTCGCAGAAATTTGTCACAAAAACGTCCGGCTTTGTGGGATTCTGGAGTATGGTTCCTGCATCACGACAACGCTCCCACACACACGGCTCTCAGCGTTCGCCAGTTTTTGGCCTCTACGAAGACGACTACCTTGATCCACGCGCTCTATTCGCCGGATTTAGCACCCTCGGACTTCTTCCTATTCCCGAGGATGAAAAGAGACTTGAGAGGGAAGCGTTTTGCAGATGTGGAAGACGTAAAACGCAATGTCATGAAAGTGCTAGCAGGTATCAAAGAGGACAAATTTGAAAGGTGCTTCGAACACTGGAATGAACGTTTGAACAAGTGTATTAATGTTAATGTGTATGAAAGTTGCATTTGTGTAGAGTGTGTGTGTGTGTGTGTGTGTGTGTGTGTGTGTGTGTGTGTGTGTGTGTGTGTGTGTGTGTGTGTGTGTGTGTATTTGTATGTGTTGGTGTCTTTTGTCTAATTTAGAAAAAAAGCTTACTTGTTTAGCAGTCTTTTTGTTGTGCCTGTCTGCGATGCAGCATTTCCGCTACGTGGTGAGTTCTTTTCATACACTGAAGAGCCAAAGAAACTGGTACAAGTGCCTAATATCGTGTAGGACCCCCGCTAGCATACAGAAGTGCCGCACTACGACGTGGCATGGGCTCGACTAATGTCGGAAGTAGTGCTGGAGAGAACTGACATCCTGAATCCTGCAGGTCTGTCCATAAATCCGTAAGAGTACGAGCGGGTGGAGATCTCTCCTGAACAGCACTTTGAAAGGCAACTCAGATATGCTCAATAATGTTCATGCATGGGGAGTTTGGTGGCCAGCGGAAGTGATTTAACTCAGAAGAAAGTTCGTGGAACCAGTGTGTAGCAATTCTGGACGTGTGGAGTGTCGCACTGTCCTGCTGGACTTGCCCGAGTCCGTCGGCATGCACAGTGGACGTGAATGGATGCAGGTGATCAGACAGGATGCTTCAGCACGTGTCACGTGTCAGAGTCGTATGTAGACATATCAGGGGTCCCATATTACTCAACTGCCCACGCCCCGCGGAGCCTCCACCTGTCATGCAGTGACCATGGATTCATGAGGTTATCTCCATACACATACACGTCCATCCGCTCGAAACAATTTGAAACGAGTCTCATCTGAGTAGGCAACATGTGTCCAGATATCAACAGTCCAATATCGGGCTCAGGCGAGGCGTAAACCTTTGTGTCGTGCAGTGATCAAGAGCACGCGAGTGGGCCTTCGGCTCCGAAAGCCCACATCGATGACGTTTCGTTGAATGGTTCGCACGCTGACACTTGTTGGGGGCCCAGAATTGAAATCTGCAGCAATTTGCGGAGGGGTTGCGCTTCTGTCACGCTGAACAATTCTCTTCAGTCGTCGTCGGTCCCGTTCTTGCAGGGTCTCTTTCCGCTGGCAGCGATGTCGGAGATTTGATGTTCTACCTGGTTCCTGATATCCACGCTACACTCCTGAAATGGTCGTTCGGGAAAATCCCCACTTCATCGCCACCTCGGAGATGCCGTGTCCCATCGCTCGTGTGCCGACTGTAACACCACGTTCAGACTAAGTTAAATCTTGATAACCTGCCGTTGCAGCAGCAGCAGTAACCGATCTAACTACTGCGTGTTATGTAGGCGTTGCCGACCGCAGTGCCGTATTCTGCCTGTTTAAATATCTCCGTATTTGAATACGCATGCCTATACCAGATTCTTTGGCGCTTCAGTGTATACTGGCTTACATCTTTACGACTTACTGACGAAGTTTCCGTGCCGAACGGACGAGTTGAGCTCTGTCTTTCTCTCTCCAGGGACGGAGGAGTGGCGCCAGCCTCGGTGGAGGGCGGCCTCTGCCTCTGCTGCTGCTTCTGCTGCTGCTGCCATTCTGCGGCCTGCTGGTGCGGTACGGGGCGTAGTGGGGTGCTGGGGGTCACCGCGTCTCAAGCTGGCGAAGTTCAGAGCTCGTCGTGGAAGCGGAAAGGTACAGAGCATCCACATCCCAGGGTTTTGAATTTAGGTTATCCGACCATGAAAACAGTACCTTGTTTACTGTATGATGATATCCGACAGCGGATGTACACTCTTGTAAAGTAGAAAGTCTTTGTGAGAGCTGGTCTGCCTAGCGTAATCGAACTGTGAATGTGCTAAAAAATAAAAAAATAAAATAAAATAAAAAAATAAAAAATAAATAAATAAAAATAAAATACAATAAAATGCCTGCTCAGGGAAAGAGAGAAAGAGAATTTTGCGGCCAAGGAACAGAAGACCGAAGGTAAAGGATGAAGCAGAACGACTGATATAGTTTCTCTCCCTTTTATGAAAAAAGTAACGGAACAGACAGGTAAGGTGTTACAGAAATATAACATCAGACCGGTATTTACACCAACAAAGAAAATAAGTCAAGCACCGGGATCTGTGAAGAATAAACGCCCTTCTCTGTCGACATGTGGTGGATACAAAATTCCGTGTACGTGAGCTAAAGTTTATATTGGAACTACCAAGAGAAACGTAAATACACGGCTAAAAGTGCACAAAAGTCTTTGCCGACTAGGAAAAATAGAGAAATCAGCAGTAGCAGAGCACGCTCTTCAGTCAGGAAACCACGAAGTGGAGTTTTCTGAACCAGAAATTTTATCTACAACGTTAAATTATTATCCGCGACTATGTAGAGGATAATTTTAATAGGAAGCAGGAGCCAATGAAACTCGGCGACATACGGACAGTAGCTCTGCAGAATCGCTAGACAATTTTATCTTTGAGAAGAAGACAATAGATAGCTGACAAGGATTATATCAGTTCATCACGTGTTACATCGACCACGCCCCATTTTCTACAGTATGTATGTCTCTCTCGAACGTCCGACCGGCCGGTCGGCAAGACTCAGCGGAGGAGCGCCTGTGATGATGTCCAGTGCAGTCCTGGACGAAACGTCAGGAACAGAAGAGTTTCTTGAACCACGACTTCCCGAATGGTTTACCAGCCGCTATGTTGCCTGGTGAAACGTTGTTGTGATGCCTCGTGTAAGGAGGAGAAATGCGTACCATCACGTTTCCGACTTTGGTAAAGGTCGGATTGTAGCCTATCGCGATATCGTTTTATCGTTTCGCGACATTTCTGTTCGCGTTGGTCGAGATCCAATAACTGTTAGCAGAATCTGGAATCGGTGGGTTCAGTAGGGTAACACAGAAGGCCGTGCTGGATCCCAACGGCCTCGTACCACTAGCAATCGAGATGACAGGCATCTTATCCGCATGGCTGTAACGGATCGTGCAGCCACATCTCGATCCCTGAGTCAACAGATGGGGACGTTTGCAAGACAACAACCACCTGCACGAACAGTCCGATGACGTTTGCAGCAGCACGGACTATCAGCTCGGAGACCACGACTGCGGTTACCCTTGACGCTGCATCAGAGAGGAGCGCCTGCGATGGTGTACTCAACGACGAACCTGGGTGCACGAATGGTAAAACGTCATTTTTTCGGATGAATCCAGGTCCTCTTTACAGCATCATGATGGTCGCATCGGACTATAAGCGTGTATTCGTCATCGCCATACTGGCGTATCACCCGGAGTGATGGTAAGGGGTGCCATTGGTTACACGTCTCGGTCACCTCTTGTCCCCATTGACGGCACTTTGAAGAGTGGACGTTACATTTCAGATGTGTTACGACCCTTCGGAACCCTACATTTCAGCAGGATAATGCATGACCGCATGTTGCAGGTCCTATACGGGCCTCTCTGGATACAGAAAATGTTCGACTGCTGCCCTGGCCAGCGCATTCTCCAGATCTCCCGCCAATTGAAAACGTCTGGTCAATGGTGGCCGAGCAACTGGCTCGTCACAATACGCCAGTCATTACTCTTGATGAAATGTGGTATCGTGTTGAAGCTGCATGGGCACCTTGTACCTGAATACGCCATCCAAGCTCTGTTTGACTAAATGCCTAGGCGTATCAAGGCCGATATTACGGCCAGAGGCGGTTGTTCTGGGTACTGATTTCTCAGGGTCTATGCACCCAAATTGCGTGAAAATGTAATCATAAGTTCTAGTATAATATATTTGTCCAATGAATA
Source organism: Schistocerca nitens (assembly GCF_023898315.1). Taxonomy (NCBI): domain Eukaryota; kingdom Metazoa; phylum Arthropoda; class Insecta; order Orthoptera; family Acrididae; genus Schistocerca; species Schistocerca nitens. The sequence continues at coordinate 10,961,000 of NC_064623.1, read as the reverse complement.
CCCGTTTATCATCTGCATTTCTTCTTGGTGTAGCAATTTTAATGGCCAGTAGTATAAATTATCTGACAGACAGAGGGAGCAGCAGTGTGCTGTTGTTTGCTGTTGACGCTGTCCGTTATTAGAATTAGCAAACTTAAACACTTCAGACATTGGACACTATCTACTGTACTGATCCCACAGCTCTGACACAGAAGACTGAGGAAAGTCGATTGAGCTTCAACCCCAAGTCACCAAACGCGCAGTTCTCCAACCTCCAGTCGTTCCGTACATTCATAGAAACGGCTTTGAGTAAACGAGTTTCTAGAAAATGAGTCCAGTCATCCGAAATTCAAACTGTCCGGTGGTAACAGAATCCCTTATCGTTTGCGCAGCAAATAACTTGAGAGTGTTAGAAGCACTCAAGGGAAATGACACACTTCTGCAACCGATTAGTTTCTCATGGTGGGGGTTTACGGTCCTTTGTACGAGGTAATATTCACCGTTGACAGGAGAGTGTCTTTATTTCACAGTTCCAGTTTCTCCTTTTGGGCCATTACCAAGTGATACTGCAGAATCTTTTTTGCAATACGACTCGATAATGGCTCAAAAGTCGAAATTGCATCTGTGAAATAAAGATACTCTACAGTCAACGGCGAATACGGTGTGCTGTAAGAAATTCTACAGCCGTAAGACAAAATGGCACCGCTCTGTACAAACGAGGCACTACCATGCAAGCTTCTCCGAACCGGATAACAATCGGACATTCCTCCAATTGTAACTGATGTGCCTTCGAGCCACTCCCAGCCCGTAAAGAGCAGTGCAAAAATTATACTCCTTAGTGTTCATTAAATTCTCAGCCAACTTGAATTCCTTCCGTAGTATATGGTTTAAATATAAGTTCGATGAAGTATTTGCAAGCTGTTTGATATATTTCTGTTTTGCGTTTTTTTATTTTCCTTTTTTGTTGAGGAAATTGTGTTTTCTAGCGCTGTATGATAAATCTGTATTAAACCTGAATTAAACATGGACGATTTCAGTGTTTCTGGACGGCCGCGGTGGCCGAGCGGTTCTAAGCGCTTCAACCCGGAACCGCGCGACTACTACGGTCGCAGGTTCGAATCCTGCCTCGAGCATGGATGTGTGTGATCTCCTTAGGTTAGTTAGGTTTAAGTAGTTCTAAGTTTAGAGGACTGCTGGCCTCAGAACCAATTTTTCTGTAAGCACTCTTTTCTATTAAGTAACAGACAGAAGGATAGCCATGTAGAACACAAATGTTCAATAGATTACCCAGCTCTTTATACATTCTCATTCAGCTTCTAGACGGTTCACTGCTTCCGGTTTTTAGGGGACTAGTAAGACAGATCACATACGTGAAGAAAGCGATCATTACGAAGTATCTCCCGACACGTATGCAACACACCTAACGTACAGGTAACGCAGGTGTGACCTTAACTTACCAAAGCTCCTAGGAAAAGTACCGCAGTGTACGCCTGCTTACGACGTTCTGGCCTAGTTAACGGTCGTTTTACAACTCCGGTCACCATTAAACAACTGTGTGGTGTAGTCTGCTCAAGATGCGCACCACTAACCCTGTAATCAGGCACCTCGGGGATCTTTTATATTCTCTAACTTGCACTTATTTACATTTAAAGAGAGCCGAAACTCATTACGCCGCTTCTAAATCTTGTCCAAATCTTCGTGCATTTCCTTACTATCGCCCAACGATGGCACATACTTGCAGACAACAGCACTGTCAGTTAATAAAGGAGCTGATTATAATAAATGATGAATGATTTAAATACACTAACGAAAAGAAATAGCAACACCAAAAAAGAGTTGTGCAATATAAACGAAAGTCGGTAGTCGTGTTTGTATACCTGGAAGATGATGCCTGCTCTGTTTTCGCGCCAGTCGCGTACGATTGGTGGTAGTAGCGCCACAATGAGGATGCAAATCAGGTTTGCTTTGAATACACAGTCGTGGGGGTTAGTTACCTTTGAGACTGGATGTGGTGAGTTGATGAATGCCTTTAAGGCCACAAAGACGCCATCGACAGCACGCGACGTGGCCGTGTCATAGCGCTCAGGCAAGATGGATGTGGCTTCTGTGATACTGCAGAAAGACGTGGCAGGAATGTAGCAAATGTAGATGACTGCTGGCAGTGGTCACCACGAGAATGTGCGGTCGCAAGATCTACATCTACATCTACATGATTACTCTGCAATTCACATTTAAGTGCTTGGCAGAGTGTTCATCGAACCACAATCATACTATCCCCCTACCATTCCATTCCCGAACAGCGCGCGGAAATCGAATTCCAACGGATTTCTTTTGAACTCATGTGGATCACCTCACACTTTTCGTTGTTTAGCGTCAACTGCCACCTGCCACACTATACATCAATATTTTCTAAATCGCTTTGCAACTGATACTGGTCTTCGGATGACCTTACTAGACGGTAAATTACAGCATCATCTGCGAACAACCTAAGAGAACTCCTCAGATTGTCACCCAGGTCATTTATATAGATCAGGAACAGCAGAGGTCCCAGGACGCTTCCCTGGGGAACACCTGATATCACTTCAGTTTTACTCGATGATTTGCCGTCTATTACTACGAACTGCGACCTTCCTGACAGGAAATCACGAATCCAGTCGCACAACTGAGACGATACCCCATAGGCCCGCAGCTTGATTAGAAGTCGCTTGTGAGGAACGGTGTCAAAAGCTTTCCGGAAATCTAGAAATACGGAATCAACTTGAGATCCCCTGTCGATAGCGGCCATTACCTCGTGCGAATAAAGAGTTACCTGCGTTGCACAAGAATGATGTTTACTGAAACCATGCTGATTACGTATCAATAGATCGTTCCCTTCGAGGTGATTCATAATGTTTGAATATAGTATATGCTCCAAAACCCTACTGCAAACCGACGTCAATGATATATAGGTCTGTAGTTCGATGGATTACTCCTACTACCCTTCTTAAACACTGGTGTGACCTGCGCAATTTTCCAATCTGCAGGTACAGATCTATCGGTGAGAGAGTGGTTGTATATGATTGCTAGGTAGGGAGCTATTGTATCAGCGTAATCTGAAAGGAACCTAATCGGTGTACAATCTGGACCTGAAGACTTGCCCGTATCAAGCGATTTGATGAGTGGGCTCTGGACGGCCACGTGGCGCTGACGAGAGAGAAGAGCATTGTGTTCGGCGTAGGGCTCCGGCACAACCTGCTGCGTCCCTCTGTGCACTTTCCATCACAGTGATGCCACAAACTGTCACAAATCGGTTACTCCAAGGACAGCATTCACGGCCACATCAAGTTAACGATGGAAGTCGAGACAGATCGTGCATTGCCCTTCCTCGACGTCCTCGTTCGACGGAAAACCAATGGGCACCTCAGCCACAGTGTCTACAGGAAACCGACACACACAGATCGGTATCTGCACGCTCTCAGCCACCACCATCCGGCGCAAAAACGTGGCGTTCTGGATACCCTCTTCCGTCGTGCTAAAGTCTTCTCACACGCTGAAAGTCTTCTGCCACTAGAAATGAGCCACCTCCGAAAAATCTTCCGGGAAAACGGGTACAGCCACGGACAGGTGTCACAGGCTATATCTGGTGTGACACGCAAGAAACACTCCAAAGGAGAAGAGAACACCATCGAAGAAGAAAGCAAGAAACTTGTGTTTCTGCCTCTTCAAGAGGTATCCCCCCTGCTGGTCCGGGGATTAGAATAGGCCCGAGGTATTCCTGCCTGTCGTAAGAGGCGACTAAAAGGAGTCCCTCCCCCTCAAGGGGGTCGTTAGCGCCTGCGTCCGGAGACGGATGGTTCCACGACCTCTATTTGCGGTCATTTTCCTTTTTCACTTCTCGTTTCTTCCTTCCTTTGGTTGGTTCCTTTCTTTGCTCTTCTCCACCTCACTGTCTTCCTTACTCTTTCCATTGTGTTCTTCTCCTTGCCTTCTCATTGCCTTCTTCTCCTTGCCTTCTCATTGCCTTCTCATTGCCTTCTTCTCCTTGCCTTCTCATTGCCTTCTTCACCCTGCCTTCTCTAGTCTCCGCCTCGGCGTTTGAGACAGTCTGTCCTCTCTCTCCCTCTCTCTCTTCTTTTTCCTCTTCTTCCTTCCTCCCTGTGCGTGCCTGAAGGCCGACCCACGCGTTCGCCTCCCTCTTTTTATTCGTTCCTGTTTAATGGATCGACGGTTCAGGGTACGTGTGGGTTCTGTCCTGTCCGACATCTTTCGCCAGGAGAATGGGGTGCCACAGGGCTCAGTTTTGAGCGTCGCTCTCTTCGCCATCGCGATCAATCCAATAATGGATTGCCTCCCAGCTGATGTATCAGGCTCCCTTTTCGTGGACGATTTTACCATCTATTGCAGCGCGCAGTGTACACGTGTCCTGGAGCGCTGTCTTCAGCGTTCTCTTGACCGTCTTTACTCCTAGAGTGTCGCCAATGGCTTCCGTTTTTCTGCCGAGAAGACAGTCTGTATTAACTTCTGGCGCTACAAAGAGTTTCTCCCACCGTCCTTACGACTCGGTCCCGTTGCTCTCCCAATCATGGAGACAACAATCTTACATTTGACAGGAAACTTAGCTGGTCTCCACATGTGTCATATTTGGCTGCCCGTTGTACCCGTTCTTTAAATGTCCTCCGTGTTCTCAGTGGTATGTCGTGGGGAGCGGATCGAACCGTCCTGCTTCATCTATATCGGTCGATCGTCCGCTCCAAGCTGGATTATGGGAGCTTCGTATACTCCACTGCACGGCCATCCATCTTACGCCGCCTCAACTCCATACAACATCGGGGTTTACGACTTGCGATCGGAGCGTTTTATACTAGTCCCGTAGAGAGTCTTCATGCTGACGCTGGCGAATTGCCACTCACCTACCGGCGCGATATACTGCTTTGTCGGTATGCCTGTCGGCTACTGTCAATGCCCGACCACCCGTCTTATCGTTCCTTTTTTGATGACTCTCTCGACCGTCAATACGGGTTGTATGTCTCTGCCCTGCTACCCCCTGGAGTTCGCTTTCGTCGCCTCCTTCAACACCTTAATTTTTCACTCCCTGCAACCTTTCGAGTGGGCGAGAGCCACACGCCACCTTGGCTCCAGGCTCACGTCCGCGTTCACCTTGACCTCAGCTCGCTCCCAAAAGAGGTTACCCCCGGTTCGGTCTACCACTCCCGTTTTGTTGAACTTCGTTCGAAGTTCATCAATATGACCTTCATCTATACAGATGGCTCAAAGACCAATGACGGGGTCGGGTGTTCTTTTATTGTCGGTGCACAAAGTTTCAAATACCGGCTCCATGGCCATTGTTCGGTCTTCACAGCTGAGCTCTTTGCCCTCTACCAGGCTGTTCTTTACATCTGCCGCCACCGACATTCTGCATATGTCATTTGCTCCGATTCCCTGAGCACCATCCAGAGCCTCAGTGATCCGTATCCGGTTCACCCTTTCGTGCACCGGATCCAACGCTCTCTTCAGCAGCTGGTGGACGTCGGTTCACCGGTTAGCTTTATGTGGGTCCCTGGCCATGTCGGTATCCCTGGGAACGAAGCTGCAGATGCCGCGGCCAAGGCTGCGGTCCTCCAGCCTCGGACAGCTTCTTGTTGTATCCCTTCGTCGGATTGTAGCAGGGTAATTTGTCGGCGCATTTTATCGCTGTGGCATGCCGATTGGGCTGCACTTACAGACAACAAGCTTCGGGCCTTGAAACCTCTTCCCGCGGCTTGGACGTCCTCCTCCCGCCCTTCTCGGTGGGAGGAGGTCGTTTTGTCCCGGTTACGCATTGGACACTGCCGGTTCAGCCATCGCCATCTGCTGACGGCTGCGCCGGCGCCGTTCTGCCCATGTGGGCAATTGCTGACGGTCCGCCACATTTTAATGTCCTGTCCGGATTTTAACACACTGCGTCTAGATCTTAACCTGCCATGTACTCTAGATGCCATTTTAGCGGATGACCCACGAGCAGCTGCTCGCGTTCTTCGTTTTATCAATTTGACAAACCTCTCTAAGGACATTTGATGATGCTGTTTTTTTAATCCTTTGCCTGTCAGTCTGTCTTTTATCGTGTTTTCCCTTTTAGTTGTTGTTTTAAACTTGTGCCTCGCGGTGCATTCTTAACGTAGTCAGGGCGCTAATGACCATTGAAGTTGTGCGCCCTAAAACCACAAAAAAAAAGAGGTATAACATTTCATCGGTGTTCAGGCCCCTAGCAAAAATTCGTCAGCTCATGAGGCCTGTGAAGGACGATCTAGGGCATAGAACGCCTGGAGTGTACCAGATACCATGTCAGTGTGGCTGTTACTACGTCGGCCAAACAGTACGCACTGTGGAGCGGCGCCGGACGGAACACGAGAGGTGCTTACGCCTACGCTATCCAGAAAAATCAGCCGTGATAGAACACGCCTTAGAAAATGGACACCGAATTCTATACGACGAAACATCTGTCGTTAGGAAGACGAAGGGATTTTGGGATAGCGTCATAAAAGAAGCTACTGAAATAAAACCTTCAACACCATCAGCAAGGACGGAGGTTTGCAGCTCAGCACAGCATGGGACGCGGCTATCGCGATGTCAAAACGGGCATGACGGACGCGTAATGAAAACATTACCATATATGGCGAGGAAGAGAGCACCAGTGACGTCACAGCCAGCAGTGCGGCTATATAATGACGCGGCCACGGCGACACAGCAGTCAGTCTTACCGCTAGACAGTGACGGGGGAGAGCTCGGTCGAGAGCTCGTGGGATTTCAACCACCTGACGCAGCTGGAAGCCCGAGAAAATTTTATTAAACGTATTCCCGAAATTTCATTACCCTACGTTAAGAATTTTTTGGTATTACGATTTCTTTCGTTAGTACCGTATACAGCTGTTGTGAAGTAAAAAATCGTAACGAATTCGATATTAGAAATGTATATACTTGAATTGTGTATTTTATTTACCAAATATGAGTATTTACTTTGAACAATGTTTCAACCTATCCAAGTGAACAAGAGGATATCAAGAAAAACAATGACTGTTATTTTGACTCCTGGAAGTTACTACGACGTTTCACGTCTTTGAGAAGTACTGCTTACGAGAGCTAGAAATTTATGTTAGATAGAATGATCTTCCTGTAATAAGAATATTCGGCCAGAGAATTACGATAAAAGTATGTCATAGTAGCTTAAAATATGCTCAATCAAGAGGGAATGTTGTTTAAATAATTTCACATTAAGTAAAAACAGAGATATTGCTGTGGTACTTGTGTGTGTGTGTGTGTGTGTGTGTGTGTGTGTGTGACCTCTGGAAACCATAGAATCTACATTACGATAATGTCACGAGATTCGAATTAAATATTGCTCATTAATAATATTACAAGAGTTTGTGCCCCTAATCTGGGGAAATTAGGCGTGCAATATTTAATAATTTCTGCAGAGAGACGATACGTATTGGGTCTAGCAGCAGAAGGATTAAAAAATGTACCAAGAGTTGAAGTTTTACTGTTATCCCTCGAGGACGTAATTGATACAAAATGATCGTGAGATATTAGTTGAGCTTACTGGATACAAATATTGTTGAATAATCCTATCAGACTGACTTCCTCTTGTCATGAACGAGTTATTGTACGTGCGTGGTTTGATAAGTCTGGTAATTTTCGTAAATGAATGGAAAATTTTTGTTACGCATTCGTGGTTGGTAAGCTTGATTATTCGAAGGAAAGTATACAGAATTTCAACAAGGAACAGTCTACAGTTCATTGTTGACAGCCGCTTGAATTGGTCAATGTGTCGACTGGAACTAACAATGGAAAAACCGCGATTCGTGCTGTTATTAAACATTTTAATTTCAAGGTTTGGACTGCCGCACAAATCAAACCGGAGTTGGATGAGGTTAACTTGGACTCTGAACCATCACTGAAGACCATTTATTTATAGATTAATGAATTTAAACGTGGTCGGACAAGCACCGAAGACAAAGCGCGCTCTTGCCGTCCAATTAAGATCACCACAAAAGGAACCATTGACGAAATTCGTGCTATGGTAGCGCAAGACCACCGAAAAAAAATCGTGAAATTGTTCAGATTGCAGGCATTCCAGCTTAACAAGTGCATAATATCCTGCACGAAGGACTGGCTACGCAGAAGCTGTGTAAGAGGTCGGTGCCGCGATTTCGCTCAGTCGACCAAAACCGCGTGTGGGACAACACGTCAAAACAATGTCTGGCGATGTTTGATTGCAATCTGCAACACTTTGTGCACCGATTTGTGACTGTCGATGAAACCTGGATTCATCATTACACACCGGAGTAAAAAAAAAATGGAAAAAGGCTATTGAAAGTGTACAGAAGAAGGCAAAGGCAATTTTGTCAGCTGCTAAGTTCATGGACACTGTTTTGTTGGTTTCCCGAGGAAAAATCCTCATAGAAAACAGGCAGAACCATTATTGGACCATACTACGCTTCATTGATGGGTCGTCTGAAGCTTGCATTGGCTGAAAAAAAAAGACCATGGTTCGCCCAGAGAAATTTTGCAAATTTGTGGTAAGGGGTGTGGGACGAAGCTGCTGAGGTCATCGGTCCCTAGGCTTACACACTACTTAATCTAACTTTAACTAACTTACGCTAAGGACGACACACACACACACACACACACACACACACACACACACACACACACACCCATGCCCGAGGGAGGACTCGAACCACGGACGGGGGGAGCCGCGCGGACCGTGCAAGGCAGCCAAGACCACGCGGCTACCCCGCGTGGCCCCGCACAAAGAAAAGTACTCTTTCACGGAGTTAATGCACCATCACACACATGAGCGATAACAATGGCGAATGTTCATTAATTGATCTTAGAACTGGTTTCTCATCAACGCAGTTCATCAGAATTAGCCCCAAGTAACTTTTTCCTGTTCCCTGACGTCAAACTTTGGTTTGCTGCGAAGAAATTTTCATCGAACGAAGAAGTGATATTTGCAGTAAACGAGTATTTTGCAGTGTTAGGCAGGACCTATTTGTCTAATGCGCTGAAAAAGCTGGAAGATCGCTGGACCAAGTGTATACCCGTCAAAGGAGGCTATGTGGCGAAGTAAGGTGAGATGTTTACGAAAGAAATAATGTTTTATTGCCCCTTTGCCAGACTTATCAAGCTACTCTTGTAATACCAGGTGATCAAAAAGTCAGTATAAATTTGAAAACTGAATAAATCACGGAATAATGTAGATAGAGAGGAACAAATTGACTAACATGCTTGGAATGACATGGGGTTTTATTAGAACCAGAAAAATACAAAAGTTCAAAAACTGTCCGACAGATGGCGCTTTATCTGATCAGAATAGCAATAATTCGTATAACAAAGTAAGACAAAGCAAAGATGATGATCTTTACAGGAAATGCTCAATATGTCCACCATCATTCCTCAACAATAGCTGTAGTCGAGGAATAATGTTGTGAACAGCACTGTAAAGCATGTCCGGAGTTATGGTGAGGCATTGGCGTCGGATGTTGTCTTTCAGCATCCCTAGAGATGTTGGTCGATCACGATACACCTGCGACTTCAGGTAACCCCAAAGCCAATAATCGCACGGACTGAGGTCTGAGGACCTGGGAGGCCAAGCGTGACGATTGTCATGCGCAGTAACTGACGTTTTGCTGTCCAGCGCCATCTGTCGGATATTTTGTGAACTCTGTTTTTTTTTTTGGTTCTAATAAAACCCCATGTCATTCCAAGCATGTGTGTCAATTTTTACCTCTATCTACATTATTCCGTCATTTATTCAGTTTTCAAATTTATACTGACTTTTTGATCACCCAGTATTTACGTGACCAAAACTAGTGCGGACACTTACCATAAACAGTGTGGTTGAGATGTAGTCTGTGATACCAATACAGGTTGTCGGTGCGGCTGTGACTGAAGCCTAAGCCACTGCAGCCCACATTCGGTTGTGCACGCAATTCGTCGGTCGTAATCCAGTGAAAATCGCAGACAAGGTGATAGAGATGCTGATCATTACGGGAGATGGGAGCTGCACAGGCTCCTTGGCGGCTTAGCTTGTCGTGAATCTCCTTCCCACCACAACTGAATTGCAGTACCCACCGCCTCGTCCACATCCATTGTATAGTCTCCACGTATTTTCAGCAAACGTCGTTGAGTGATCGGGAATCCTGGACTGTTGACAAATTCTGTGGTCAGAGACTAATCGCTGCTCTACCTCCGTCGCTGAGTGTGGCGGCGGCACGGTGAGATGTGCCACTATGCCAA